>NC_135007.1:3433269-3753076 GCF_051020985.1 Nomia melanderi | reverse complement strand
TTTTGTAATATAGTACTTGAATCTATGTTATTCATTGGATCGAACTTAATTAATATTACACATTTTGTGAATGTTATTTTTAATAGATGTAATTAAAGTGTATCTGAATGATGTCTACATGTATGATCAATTACATATGTAACACTGAAAATGATGCTAACTTATGTTAAAATTGTAAGATTTATGTCAGCTATTAATAAAGTTAATACTTAATTAGTCTATTGTTCCATTTAATTGCTACCACATATTTCCAAAACATGGACGTCTGCTTGATAACACTTTGATAAATTGTACTGGACACAAGACACGCGTGTTATTAATATCATTTCCCTGAAATAGCATTCATAAATTGCCTACATTGATACATATCAGAGTGAGTATCGCACAGTTCTTCTTATTTATGATCCAGTCTTGTAATATATAGTCAGATTTGTTACAAAAATCTCAAATCGAATATAAATAAGAATATTACTGGTCTTTTTTATGTGAAGATGAAAAATTCATGTTACGAACATTCAACGTACAAAATAAATTTAGATTTATGATTCCAACGAAAATCATAAAATAACGAAGTCAAATGAGCTACCGTTTTAATTAAAAGCAATAAAGTATATTAGTTGAAGTAATTAAAAAGTCGCATGGAATATTATTTTTCATGAGATAAATCCATTCCAATCAACGCAGCAGCAAAAATAAACAAACGATAAAAAAGGTTCAAAACAAACAGTTTGAAAAACGTATTGAATTTTCGTACGTGAAACGCTTAAAGCGGCGTCTTTTGATCTTTATATTATCACGCCACTGTTTTCTGCAAAGGCTTTTTTAACACTTGGTGCGTTTTGTACACGTGATACCGAGTCTGCTCACTCCCTCGAGGGAAATCGTGCCGACGTACGAAAATTGTTCGCGGAGAACATATTTGCCGTGACGTCGCGCTCTATAAATAATATTCTCCGCGTGCTGTTCCGCGTCCGTGAGCTATTATTCACACAGATACGTCGTCGAGGCCGTGATTTTCTATTCTCCGGTTCGCCGCGTTTCATTAATTAACGCTGGACACTGGCAACGCCGTGCTCCGTCTAAGACGCGGACGTAACTCCTCGTTACCACTTTGTATCCTTGGAAAAGTTCGTGTTATCGCGAGCAAACGAAGCTACGATTAATTTTCAGTCGGTTCTATTTTGGCACAGGGATGGTAATTACAGAGCGGCATGCTAATTAATCGTCTGATCGGTCGACCGTCGCCGTGTACAGTGGATAATATATCGGGATATCGAAATCGAGTCGCAACACGATTATGAAAACGGATCTGGTATTGAGCAACTTTCGTACAAAATGGAGGGCTCATGCCAGTTTTTAATACAATACTCCTCTTCTCCATCCTCCTTAAATCCATTTCATTTTTATATGCAGTCTGAGTTACCTAAGACAGCTGAGTAACTCCTCTAGTTTTGAGAATGAAAGAATAAATGTTTGGTTCATGGGCATTAGTCTCTTTCATTTCTTCACATGATACTGCGTTTGAATCCTACGTTTGTAAATGCCATCGAAATAAATTCCAAGAACTACAGACGTAAAAAGGAGGTGAGAAACGAAAATTTATAATGAATTCTGAAATAGAATGTTCTTGAGTTTATTAATGGAGTCAATTGAAACAATTCACAATCTACACAAATTTTCTTGAGATGTTCAATATGGAAATAATCTACTAAAATAAGCATTTAAGTTACACAACGAAGTAATGGTGATTCATAGTAATAAGTTCTTTGCGTGTATTTTTTAATACTGAATAGCTTATGTTAGAGTTAGCTTGACGAGGTTTACGACATGGAACAGGCAGGCAGCTACCTTTGAATCTTCATTTGAGTGCCTGTGTCATCTGTGCAGCAGCAGTAGATGGTACGTGACAAACTTAGTTTTTTTCCGCTTCTTGATCTTCAATTATAGTATGCTCGTCCAAAACAACTTAGGGTTCGGTAGTGCAGACCATGTCGTAAACGCCGAGGACCCGAAAAATGATTTAGAAAAAATCAACGTCAACAAGTTTGGGTTTTTTCTAAACTTGTTGACCCATGAGTCACCCAGATCTCCTCCACTTTCTCTCGGAAAATCTTGTTCCCCTTCCAGAAAAGCAACACGTTGAGGGTGCAATAGAAGAGAGAAAACGAGGAAATGGAGGGGATTCTTGGGTCCAGGTTTTTCGGCAATAGACAGAAAAAAGGCAGAATTTAGAAACAAATGTCACACAGAGAACACAGTTAAGAGAAAAATAGAAACAGACAGCATAGAGAGAACATAGACAATTTTGCTCAGTAGAGAAAGAATAAAGTTCGACATTAGCAAAACGTAACAGAGTTTAGTTTTTCCTTTACACAAGCACACACACACACACGCACACGTACACAAGCTCACACAAATTCTGTGCAATCACAACTTAATCAATAAATAGTGTTACTCCACGTCACGTATCCTGCAATCATTACGGTCCCAAAGCCGTTTACAATCTTTGGGTGATCCTTCGCAACAGCATCATAGACAGTACCTAGTGCAAATAATCAGGGCTCGACCACACCCTAACAGCTTACGTTTAACAGTTTCTCTCAATATGCTACATAAAACACATCTAATAGAAATCAGTAACCATTTGAGTTACGTTAATTTCTCAATCCAATGATTTTGAAGTGCCCTGTATAGAATATCAGATACTCAATGTGTAAAATATACTGAATAAACATCATATTAGTATCATAAATTTTGAGGAACACTTAATAAATTAGATAGGATTTTTAACAAACACTTATGTATATTTTTCATGTAATGTTTCGCCAATGAAATATGTACCAATTAATAGGCTATCCACGATACCGTACTAAATAATTGTTGATTAAGTTCTTTGCATATCAGATACTTTTAATCACTACAGATTTCTCACGAATCAAAAATACTTACATATCCCCTACATTAATTTAACGTCGATGCTTTGAAACATTGATTTAATAATCACGCTTAAGTATTTACTTTGCTCAGTGTTCGAAAGTACACAGATCTATTTAGAAAACTAACAACGTAACCTTAAAAAATCCATGCCTACCTAAGACAGAATTGCATGTTCCACATAAATAGCACCCCAAAAACCAGAGAAGTTTTGCTTCAAACATTTCTCCGCATCTCCAAAGTAGCGGGAGTTACTCAGGTGTCTTTTCTTAGACGACTCTTCATACATTCAAGCAGTAATGCGTACTTATGTATGAACAGACTAAACTCGACTTCTCGTTTTGCCCTCTTATTCTTGTAAACTAAATGGTAGGCGGCCAGCTTCGGATCGATCTAGCCGGAGAATGAGGGAAAATGAGGCGGGATGGTAGCGAGGCAGGTAGAATAAGGCGAGCCGGAGAGAAAGCGAAGGAGAAGGATGAGGGATATTACTTTTGCTCGTTATCGGTTAATTGGAATCACAAGATTCCCGATCGTTTCTGAGAAACCAGACTCCTTGCCTCTCCCCGGGCACCGTCGCTCCCGCCACGACCCCACCACCTCTCTCTGTCTTTCCCTTTGTACGCGGCTTATCCCCTCGACTTACGTCCGCGCGGAAACAGTTAGACGCGGAAGATGCAATTACCGAGCTAGTAACAAACTCGTTTGGCACGGTAACTGCGGACGCCGTGTTTAAACTGCAATCATGTATCAGCACAATAAAGACGTTCCACAAACGAATTTCCTTCGGTTTTTAACATCGGTCCCACCAACGCAGATATTCGAAGCCAGCGTTTAATTGGAACCGCTACTTCCCGTCGCATCGCGTCGTGGGCACACGGGTGTAACTAATACACCAGAACCAGAAGCCATTCGGTGACGACGAGAAACCGCGCCCGACGGTTTTCGTCCGCTTCTTTCTGCCCTTTTTGCTCCTCCTCATCATTCCTTCCTCCTCTCTCTTCCTTTTTTTTAAGAGAAATCCGCAAAGACAATGGAATCTCTCGTCCACAAAAACCGATATTTCCGTCGTCAGAACCACTGTACGCGGCTTAACGATCGACCCGGAAAAGGAAATTTCATCTTCTCACGGGGGTGCACCCTTTTTATTCCCCTTTTCATTCGTTTTTCGCTACCCGGCTACTCTTTTCCACGACCCCCACCCCCCCCCACCCACGCTGCCGCGCACCGTTCCGCCGTCCCCGACCCCGTCAGCCCCTCGCCATCTTATTTACCGCGGCAAATAACTCCTTTTGCGACGTAATATCGTTACGGTTATGTAGTTTCGCCGATACGCCGGTTCTTTATTCTATTCCAAAGGATTCGTACAGATCTTCCTCCCCTTGTATGCTCGCCACGTTTCCCACCATCTTGCTATCCATATCCCTCCCGTTCTTTTGTCTCGCTCCCGCCGACCGCGTATATGCCCCTTCCCTCTTTTCGTGCAGCTATCATCCGCGACAGCCTATTCCCTCCCTTGGCACGAAGACAGAAACGGTCTCCGTCGCGAGATTCGGACGATATTCAGCCCCGACGTTGGAAATTGAACGATTTGTCCTATAAACGCCTTTGAGTCGTTCCCGCAGCCGGTCGATTGATAAATCCGAACCGTCTATCTCCCCGCGGCCCGGTTGGTACGTGCGGAGTTGACTTCTCTGTACACCGGAAATAACGAAGAATGGCGGAAACTCTCATTTCCGCGAACGATCACGATAAAATAACGTTTCAGCTAATCGATGCCGGCGAGCGAACGTCAACTGACGCAAAGATCAGCGACAGCCGGAGCGTCTTAAGTAAAGAGAAAAAAAGAAACATACTCGCTACGAGATGAAAGTAGCAGGTCGAGCGTCCCGGGCCCGCGTACCGTGTAATTAATTATTTACGTTTTCTTCTCTTAATTGCCTTCTCGGAAAAAGTAACGGTAGAGTCAAACTCTCGTCTCTCGTCCCTTATAATTGAACCCTTCCTGCGAACAGGGCCGCGCGACAGCTGGATGCACGTTTTAATCGCGACTAACGTAATCCTAGCGAGTGTCCCGGGCAAAGATCGTAACGATGATTTACGGGTTAACGAGTTCGCGCTTCTCGAATTTCCTCGAATGTTCGCATGATTCCTCTGCCCTTCCCTCCCGGCGGCAGTAGTCGGGGGAACACCAGTTCGTGTCTTAAGCTAACCGACGAAAGTTCGCCCTCTTACATTATCGTCGCAACGCCGGCAGCCCCTCGGTTCTTACGCTCGCGAGTGCCGCTAACTTTTTAACTAGTTGCAAATTAAAATTTAACTCGAGTGTACCTACCTCTCCGCCCACCGTCGCTACATCGCCCCGTGCCTCCTCGTTCGCCGCTGATCAGAGGAGGAGCTCTGCGATCCTGGCAAACAGAGACAGTTCCCTGGGAGTACATTTAAAAAGAAACCAGAAGACCGATGGAAATTATTGGACAAGGGTAGCAGGCGTCTGGGACTTCGATCATTTCAGCGGTCTCTGGTTGGCAAATGTATCGTCACAAGAGAGGAAAGTTCGAGGGTGATTTAGAAAAAGTTGCGGCGAGGTGTCGGCAAGTTTGTTTTGGCAGTTGGAATGAAAAGTGAAAGGTAGAAAAGGAAGTTGCCTTTTAAATTGACAGGGAAGATTCAATGAAATTCAGTGCTCGTATCGAAGATTATGTAACTCTAGTTCCAATGCTATCGGGAAATTTGAGAAAATTGTTGAAATCAATATATCATAACTAACTGAAGGCGACGGAAAAACCGTTGATGAATAAATTGTATTTGTATTTTATTTAACATGTAACGATAATTTTTAAATGCAATTGTAAGTAGGTATATAAAAGTCGGTGACAAATCTTGTGGATGCGTGAAAAATGTCGTCTTAGTACACTTCTAATGACGAATATAAGATGTGTCATCACAGTAATATTCTGCCAATGATAAATGTGGACCAGTTCTCTTTGCTGGAACACTTGATGTCGTTGGGTTCCTAAAAAAATAAGTCTATTATTTAAGTTGCACTAATCTAATGAGACCTATGATGACAATAATTCTCTCCTTTATCACCTGACCGTTAAGTATACCGTATCTCTGCACCGTAGGGGATGAAGCGTGGTTACAATAAAAAAGTTCTGACAGCGAGTGCGCTGCTCAAATAGAAGATGCAAATGATCGCGAGAAGGTAGTGAGTTGCTTTCAAACCTTATCGAACACTAGATGTTACTGCCCTAACATAGCCTTTGAAAGGGTCAATAGGAGTACACCTTTGTGAGTTCGTTTGACGGTTTGATGATACTCGTGGTTCTGGCTATTGCCGGGTATCTGTTGCGACAGATAAACCACCTAGGAAAGGGATTACATATGTAGTCCCGTCGGTTTTGCGATGTCATCAATCTATCTGATCGATCCGTGATTGCTTGGTATTATCGTTGCTGCCCCCAATCGTATCTTCGGCTTTGCTATGTATCTATATCAGAATCACCATTTTGGTAGCTGTGATGGAATATAAAATGAAGAATAAGAAAAGAGAAGTAAAAAGAAAAAAATAAACGAAGCATTCCGCCGTATACCTAATGAACTTAGTAAATTTACTTAAAAGGCTCCGTCTTAGAAGCTAGTTAGGATATTCTTTGGATTTTTAGTGCAACGAAAGCGTAATAGACGGCAGAGTTCAACAGTGGCTGATGGAACAACCAGCGAAAATTTTTACATTGCATATTTTGTGGGAAATTTATAGAAGTCATTAAAACACTAAGTTTCATTCCGCTAAAAAACAATGTTTAATTTGGTAATCCAAATGATGTAATTTTATATTTTTAATTGAATTTTAAATACAAACAATATTAATAAAGACACTTTCAGCATGATGCGACCGATCACTAAGAGACGTCTACAACATGTTCTAAACAAAAATTCAAAATTTCTGATGATAATAGTAGCAATTATATACTAATATTGTGTCGGTACATACAGATGCTACCACAGTGTAATCATCGCATGTACTGTTCACATAATTCAACGTAAAGAAAGTAGATAGGGTCAGTGACATCCGCTGCCGAAACCGAAGGAAACCCCTTTTCGTTCAAAGCTACCCTACAGTTCGCCACAAATACTTCTATTCACAAGAACAATAATACTGCCTTCGCGAGCAACCAGCGGATTTAGTTAGCCAGGCATAATGGAGCACAGCGTACATAATTTTTCCTTCTGAATACACGAACGGGGTAACGAGGCAGACAGGCTCTCGCCCACAACATTTCAATTGCCGCTCGACGTATCCCATTGTTACCACTGAACAGTCGACAACTTTGGATCTCCTCTCCCAGCCGCTTCAGCTCGGCTTGCCCCGTTCGCGTGCTGCAACTACAAAACAATTTCGAAACTGGCACCGACGATTTTTTTTTCAAACGCGCGCAGCCCCGTCCGGACCAGGCTCGGCGAGAATGCTCCGCGGAGAACGGTACCATCGGCGACGAGGGGAAGAAAAGGAAGGCGAACTCGCTGCCTCTCCTCGCGCTCCGCGACGGGCCGAGGGCCGAGACGAACAAATTGCACTTCCCAGTCTCGTTAAAACAATGTCGTCGGGAGGAAGGTGGCTGGGTGGGCTAGGAGGAGAAGAAGGGCGAGAGAAGGCCACGGATCGAGACGAGAAACTCGGTAGGGGTAGGAGGCCGAGAGCTAGGTGGCTGCTGCAGCTTCCAACGAAGCAGTATTCAGGTGGAAAGAGCTCTTCGCTCGTTAGCATTTAATTGAGAACCTCGCGAGGAGAGGACTCCGGACTCCGGTAACGACCGGTCGACGGGCTCGTTTAAACATTTTAATAATCTCTTGTATCGCGAACGGCGATTTCGAATATTTAGCGGTGCTGCTGCGTATCCGGGCTCGGGCCTCCCTTAACCACGACTTATTGGAAATACGTATAAAACGATCTCTCTAGACGGTGAGCGTCAGCTCTCGGCGCGGATCGAATTAACGTACCCTGGTTGCTCTCGTGCTCGCAAGAATTCTCGCCCGCAGCCGATCAAACTCGACTCCGCCGTCGGAACAATTAGAGCGAAATTCATCGATCCGTCAGTCGAGAATCCACAAGGACGCGACCACACTCGTTACTCCGAACGAGCGACGCATTATAATTTTAAACGGCTAAATTTGCATGGGATCAAACGTCACCAGTCTCACGGAGACTTTCACCCTTCGAGTGCCGCGGAATGGTAATCGGCGTTGCAAGTTCGGATTTGGTGGATTTCATTTCCGTGGGAACAAGGCGAAGGAACGATATAAGGAACTGCGATTAATAGCGCCGCCGATTCGATCGACGTGACCTCCGTCCACTCGTAAAGTGGACGGTCGTAGTAACGAGCGACTTATATCGACCACCAGGCCAGCCTTCGAATTTTCCGGTCTAATGGAACGTGCCATTTAGGCGAGCACTTTGAGGCGACTCGTTTTTCTCCGTTTTTCTTTTCCCTTTCTTTTCTTTCCCCCTTTCTTTTTTACGTCGTTACATCGACCCACCTGCCTACGAGTGCCGGTACAAGCCGTTCTATATCGACACACTGTTTCTTATCGCCGCCGGGGCCTCGTTCATCATCTGCAAAGCGATAATCAATTAATCGCGCGGCCCGGCGAAAGCTGGTATTTAATATTTCAACTTTTATCCGAGACTGAGATTAATTTCTCGCGTTACGATCGACCTATTTATCAGCAGCTTTTCGCAATTACTCCCGACTCGTCCCCTACAGTTATCAGGCAACGCAAAGTACATTGCAGTCGGTTCGTTAATTTTTCAAAAATATTTATGCAACCACGCCCGGCTTGTTCCCGGCTACTTAGCTCCAGCGTATCCCCTCGATCTTGTTTTTCCGCGATGGCCCTTTACGACGTCGTTTCGTCGTATAGTAGCTAACGGTTCCTTTCATCCCGTCGTTTCTTTATTAAACCGCGACCCGCTGGATAATCGCGTTCCATGCGATTTATTTCCATTCGCCCGTCCCCGTATCTTTGATATCGGATCGTGCAACACCCCCTAAGAAAACCGCTGATACCCTCGCCGAACTATCCTGGCGTGCCATAAAAATGTCATTAACTCCCGCCGCACCAGACGCTCTTTAACTTCCACGAGGAAACTTGACCTGCGGCTAACGCTTGCCAAAGCGACTTTGTAACCTGTTGTCGCCGCGGATACTCTTTTGCCCATCTCTCTCCAACCCTCGAACGCCTACCCTTACGGCTTAAACCTCTTTCTCTCTCTCCCGTGGTCCCATCTCGTGGACTTTCCATCGAACTCTCGGTCCACCCCGTTCCCTAACCGTCGTGCCTTTCGGTAGATCAGGCTGACCCGGGTTCATTAGCTCACGACCGATGGTGTACGTAAGTTTCGCGCAGCCCCGCAAAGAGGGAGCGCGCAAGACAACAGGGAGACGGTAACCCCCATTAGCTAACGCTTACGCGGTACGACCGTCTTTGGCAACGATCGGCAAATATAGCCAGGGTATCGTGTATCTCGACGGCATTAACCGAGTTTCTCTACGCGGATTTCACGGCCGTCGGCTTCGTGTTTATACACACCGTTCGCGGAATGCGCGCGCCTCCGGTAGATAGGTACCTGCTGGTATTTGTTGTTTGCAGTTACTCAGCTCTCCTATGTTTTCCTCCGACCCCCATCCCTCGACGAACCATCCCTCGCCATCTCTTTCTCACTTCATCCCTCAGTTTTCTCCCTACCTTCACCCCGGTCCTTCCTCATCCCTCGGTACACCAAGAATGCACCACGCGTTGCACCGTGCAAGCACGATGCGGCAACATGCTGTGTACCGAAGGATGGCCGGAGCGCGCGGGGAACGAGAAGACAGTCTGCTGAGAGGGATTTTATTATACGGTAGAACGGAGACCCGCAGGAATATAACCGTGGAAATGCACAAATAATACGAAGGCCGCAAAACAGGCGGCAGTGATAACATCGCGAACACGGTGACAAGGGAGCAGGAGGAAGGGTGGAACAAGAAAACGTGCCTTCCGTTGAAGGATCCCGGCTCGACGAGCAACAACCGACAAATATTTTTTATTGCTATCCCTCCCGCGGCGAAAGAATACGGTACGTGACAACCGGTGGGTTGGGTCCCGGTAAGCCCGAGCTTCCCGAACACTAATTTGCAGCGGTGCGCCGGGACGATCGTTGGGAAATTGTTCCACCAATTATCCACCGCACCGCTGTCTTCAAATTTACTTCGAAATTACACGTTTCGCACTCTTCGCCTGAACGAAGTAAAGACAACTGTATCAAAAAAACGAAACGTTCGCCAAGTGGTGCCGCTCGAGGTAAACGATAATATCTATCAACAAGAGCGCTGAAAGGGACATCGTTCGCCCCGAGCGCGTAACCTCCCTCGACCCTTATAAAAGTAAAATTTCAAATACGAGTCCCAGATCGTTTCGAGCTGCAACGGTTGACCGATCTTTCGGAAATCGAGACGCGCCGGTTTTACGGCGCAGTAACAAGATATCTTAATCGAAATCGTACGGTTAATGCCGTAGGCCGTAGCGAGCCGTGCGGGAGCGAAGGGTCGGCCGTTTTACGCGGGGTCTAAAAGTTTCACGAGTGCGGGCCCGGAAGGTAATCCTGGACGCCGGAAAATTGGCCAACGCCCGTCCGATCGCGAGTAAATCCGCGGGCGGAGCGTATCGGAATCGCATCGGGATCCCATCGGAAGGTTTCCGGGTGTCCGAGAGAGATTTTTGATCGCAGGGAGGTCAGGAGACAAAGTCGGGACTCGCGCCGGCCGTTTTCTCCCTTTTGCTCTTTCTCGGGGCAGCGCGGGCGTACAGCGGGTCGGATACCGGGGCTACACGGTTTCCCCATTATCGGGTGTTTACGGCGACGACGAGGGGCGGCAGGAGGCGACACACACGACGAGGGTCGCATCGCCGCCGGTGGAGAGATCGCATCGGCCGCTTCGCATAATAACTAGCTACCACGCATTTACATTTTAATACGGCTACTCTGCATAGCGGATAAAAGGTATACACCCGGGCCAGGATGAAATCACCGACCTCCAACCGTGTCGTCATTGGCACCCTCCGCGTCGTCCGTCGCCCGCAGAAATAACCGGCAAATTAGTCGGAACCGTTGTTCGAGCTTCTTGGAATTTTGTTATTTCCCCCGCCCCGCTGGCCGTTGTCTAGCTGAGAAGAATACGCGCCGTGATTTTGCGACGATGTCGATAGCGCGAGCTTTTTATTCCCCGGCTCCTCGGGCTTCAAAAGGAAGGAGGACTTGTTATTAATGCAGTTTGCGCGAGTCCGGAGGAGCTGCAGTAAATTAAAGAGTATACGTACAGCGAGATTTATATTTCGCTTTTTCCAAGGAGAACGACGGTTAAGACGCGCAGGTATATCTGGAAAAAGCGCACAATAATCCCCGTCATTGTGATCGTATTTTATAAACACGTTTAATTAATTCCCCGACTCACGATAAATCGATAGTCTTCTATTTTCCGTTTAATATCTTTTTAATGTGTTTCCTCGGGTCAACACAGCGATAAAAATATTTCCCGCGTGTCCATTTACAAGACGTCGAATGTAAACAAGTTATTCTTCGTGCCGAGCGACGATAGTTTTCTATATATCCCGAAACTTTCCAGATAATTGGGTCGTTCGAGTCGTTCCCGGTACTTTATTAGTCCTTCGCGTTTCCGTTATCGGCCATGCGTAAGCAATCCAAGAAACGGTCGCTGACAAAGGTTCCACCATAATGATAACCTAGACGGGGCCAAGCCGATTTGCGATGTTCGATGGATCTGGAAATTTTATCAGCGTGTTCGAAGTCGGTAATCGGTTATATGGGCATGAAAGTAGGAGGCAGCGTTCCTGCGTGTCCCCGAAGATTTCCTTGTATCGCGTCCCGGGAATCCGGGAAACTAACTAGATGTCCATTAAGATAAGCCAAGACCATGTTTAATGGCGAATCCGAATGTCAGCGAGAGCGTCCTCCTGTGTCCCAGCAGCGGGGGCTGTTGGCAGCTCTGTAAGAGGGCGCGAACGGGTGAGGGAAGGCGAGACCGCGACAAAGAAGCGAGAAAACAGGGGCGGCTCGTTTCGTTTGGTGGTTTATAGCATCCCCGCGACGGAACGTATCCCGAAACGCGATACTGCCGCTGGATAGGCCTTGAAAAATGTCCTGAAATTGGTAGAAGATAACCGGTTAGCTGTTCCGCGGGAATAACATCCGATGGAACAGAATCCATTCCGGCCGACAAAGGAAGATAGAAAAAGGAAGCCGCCGACGCGGAACGAGGAAGAAACACCGCGGCGCAGAAGCAAAAAATTATTAAGCACGATCGTATCGGCGCGTCCGGACCGATGCAAATGGCCCATAAATTTACAAAATTACATTGAAAATCAATGCTCGAACGAGCGACTGAGAGAGAGAGAGAGAAAGAGAGAGAGAGAGAGAGGCTGTCGCAAACGGAAGGGCAGAGAACGAACGGCACGGCGCGAGTTTTAATAAAAACTCCCTAACCTTTTTGTCAACGAGCGCTGCTCTCAGCGATATTAAACCTCGAACTCCAACGCAACTCTCGTAGACGCGATGGTACCGCCAACCGAACGAGTTCGGATTTTCTTATCGCCACGCTGGAATGTATCGTTCCGAAAGAAAGGAACTAAGGGGAGGTTGATCTAACTTCCGCAGTAAAATCGACCGAAAAAAGGGGGTACAGAGATAAAAACGTTATTAACCTTGGTGGCGGTGTAGTGCAACTTTGCGGTTCAATCGACCAGTATTTATCAATGAGAATCTGAGCGAATAAACGATGGAAACATCGATAACCATCGCGCCAAAACGGCCTGTCGGTTTCGATCCGGCGCGGGTCTATCGAATCACTGGATCGATCCGCCTCGCGTTTAGATTCACCGGCTGTCTCCTGCACGCGTTTTGTTATCCACCCTATCGTCCCCAACGTAATCGGTTCTATGGTTGCACGGAAACAATGTTCGTTTTCCTAGCGAGACCGGGCGCGTCGGCGAACGATGAAGCTGACGCTATTCCGTGGAATAGATGCCAGGCCGAGAGAATGGCGATCCGCCAGTGCACGCGTCCTGCCTGCACGCAGATATACAGCGGTGATTTATTAGGTGGGGAATTCCAATTCGCGGCCTGATTCACCGTAGACCGCAGTCGAATCTAGTAAACATCTTCGATCCTCTTCCTAACAATTCCAGCCTGCACGGGTATACACGTGTTCGCTTGCTGAATTTCCGTTTTGCCCTCACCCTCCTCTACTCCTCCATTCTGTCCCAACGGAAATTCCATTTATACGAACGTCCGCTCGTTCCTAGCGATTACTCGCTAAACAATTACCGTATCGCGCCCATTGGCGACCACGGGGGAAAAGAATTGAAGAAATGTTGTTCCCGCGTGTCGGACTGATGAGATACGCGTCGAATTTTCGTATAGCACAAAACCAGTTCAGTTATTCACAGTTACTGAACCGTGATCGGTCCTCGTGTGAAGACAATGGGAGACTAATTTTGGAAATCACAGCTGGCTTCGAATCTCGTATTAAATTAAACTCTTGTCTTATGATTTATTTTGTGATTGTCACAAAGGTTATTTTATTCTAAATGTAGGTCTATTATAAGAATTGATTACTCATGGATGCAAATCATTATTTTTCATAATGACAATAAGTTCAAAGTTATAACTATCGGTCCATCGAGGAATGTTAAGGAAAAATTTTATTTAATTAACGACAATATAAAAGATATAACTACGGAAATACATTTTGATACCTTCAACACGAAAGAAAACATTTTTAAAAAACTTCAGAAGAGCAATAAATAAAAAGTTAACATAAAGCAACTGTTATGCATGCACCAAAAAACACAGAGGAAGTAACATAATATTTTAATTGACGTTATTAAACGTATGCATATAACTCTCCATTGCGAGAATGAATGACTTGAAAGTATTCTAGGTATTTTGGCACTTTAAGAAATTGCCGATCGAAAAATGTTCTGCTTTTATCATTCTCGGTAATTGACAAAATTTCCAGCCAAAGTCTATATTGAAGAATTCTCTAAATAGTAAGAGTTTACAATATAGTATCTCTTTTATACCTCATCAACGATACGACCTGACCTTCTTTCAACGTTGGCCAGACGTTCTTACTACTAACAAGGTTTCACCGTTAGAAGACTTGTACTTTTTTCGCTTCGTGCTCCTCTAGAAGTTGATTCAAAAGTAGCGTCACATAATTTACACACTCGGAGTAGTCGTGAACGTGTAAAGTAATGCTCCTACATTGTTATGAAATCTAAAATCTGCGTTTAAATAAATCGTTATAATTTCATTCAAAAAAATTTGTACAAGTCTGTCAAAATATTACATTTTATAGAAAATCAAGGAATGTATAAGCATTTCTTGCGTGAATTTTATTGTAAACACGAATGAAAGCAGTTTTAGCTAGAGAATAAAATATTTTTTTATAAAAAATTGTGTATCTGATGTCACGACAACTATCTGACAAAATACTGTACCAAAAAAATTAGAAAATCTATTTTTCGAAACATATCAAATAAAACCACTTTTAATGTGCATGAAAAAAACTAGTTTTCAGAGGCGCTGATTTTTTAAATATTTCTTGTTCATATAAGTTTCTAACATATCAATTAATGATATGACTTTTTCCTGAAACATTTCTTCTTTTCCAAAAATAAAAACTAATCTACAATCCTTATGGAAAAAATTGTTCTACGCAAAGATTTTCCAGCTGTGTTCTGCTGCACTTCAAAAACATTGAATCATCAAGCAATCACTTGATCACTTTATGACTTACAACTTTAACGTATACATTATTTTTAATAATACTGTTGATCAGTCACTGAATACACACATTGCTGTACACGCAGCAATATCTGTTGGAAGAGCGTTACTATATTACGTATTTGAAGCAATTTCACAGCTAAAATTATTTATACTTTCATTACCTTGTTATTAAGTTTTCCAACACTACATTTTAATGGTTGCTGCCTCAAAAATTATAAATTGATCTTATTTCAATAAGTGCATCTTCTAGAAAAACTTCATAATCATACTTGACGTAATAGTTGGTCGAATTGATCATTTTAATATTTATTTTGGATACTTATTAATTCGAATTAATTTTCATTTAATGTAAATCAATTACATAACCTTGCATATAATAAAGAAATTTTACTTTTCTTACATTTTTTCATAATATACAATTATAATAGTCTCCGCTTTAGTCACTTGAGACGACATAGAGGCAAGAAAGATTGCCCACTATGTACTTCACTTACAGTTTTACTTGGTTACGAGTAATTGCATTGATGAATAACAAATTAGTATTGAAAATGAGCTGAAAAAAGATGAAAACTGATCAATGACACCAAAGTGCAAACTTTCGTGCAACGGACGGTACCGACACCGGTGACTAGATATTTGAAACGTCCTGTACAATATCCATCGAATAACTGAGCCTAGGTCGGCGAAGTCCGAAAGGATCGACCCAATAATTGCTCCGAAGCGATGGACATGGTGGAAAACAATACGAAGGAAGCACGATCGCCGTGAGGAACCACTTTCGTGTCGCCCACGCCCTAGCAATGTTTCGCCATCGCCGGAGCGCGGGGGTACTATCGGCTGATCGACAGCCCCTTGGAACGTTTTATTACGCGACAGCCGGTAATTTCGAGAATAAGTCATCACAGGTATTGCCGTGGAAATGAAAGACATCACGGGGCTCAACTGTCACGGTAGGCAGAGGGCCGAATGCGGCGGGGCTTCATGCGTACAGCTCCCCTGCAAAAATATCGGTCTAGCGGTGGTGAGTTATATCCCCGTAAGGTATTATTCCGCGGTAAGAGATGGCACAGTGGCTATCTGATTCCGTTATCACGGTGCCGTGTACGTCCGTGGATTCCGCGGCGCGAAATAACAGCCCGGAGAAATAACATATTCCGTTGGTCTATCCGCGTTCTCCTGGATACACTTCAACACGCGTCCATCTCCATTCGACCTTCAACCCTTTCTTCTTTCTTCCCGTAAGCTCGTGATTCCCGAGGGAACAATGTAAACGATGACGAAAGCGCAGCGAAACCCGATTGCGTAGTTGCTTCCCAGGTGTATGGAAAATAAGATATTTAAATATGCATATTCAGTACCCTTGGAAAATTCGCAGGTCAAACAGCCGGGCGAACCCGCCGCCACTATCCACGGAATTAACGGCGCGACCGTGTAATTGGTATTTTCACCGAACGCGGAGTTCCACGGAAGAAGCTTCTATACCGTAGTTCGGAGTTCGGAAGTTCGATGAAGTTTGATTATAAAGTTCGAAGTGTTTCATCAGCGGAGTTCAAAACACATCTGATTATTGAAGCTCGGAAATGTTCTCGGGAAACGGACGGTGTAAGATGGCCAATGTGTTTTAATTCGATTTCGATACACTTTCGTGCATCTAATTGTAAAAAAGAATTACAAAGATGGGAGCGTGTTTTTGTGTGAATGCAGTCAAGAGTAGATCTAAAGTTATGTTATTCTACTCTTGAAACAAGAGGGATATTTATTGTTGATAGATGAAATGGATCGAAATAAAAGATATCAGTGTGGTGTAGACATTTTTTTACATACATGTTTTTTACATACGTATTAACTTGTTATTAATGGAGGTGTAGGTCTATATATGAGAATGTAACTACCTAAAATATATTGCCCTTAATTATCTATAGATTATCTATCTATACATTATAATTAGGTTCAAAAAAGTTTTGTTTATCTTAATTTAAAAAAAAGAGGTATGCAATTATTTATGGAAGAACCTTCCATCGCCACTGTGTATGATGTGAAGGACGACAACTGGCATCTATCGTTAGAAACGTTCAAGAATTGAAATATAAAATAATAATTAAGAAATTATAAGTAGTGTAGTTGGCAAATCAACGTTCACCGTAACGCAAAACATAGAAATTTAACCTTTTGTATTCTACATTTCTCTATATTTCCTTTCCAATAAAATTATGTGTTTCATAGCATTAAGTGTTACAATTTGAAATGTGCTTCAAAGGACAGTTGCTCGTAAATGATATTTCAAATAATCGTATTGAAGATAGAAAAAGTACAATTTAAAACTGTCAAGCATAACTTGATATAGAAGTACGTGAATAGAATTGGTGTCGAGTCACACTCGACAAACGAGTGCAAAGGGTTAAACTCGTCAGCGGATTAAACGGTTTTCAGAGGACGCTTACCTGCCGGCGGAGGGAAGACGAAGGAACGACGAGCGGGGATAGAGTCGATTCCACGTCCAGCTGCGATAGAAACCTGAAACCCGGAGGAGTGGATCTGCGCATTAAACCCCTTCCACGGGAATGTATTGCTCTTGCACAAAATGTTCGTTGATAATATCGAGGTAGCTCCGAATAATACCGATATCGGTATATCCTTCCAGCCCGGCGAGCCAGATCGCACGAAGAAAAAGGAGGAGCGGGTTTAATCTTGACAAAATGTTAAAGTCGAAAAGAAAATGTAAAACGACGCACGGTCTCCATTCCTCGATATTCTTTCGGCTGATACGAAGTGAAAATGTTGAAACGGAGTTTCTACAAAGTGGAAGTTCCGCGCGCACCTTATCTGTCTCCGTGGCCCCTTCGCGCCCAAGTATTTTCGTGTTTTGGCATTATATTGTTCCCCGTTTTGGGAAAACTTTCACCCTCCTCGGAATTATTCCGAGATCCTTGCAAATTCGGCGTACGGGATTAGGACGTAGAAACTGCTCAAGAATCCCAGTTTATGTTTCCTCGGGCGCCGTGATAAAAGGATTCCAAAGCGACGGGATATTCAGCCGCGAATGCTCTGAATTCACTCGGTGAGAAGCAGAAGAAAAAGGAGGAGAAGGAGACGTAGAGGGAGGAGAAAACAAGATTTTCGTGGAAAAGGAATCGGACGTCTACATCTTTTCCCGAGTTTGCAAAGGACTGGTCGACGAAGTTTCGCGTAATTGCGCATCAAACGTCCTTCGAGTAACGATCTCCGCAGGACCAATAAGTCCGAAGTGCACGCTCGAGCGGGGAATAAGAAAGGAGAACAGCAAATAGCCGGCAAGATGCCACGGTACGATAACGGATGCCCGCGTCGCGGATCTTGTCTCGTTGTCTTCGGGTAGCGGCACGGTACACCAACGTCGGGCAATGCGACGCTCTCGGGAAGCGAGAAGGAGCGAGGAGAACGCTGTCAAACAGATTGAAATCAACGGGAAGCGACTTCTATTTTCTCCTCTGCACTGTGCTGGAGCCAGATCTGAAATGAAAATCTGTGGCCCCGCGAGCGAGGAACCGCAAGATAATTCAGCGAGAAGAACAGAGAAAGAGAGCCAGAAAGAGGGAAAGGGATAGAGGCAGAGAAAGTGGGTGGGCAAGGGGTGCAGAGAACGGGTTGAAGAAGGGGTAGCGTCGTTGTACACGCTCCTTCACGGATTTCAAGCATTCCGTCAGGCTGATTAAAACGTCCAACAACAATGCGAGCGAATTACGAATATTCATTTTCAGGTCCGACGTCTGGCTCGTGGGCAAGCTCGGATCGAGGACTTTCAATTTGCAAGCCGCGAACGCCTTGATACTCGATTAAAGATTTCATTTTACAGCGGAACCCGTTATTCCAAAGCCGGACATTATGCTTAATAAGCGCAACTGCGGCGAAACCGGTATTTATTGTTTCAGTCTGAGCGGTCGCGTATCATCTTTTTCGGGCGGGATAGAAGGAACAACGAAAAAATTGCAGGAAAAAAGGAGCGGGAGAAGGACGGGGTGCGGTTCGTGAAAAAACGGAGGAAAAAAGTATTCCGCTATCAGATAGAATTCTAGCTTGGTAAAAAATACGAGAGGAAAGAGGGCTTTAGCTCGCGCGAATCTGCCCGGTAAGCGTTTTTTCCCTAACTCCGACACAGAGAAAACGCGAAGCGGAGGGCAGCGACAGAGTTTCCAGTTATGGAGAAAATTTTTATATAATCCGGTGCCCTGGCTCGAGGACAGGAATGTCGAAAAAAAGGGAAAAAAGGAAGTGCGCCCTCAACTTGGAAGTCCTATGCTCTTACGACCTGTAAATCGTTTCCCACCCTTCGATATCGGCAAACTTACAAGTTTCGCTTCTTTTCCAGCGAAACGCGTTATTCGTCGTGTTTCTCCATCTCTCTTCGTTTTTTTTCTGCTCGTATCTACCTTCGACTTTCATTTCCTAACTGTAGGAACTTTCGATTAAATTTTCACAGAGGAAGTCTCGCGCGAGAGAGTAACGCTCGCCCAAGTGGCCCGGGTAATTTCAACCCGAACGCCTCGATCCTTTGACGCAACTCGCTGCTACTAATGTAACTTGTGCATATTCAAATTCACGATTCATGATGTACCGCGTGGTTTAAAAAAGAATTGGCGAAGCTTATTGATCACCGCGATACGACAATTTCGAAGAAAATTTTATACACAACTACTTTCACGAAAAATATTCGTCGTTTGAAGTAATTTCTCATATGGTGAAACTTTCAACAGCTGCGAGTACATCTGCGAACTTATAAATCAACGGAAGCCATTTGAACGGACGGCAACAAATTTGCGAGGAAATGAAATGTAAAATTTCGATTTATATAAATATCATCATCAATTTCTATTGCATTTCATTGAGAGTTCGTATACATATTCGAAATTGAACGCACTTGTTAAAAATAACATGAAAATTGATCAATAACGGTGCAAACTGGATTCATCGGAATTTCAGTAAAATAAATGATAAGCGCGATCGCGCGTTGCGTTCTTCTTTCGACGGCGTGTTGAATAAGTTATTCAAATTCTGTCGAACGTTCCATGTTCCTCCTGTATCCCCATGTTACCATAC
This sequence comes from Nomia melanderi, assembly GCF_051020985.1. Classification (NCBI taxonomy): domain Eukaryota; kingdom Metazoa; phylum Arthropoda; class Insecta; order Hymenoptera; family Halictidae; genus Nomia; species Nomia melanderi. Next base: position 3,733,218 of record NC_135007.1, on the reverse strand, counting down.
TGAGGCGATAGCTAAGGTACCAGCCGTAACTACTACGATCATAGTATAATACAGGCGGCTTACTTGATCCGCGACGCAAGATGCGCGCTTAATCCGCGTTTGACGCTCGCTAGCCTGTTGGCTAGGTACAGACGAGCGTGCGATATTGCGCCAAACCGAGCAATTACTGTCGGTAATCTCGCTAATAGAATTCCAATATGCGTGCCAATTGAACCGAGGCGCCATGTGGCCGTGCGGGCGTGAATCTACAGATTGTGCGCACACGACGAAACCCGTGACACGATTTAGCCATTAACTATAGCTTCGCTTTACTTCACTTCGCTTCTTTATGCATTGTATCGTCTAGAGCACGCTTCCTGGTAAGCTGTTACGCATCGATTTCAAAATATATTCAAAATAATTCGAGAAAATTGTCGTATAAGGTTAAGGATATAAAATTCTGATTTCATAGGATATACGAATAAGATAGATGTATTACTGCCGGCGTTGATAGTAACGACAAATTGTTGTTTCAAGAAATAAGTTTATAGGCGTGCACTCTCCAGATTTATAAAAACAGAATTATTTCTTATGTTATTTAATAATTTCTTAATAGAATACCACAATCGATCAGATTATGCATACTTCCTTGTGACACTATAATTACCTACTTACATTAAAAGTGTAAATACATTAGCTACTTATATTAAAAATGTAAACTCTAGACACGATTGTATCTTAGTATAAATTTATTTTTATATAATTCTTTTGTATAAACGACAAACATGGTATATCGTTCTGCAGATTGAAAATCGAATACAAAAGACTGAGAAGAAAAATATTATGCGGTTGTTTACATTCACATATCTCAAGGATTTAATTTCTAGACAACACTAGATTTTCATGTAAATTCAATTTGATATTATTGATCATCGCTTACAATGATCATAAAATTCGAACATAAGGTATAAATTCGACGCACCCAACTCGTAAGTTTTGCGTGTGTCCTTTACTTAAAAATATTACTTTCCAATTTCGCTTATGTAAATAATGTCCTTAAAAAAATACCGTGGAGCCATCTGTCAACCCATCCGCCAATTTGTTTAATGGGACAATGTTTACTGTCGCACGGAGTTTTCATTTAATGAAATTAAAAAATGATATTTCTTTATTTACTTCGGAAGGTCTGTCTTAAACCCGGTAGTCCAGGTGGAAAATAAAACCAACTGCGGGAGCCTGGTGAATGCACAGTGCAATGGTATCAAGGAACCGAGGTGATATACGGGAAACTCGGATAGTATCCCACCTCGTTAATTGGACTTGGTACGATGATGTTGCCGCGCGAATTGTTCACCACGAAATTACCTCGATATCTCGTCGTTGTCGTCGTTTTGTACGGCGTTATCTGTGTCCACGCGAATTTTCTTTCTTCTGGTTCGTTACGACCTTGTTGCGACAGTTAAACCATTAACACGAGACACTGCAGGAAACGAACCAGCAACCAAACTTACATCCGGTCACGATTATCCCGCAGCGCGCTAAAATTTACACCCATCATAACCTTCGCGATTCTAAACAAATTTTAAAATATACGTGTTTGGACATTAAGTTTTCCGTGCAAATCGCTGACATCATCGGACCGTAAAATAAATTTCGCACGGATTCATTGGACAATTACATTTAATTGTGTCCAATTAAATCTCCATTCCAATTAAAATCATCGCGAACACGGAGAACTCATTACGATTTATTGAACCGGTGATAACAATAACGATCGTTTTCGTTTTTCGCGGTTGGATGTACAAATAGTTGGCGCTGTTTCACGGGAATAACTTGATGCAAAGGTTTTCGCCGGGGGGATTATTTTATAGATTGGTCATGATAAATATTGAACACATTAACAAGAACAATAATTTCCGCACATTATCAATGAATAAAAATCAAACAAGCATATAAATGAACATTTAAGAAAACTCAATACATTTGCTCTAAGTTTGTTAGTTAACCTCTAAAATGGGTCACAAGATAAGCTAGTACATTTTTACGTAATTTGAAATTACACAAATACGCCTTGCCAAACTTGAATATTTTCCTAGAAATAGTCGGTAAATGTTTGAAATTGATTCCTTGACGTTCACCGCATACTTATAAATGTTGAGGCAGTTCATTAACTAGTTGGCGGAGATTCACCATTGTCATATTGGCTCTTGTTCCTTAGCAAGTAACCAGCTAGAAAGCTAATGGGATCAGCAGGTCTTTCCTTCGCTAAACTGGACAGTGCTTGTAGCAAGATTGGTACTACCGTTTGGTCTAAATATTGCCTGGTTGGTAAAGATTGCACTTCGACGCGCGACTTCTTTGGTGCTACACCAGTCAAATCAGAATCCTTATTCATTGCTAGTATCCTCTGAAACAATAAAAAAAAAAATACAATTATTAAACATTATTTACCTTTAACACCTTTATGTATAGTCTCTTTCAATATTGCTCATTAAGTTTTAAAAGCTAAGGAAGCTAAATAAACACAAACTTAAATAAAATTATTTACCTGAACCAAACAAATAATGCATATATAACAAGTCAACAAAAACAAACTTAAATTTTAACATAACAGCTGTTTATTTGACTGGCGAGAAATGTTGAAATTATTTTAAACAAACATGCATATAAATTTCAATTAATAATATCAATTTTGTACTATAATAATGATAGAATTCTACCGATGTTTATTGATACATTCAAAATATAGGTAAATTAGAATAAAATAAATATGTAGGGTTACGTATGGATTTATAGGTTATTCGACTCACTTGCGCTGTTTCGCTCACGACATTGGTGAGGGGTTGTGCGGGCGTTGATGGCTCGGTTCTTTCCTCCGTCGTATTTTCTGTCGTTGAGAGATCAACAGATTAATTAGCATCAGCAATGTAACGAGTTCTCTTTCGAAACGTATCGCTGAACGGTACCTATTAAGCTATAAAAAGCAAAATAAACGGATACCTACCACCGCCGGACGCCATCGTGCAAACAAATGATACTACCAACTACGAAGACTTATCACTGCACGAGCACTATTCAAATATTACCAAACGCGCGGAACCCGACATTTATCTACCGCGAAAATCCTTTAATGCTCGTAAACAAGGGAACGCGGAACGCGCTCTTTTTGTAATATCGTTAAAATAGCTTCCACAAATTGTAGTATCATACTGACCACACCAAAGACATTATTCTCGGGATTTATTAAATCATTTAAGAAACTGACCAGCACGTAACATCGTAGATAACCGTTTAGATGTTTCACAGAAAAAAGTAAAGAAACATTATGTTTTTTTTTTGGTTTTGTTTATTTAACGTAAAGTTAGACGCTACGACTTTGGTACAAAAACATAAAACAGTGGTACTGAGGAAACGGTGTACTTCGCGAGCGGATCCTCGAGTCCCTACGAACGCGGAGATATACGAGTATCGTTGTACGTGAACGTGAACTTACGGCCAATTTAAAGGCGAGCGCAGAGCGCAACAGAAGAGTACAAATAGACGTAACGTCTCGAGTCTGCTTGCAACCGAAACAGAGAACGATACGCGCCCCGCCGAAGGTGAAGCTCGAAGAACCGCCCCGCTTGTTGCACGAAAAAAAACGAACATCCATTATTTTTCCAATCGGGATTAAAGCATAATATGTATACATGTATAATATATAACGCGGACGGCGGCACCGACCGTTTTGTTCACAGCATCGTCAAAGAAAAAGTAACGTTAAAACCCTTGGCGAAGTAAAACGATTCCAGATCGATCACACAAACCATAACGAAGATAGTCCTTTTTGGGGTGACTGCACCCCAGAGAAATGGATAAATAGAAGAAAGCTATGCGACATACCGCGGACATCACGTTTCATTTCGTCTTATATCGTTTTGCAGATTAAATTTCGTCGACTGTCGCGTGCACGCTACGGGACAGTCGAACGCACAGTTAATACCGAATAAGTTATACATTTATCGATTTCATTCTTTTCATACGTATTTTCTTTTCATTTCCATTTTTTATCGCGCAAAATTCCCAAAAGCTTCAGAAGCGAAAAGCTCCGCGTGTGTCACGCGTGAGTTAAAACGTGATATTGCATAGTAAAAGGTGACTTGGATATGGCTACATTTAAAAGTGGTAGAGCGCGATCGTAACACATACACGAGACACGAGACTTTGCGCAGCCTTTAAAATCACATCGATGAGTAAAAAGTGCGTCGGCGAGCCGAGCCATAGCCAGCGATACGAATGGCGAGGGTTCAATAATTTCCTCGACTGAACGGAGAAAAGGATCAAAGAGAATCTCTGCGTTCACGGCCAAAGCACCCCGGCACTGCCGCGTCGTCCACAACGCGACATTTCTTCGGCCGCGACGCCCGCGACTGGTGTACCACTCGTGCATCGCCTCGGCAAATAAATGCGACACCTAGACATATCTACTTACAACGTATGTGTATGAACGACAATGTATACATATATATATTTATATATATTTGTATATATCTAAATAGTGATGTCATAAAAACGAACTATGAGACACGCGCCACAACCGTATCCGGGCGCCACGCGTCGAGCGAATGCGAAGGATCGGTTTCTAATCGAGGTTAATTGTTCGATTATTTCTCGCTACTTATCGTCTCCTACTCGTTTGTGTTCGCCGAAACGCGCTACGTGATTCTATTTTCTTTCGACTTCCGAAGAGCTCGACGCGTCGCCGTTCAACGAAAGGGAAACGGCGCACCTCGCGACCATATCCGTCCGACTTAAGAGCTACTTACGTTTAAATCGGTACTTGTTGCTCGAATTGCTTATACATTATATCATTGTCGCATTATCGTTAAATTCACGTTAATTGATCGAGATTAGCTTGCGGGAATATATGTGTGTGTACAGCGGACTAAATATTATATAGGACAATTAGAAATCGACAACGAGCGTGGTGAGTGTGAGTGCTTGCGTGTATTTGTTAATTTCTCGCAGCTCATTGTGGTGTCCTTTTTCGGATGTATACGTGTTTAACAGAGAAAGTTGAAATTCTCGTTGCAGCGTATGTTTTACCAATGTTCGTGAAACAGTGTGCCGCGTTCTTCCTACGGATTGGTGATTCGCGAGATTTTCGTTATTCCGACTCGCGCGACGGAAGAAGCCATCACGGTGGTGACCACCACGGCATCGATGCGATCTTGCGTGTTCCCTAACTACTGCTACGACGACGACAACGACGACGCACTCTCTGCAACACTGTCGCGACTAACAGCGCTACCAGAACCTGCTCTCTCCGCGACGTCGAGACTCAAGATCGTCGATCACCGAAAGAGGGGGACACAACCTTCGTTACGAAATTATAAATCGTATTATATATGTATAATATCATTATATACGTATGTATGTATAATATCATATGCCTGCGGGGTGTGGCAGTGTGGCACAACCATGACTTAAAAAAGCGAGTAACTAATATATTATTATTTTCATGTTTAATTCCCGTGACTCGTGGCGCTTGGAAGCGACAATCGTAACCTAGGACGTCTCGCGAAAACCCCCGAGTGTGTGCATCTGTGTATATATGTATGTAGCTACGTATGAATGTATGTACGTGTGTGTTCGTATTTGTAATTATGGAAGTGTGTGATCGTGTGAATGTAAAATTCGTCGTCCTAAGAGCACGTATCGCGAACCGAACGTTCCATCACACGTTTCAACGTCCACGAATATGCCGGGTCTGTTCGTTATCCCAAGATCTTCTATGCGCACGAAAGATCAACGTCGGATCTTATCGCGTGCCATCGACACGGTACCACGTCCCGCTAATAAAATGTTCCCTCCCTCTTCGTCCAGTTCGGCAGTCAATCAATTTGGCAGTTTTCGTCATCTGGCCCGGTTGACGATTGAGCAACGAGAAATGAGCGATTTGAACGATTGAGAAAAAACGCGAGATCGAAAGAAGTGAAAGGCCAAGAACCGGTGTAAACGATATGGTCGCGGACGAAGAACGAATACGGTCCCATCGAGGAGCGGGTATCGTCGTCGATCAGTGACGTCGATCTCTCGGCGCGGCACCGTTCCGACGAAGCGTCCCGTCTTTACGCGACATGGACCTGAAATCTATCGGACTCGCGACGATACGGCTGATTCAAATTTTAAATTGTTGTAAATTGGACCGACGACAACACGGGGGGAAGAGTTAACGTGTGCATTTGTTCCGCTTCTCTCGAGTCTTCGGCTGCTGGCGACGAGAGAGACGGAAAACCACGGAAGATGATTTACAGATTACACTGCCACAGTATCGTAGGGTGTGAGGAGTCCCCCGTGACCGCCGTGGCTGGCGCTGGCTTGCCGACCGGGGGCTTCGTTTCTGCAACAGGCAGTTCAGATTTTTAATTCTCCCCGAGACACCTTTTTCTCTCTTCTTCTCTGTCACATCGGAGTCATTCCAACACTATCCACGTGCAGACGCTCTCGCGTTTCTCGGCGAACAACTGCATTGAATCTGAACAACAGCAACTAAAGTACCCTGCGCTAGATACAGCGAGGCATGCAACTAACGGCGCTCGCGAACATATTAATAAGACCAAGGGTAGCGTTAATGAATACAACAACAACTATCTTTATTTTTTGTTTTCTCTTTTGTTGTAGCGGTGGATAATGGTTAGTAGCACCAGCGGCAATGGCGGCAGGATCTGTAGCAGTAACAGGGATTGCGGCGGGAGCATACTTGATGTCGTTCGAGTATACCGTCGACGTCATCTAGTAAAGTATTAGTGATCAAACAATGGATATCACATATATAGCGGTTATCACCATAATCGCATGCAAAACACATCGTGATTAAATAAGCGTATTATCGACCCAGGTAGAGATCTCGTTGGTACGGAAGCGGTTCGCTGTCGAAGCATTGACTGACCTATTCTCGTGGCCACAAATAACTAACTAAGAACAGAGTTAAACGCAGCTTCTAAAGCTTCTCAAAATCATTTCTAACGCGACTGTCGATTGCGGGAGTGCACCCTGCGTTTGTAGATATTTATTATTATCTAACGAACTTACGGCTTCCTGCGTAAAGAGTCATGAAACAAGAAAAAGTCAGAGATACGTTAGACAGATTGTCGGAAAGTCGTTCAAGAATTTTTAGTGGAACCACCGTGCACTCGATCACCACTATTGTTTTCAGATATACCCACGACTGTATGCACGTAATCGAATCCAATTCAATAGATTCTAAATACCAACAATAAATAAGCTAAAATAACACTGCCCAAATAATGCTTTTTTACGTATTCCAACCTTCGGTAGACGTTTCTTGTAGGTTTTCATATTCTAAATCTGACAATTGATTATCCCTATCATCCTCAGTTTTTGGGAAATTGAGAATTTCGTATCAAAATACAAACTTCTGAATTTAAAAATTATTTAAAAGTCGATTATAAATGTTATATAAATAGTTTCTGTAAAAAGTGATTCTATATAGATTAACTTAAACTAACTACATTATACAATAAAGTAAATCATTTTCCGCGCGAAAAAAGTCCCAACTGTTTTAATAGTTTCTTAAACATATTTAAATATGAATAATGTTACAAAGATACGTACTATCATTTTATTATACTTCCAGCAATAAATATTTAAACAGCTTCTACAGTTAACACACAAACAATTTTTAAACATGAAAATGTATTCCTCTCAAAATTTCCCAAAAGCTAAAGATAATAAAGTATATTTGCTTTCACATTCAAAAATACGAAAAACTCAAGAAAAATCGCCTAACAAGTATTACATATTAAATATCAATGGACAGTGCGATTTACCCGAAGAATAGATCTAGAAAAAAATTGCAGAGTAATCGAGAACTATCATGAATAGCGAGAGTCAAAGCGACTGAAACGGAGAGTCGGCCAATTTACTATCGAGAAAGTCAATGACAGGTTCTCGAGGCAAAGAAATCTCTCGAGACACAGCGGCAGGAACGGTGGGACGGTTCTCGGCGAACCGTACACCGTTAACCAAACTCACTCGATCTCTACTGACCTCTCTATGAGTTTACGCATCTCCTCGGTGGTCATGCCGTCCTTGCCGCGAGCATTCACTGAAATAGAAAAACACACGGCACGATTGACACAACGGTAAACTACTATGACGACACGTAGCATGCAATTCGTGGAAGCTAACGATTAGGTACACAGACTCCGGAGCGAGTCCCGTTCATTCTTGTACGATGTGACTCGCTCGGCATGCCTATTCGCCTACTGCAATAGGAACGAGCAACGGGAGAGGCGATCGAGAGCGAACAGAACGGGTCACAATCAACGAGGATCAACGCGAACAGAAAAGACGTATCGAAAATCTATCCGGTTCGCGTCGTCAACTTCGATCCGCCTCGTCGTTCAACCCTCTCGCACCCCACTCGATCACGGTTCTCTGTACTGACCGCCGTAGTTGCGGTTCACGAGTTGGTCGCGATCACACTCTGCCTCGCTGATTTCGTTGCTCTCCTTGCTGTCGTTAAAGCTCGAGTTGTTTTGGTCGTGGTTCCTTGGTGGTGGTGGGGGTGGTTCCGGTGATCCAGAGACGGGAATGTTGCGGGCCGATCCTACGCTGCGACGTCCGACAGAGCCACGAGATCCGTAATGGTCATAGGGTGCGCCATATTGTCCGTATTGGTCTTCTTCTGGTGCGCAATTTGCCGGGTCATCGTATTCAGGAGAGAAAACGTTGTGGGTTCCGCTGCCGCCTCCTTGGGATGGTACACGAGAATAGCGTCCGTTTTGACGTGGCTGAAACAAACGTGGAGATATCGAGATAGTAGACGTTACCTTGAGCCTGGTAAATCTTTGAATTTTGTCGAAGCGATTGTTTGCACTGTTCAAACGAAAATCTGTAATTTTCAATAATAACTCACCAATCCTATAGGAATTGCTGAAAGTTTTGTCAATTGTTTAAAGATAAATTATGTACCTATTCTTTAGAATTATATCTAATTTATTATTAACAACTCTTATTTCAGAAAAAAGTCAGTCAGTTCCCTTAATTCTAAAAGCTATCTGCACGATGTTAATATTTATTACCCTTTCCTCTTTCCTATTTTAATGTAATTTTTCTTCTATGCTTTTATATTTCTTTTTATTGTTGAACATTTTCTTTTTAACTTTCGTGTATCCTCTTTTTCCTTTAAACATTCATGTTATTATATTTTAAATATTTTTGTTGAATACTTCTTTTATACATTTAAAAGTCACCACCGAATGAATTACACATTCTCAATTATAATATTTGTAAGAAACTATTTCTGGTACCATAGATTGAGATCCAGAGCGGCTGTGAGCAGACATGTTAGTAGGATGGCCAACAGGTGGTCCCATTGTTCCAGAGTGTCCATTGCCAGGGTGGGGGAAAGTCTGGAATTGCATAGCCTTGCTGGGGTCCATTTCCTCGCGGAATCCAAGAAGGTGGAAAGTGGCGTACGGGCAAATCTCATCCTCCATACCTGAAAAAAATGATCACTCAGGGTAGATACTGCCATTTTAGACAGAATCAAACTACTCTATTCATTGTACGAGATCATCTCGATGAATCGGGGACATAACAGTCGTCCCTTTCTGACAAAACGCCTCTGAAACACGAGACAATCCGAGCGGGTGTATAAAACGCATGCAGTTACAACTATCACTATAATCATAATACCTACTTATTATACATTCCTATGTTTTCCTCTTCTCTCTCTCTTTCTTTCTGCTTAAGGAGAAACATTCATGGAAAATTGTCATGCACGTTAGTTTCACGATTACAAGAGCACAAGTCCATTAACATCCCCTCGCAACCTTCGATCGATCACAAAAGGATATCAAAGACACTTCGAAACCGAAGATGAATCAACTCTAATTTAACACCAGAACTACCATACCAATCAAAATGACTTGTTTCGGTTGTTTTGTTTCACAAATATTAATATCTTCAAAGCATTGAATATTCGAAATGATTTTAAAAGTAAACAGTTTCACTTAAATACTATAATGAATGTCTGAAGAAACTGAAAATAATCTATTATTACAATTTTTATAGGGATTACATATCAATCGTATTAAATGTTCGGTAGTTCTACTGTTAAGTATCAGTGATACATTCGAGACACGAGTGGATAGTTGGCCTAGTCTCCAGATCTCAGAGAAAAAGTGGAATGAATCGAAGGAGGTGTTTCCTATATGAGTGCAACGTGTTTTCTGTTTGCGAAATAAACGGGTACCAGCGCAAGCATGCGAGGACGTGCAACACGAAGAGGGTTTCGGGTCACCATAAAGGCGAGAATCGTGGAACGAAGAGGACTTACGAAGACCGACCGCAACAGCTGCACCGGCCACGGTATAGTATTTGCAGTCACGCGATAAACTTGAAGTTTTCGTCTTCGAAGGGGTAAGATCGCTTCGTTCGGGTCTTTAACTACTTTTACCAACCTCTGTGGGATAGAGCCTCGGCACTGCCCATACGCGGCGGCGGTGGACATCTTCGGTTCGGCGGGTAATGATTCAACTCCTCGTACATATGTCGCCTCGGATCCCACGTCGAGTGACTCCTTATCGAACCTGTTCCACCTATCGAACATATACTACAAAGGTGGTACGACTGGCTAACGCTTACCAAGATTCGGGGTTTGGCTCGCTGCCAATTCGAGTGATTGTATCGTTCGCTTGTGGGATACTTTAGGTCACCGACGGTCACGGTAAACGCACTTGACACTTGGCACGCGCAGCAGTTTGTGTTTAAGCGCAAATCAGGGAGAATAACTGTCTTCGTGGGGCATACAATCTCGGTACTTATATGGAGAAAAAATATTTTAAAGCGAGGCAAACAATGAAACAGAACTGGCAATGTCTATATTCAACGCGTGTGGGTATGGTGTTCTGGGTGTGTGGAAGGTAGAAGAAATATATCGACCTTTCACGTGAAAATTGGCGAGACCCATTTTCGGTGTTATAAAGATTCTTATATCTATTCTACCCCCTGTTTGTGTGTTGTTCGAAATCGATTTCGAGACTGTCTGGTAATGGTGAAGGCTAACGTGTTTCTTGTGCGACCGGATAACGTGTCACGTTAAATTAAAAAACGGTAAGACTATCGTGCCGATGCGACAACATCTAGACAATTAACTGGAATTTAGCTAGAAATCATATTGTTGGCAGTTGTGGCTTACTTATTACTGTACCTCGCTTGATGCGATCGCATGTGTTATAGTTGGATCCGGGTACGGGTGGGAGTTTGCGGTTCGGGGGTGCGATGTAGCCGAGTTCATCACGAAGATCGGGCCTGCGTTTGTCAAGAGTAGCTCCGCCAACACCGGTTTGCTGATAGACCACGTCATCTGAAAGGTATCGATTCGGACATACCGTCAGTCCATGAATTAACGAATGCACATTCGGTACTTGATTTCTTAGTCCGCCGACACCTACGACGGGAAAATCAGCGGAGTGATTTCTTTTCCGTGTGTAGGACGGCGAACTTCTGGATCGATCATCAGAAAAATAACATCTAAAATGTTATCCAAGCGGGAATTATCCGGCGAACCGTTTTCTTATTCCACATAGAGAAATTATCTTACTGATAATCATCCAACAGTTCAATGACTTAGCAAGTTAAAAAAATAAAAAAAAGGTTGGTATACATTGTCCCTCGTAATATTTCTCGTCGGCTGATGAGATACCTCGCAGCCGCGTTTGTTCCGGACCTCGAGTTCTTCTCGACAGTGCGACGCAAATCACCATAATGCCTACAATAATCACTACAACCGTAGCTCCGACCGGCACCACCACGTTTACGTCAAGCCAACTCGGTAACCAGGGGAAATAACGTCTGACGTCCGTGTTGTCGTTACCTCCGTTGCGTACGGGGGGTGCGATCGTACCTGTACGTTAAAACAGTAAAAAGAGATCTTTGAGTTACCTTTATCGCTACCATGGCCCTTTCCTCTGAGAACACAGATCACGATGACGGCAACGATTATAACAACAATAGCTGTTACCACGGGTACTACCAGATATATGTTTGCTTTGAAAATTTTTATTGGATCTTCTTCGTTGCCACCACCGTTCATGTCGCGGGCCGGTGCAATGGTGCCTGGAACAAAAAACAGGGCGACCATAGAATCCAGCCACCATTAGCACCGGCTACGAGTGCCGAAGCTCTCGCAACCTCCGCCATACTTACCTCCGGTTACGGTCAGAGTAGCGAAATCGTATTCAGCAACGGCGAAACCAGCGTTATTGTGGGCAGTCACTCGCAAATTATACCAGGTAGCAGGGTCCAAATCCAAAACGACGAAATTGCCACCGGGTTTTACATTATTCGAGACCTGATTCCATTCCTGCTGGTGTCTAGATTGTATCAACCGATTACGATTAATTTCTCGTTGAATTCGATACTCTGTACCGTGCAAAACTGGAAAGAAGCCTGACGGAACCATACAGTGGCAAGAGAGATTTTGCTCTGAGTTTTGTTGATTTTTGTCGTCACACGATCGGATTAATCTGTGACCATTTTCAGAAATAGAATATCAAAACCGAAAGTATTTGCAACAGAGGACCTGTCCCCTCCATTTCGACCAATTAGACTCCCATTTCTTTTATTCATCTTCTTTCCACCTCCGCACAGTGGACGGTTTTCTCTTACCTTTTCTTGTCTTCAACTACGAAATATAGCATCGGGCAGCCACCATCAGACCATGCGCTCAAGTGAAGGGTAATGCTGTTCGTGGATACTTCAATAAATCTAATCGCTTCGGGAATGATCGGTTTCGAGCCTTTGGTGCGAGTGTTCAACATGTCGGATGGGTCGCCAGTGCCAATTCTATAAAAATATTGGGGACCTGAATTTTAATTTGGTTAAAATAAACTTGAAGAAGTGTTTAACCCTTTGCAGTTGAAAGCTTTCCACTAGAAATGTTCAATATTTTCTGATGAAATATAGGGGGCATTTTTTGAAACTTACTTAACGAGAAATCACACATAAATTAAGGAACAAACTTATTTTATTGCAATATTTCACGTATTGGTGCATTATTGCAAAACTTAATATAAAATATTAAATTGTATAATTTTGTTGCATTAAATTAAATAACGACTGAGAGTCGTCTCTCGAGTGCAAAAGGTTAATCGATGCGGAGATGCGAGATAAATACCCATTGTAAGCAGTGACATAGATCTGATATCTCGAGCCGCACCACAAGTTTTCCAGTGTATGTTCCTGATCCGTCGAGCTAATTTGTGCGGTTTCCCAGTCACCGAATTCGGGTTTGTAGTGAATCGTGTAACCATGAATCGGGGCATTGTCGTTCGGATGAGGTTGGAGTTTCATTGACAGCGAGTTAGTCGTTGTACCGCTGAGGCTGACTTTTGGAGAGTGAGGCGGTGCTGCGGTAATATTCACAATTTCAACCAATCGTACTTTTACTGGATTAGTATTAAACCGACGCGTAGATGTCACTGATCTTACCATGGACAACCAGTTGGTGGGTGACGGTATCATGGCCATACGAGTTTTCAACGTAGCAAGAGTATTCTCCGGCGTCGGTGCGGTCAACTTCTTTGATGAATAGAGAACCTTCGGGCAATTGTCGCAGTCTGTCACTTGATTGGAGAACAACGCCACGTACTTTCCATACCACTTCCGGTGCAGGTACTCCAACAGCAAGGCAGGGCAGTTTCACGTCTTCTTTGTAGGTAGCCGTGAACTTATCATCGAACGATGCGATCTTTGCCGGTACTGAAATTTAATTTATGGTCGTTTAACAGTATTGAATCATAATGAAGGATATTATTGAAGAAATGCGTAAAGAACATAAAAAATATACCTCTAACGCTTGGTGCCAATGATACAATCTTAGAAGCCTGTCCCTCGCCAATGTTCGTGCTAGCGGTTACCCAGAAATTGTATCTGCGTTGTTTGTCCAATTTAGAAGCTTCGTGAGTCAATTGATTCGGCAATACTTTCTGGCTAGTCGGTTCCTCAGCGTTTTCTGCCTTGGTGTAAACGGTGTACTGGGCGATAACTCCATTCGGCTGGCTTGGTGGGCGCCACGAGACGAGGATCGATTCCGGAGACATAACCAGGGCTTTGATCGCAACGGGTGCTTCAGGGGCTGCAATTGAAAATTAATAATTAATAAGTTTGTCGATTATCTTTAGAACATTTACAGAACCTGTCACATACCATCTTGTTCAGTTTGGCAGTGGATAGGTGCAGATTTTACGCCGTCGCCGCCAGAAGTGAAAGCCAGAACCTGCATGCTGTAATTGGTGTACTTCTTCAGCCCGTGCAAAATCGTTTCACTGGAGGGGGTAATCTTGGTATCCTTGGTGTTCTCATCATACCAGGTGTCAGATGGTCCATAAATAACCTACAACAAAAAGCAACAGTAGACTCCACTGAAATTTCCAATCAGCATGTCTAACGCATACTGACTTTGTATCCAGTAATAACTCCGTTAGCAGCGCTGAGTGGGGGCGACATCCATGAAACTCTGATTGTTTGAGATGTAAGGGTGGTGCAGGTGGTGTCGTGGGGCGGTTCCTCAGGTACTCCTTCGGCAGTGTGCTGTCTTCGTTCGTCGCTCATTGGTCCTGACCCAACTTTGTTAAAGGCTTGAACAACAACGCTGTACTGGGTGTAAGTCTTCAGGTTTGTGATCTGCAAATGGTGTTCCTTGCCGTCTTCCATGGAGAAATCAACAGTCTCGTAGGTGTAGGGTTTGTCAGAGGAGGAGAGTTTGTAGCCAACGTAGTATCCAAGAATCTCGCCATTCCAGTCTTCGCGTGTTGGTGGTTTCCATGTAACCTATTCAAATTTATATTATTTTAGTGTTCTCACCTGTTTCTAATTAACCATTTAATGCATTACCTTCAGAGTATGTTGGTCAACGGCATCAACTCGAACAGCGTTTGGTGGTCCAGTGGGTGCTTCCTCGGCAGTAATTATGGTAACGGTGTCAGAGGGACGGGACGCTCCAATTTCGTTTTCGGCAACGATTCTCAGATGATAAGTGGTGGCTGGTTTCAGGTTGAAAACTCTGGCTACGTTCTGCTGCGATCCAGGTACGAGTACTCTGTCAATATCAATATCCCAGGAGCCCTTGCTGATCTTGTATTCGATGACGTAACGTTTGATGTGGCTGTTTCCGTCGTATGGTGCTGCCCAGGATAGTTGAACCGAACGTCCGGATTTGTCCAATACTTTAAGAGCATAGGGTACTTCGGGAACCTCTGTAATAATCATTAGTTAATCAACGCTTCATATATAAAAAGCAAAAATACAATTATTTAAAAATTAACCTTGAACGATCATGGTGATGCTTGTATCATCGCTTCCAAAAGCATTGGTGGCAACACAGGTGAACATAGCAGAGTCGCTTCTCTCGGTTCTCTTGATGCTGAGGTCAGACAGTACTCCATTAGCCAGGATTTCCTCTCGGATGGTGTAACGGGAATCGCTCTTCGGGTCCAATCTCTTGTTATTCATGTTCCACAAAATGCCAATGGGTTTCTCTCCTTGTGCCTCGCATTGCAATACAGCTGGTTCTCCTCGTCGTGCAGTTTGGTTCTTCAACTTAATCTCAAAGTGGGGTGGTGCTACATTTAAAACAATCATTTTCTCATGTTATCACTGAAGAAGATACAGGAACAAACGATTCAAAGATTCTTTTGAGATGGATGAAAAACGGATTGCTTGTCAGCTTGCCAAGGAAAAACCATCAGATTACCAAGTTCTTTAGCATTTATAATTTTTTACAATTAAATAGAGAAAATAGCAGAAATCCTTATAATTCAAATTTAATGTAAATACTTAGAGAGTTTAATATTGACACAGTTTTAACAGTTCTATGTCGATTTAATTTGATGTGTACTTTTAACCTTATTATTCAGTTATAGCTTCGGATGAAACAAATAAATTTAGATACACTTACCCTGAACTGAGATGAGAATGACAGCCGAAAGTCCTGAACCAATTCCGTTTACAGCCTCGCAAAGATAATAGCCCTCGTTTGTCTTCTGAATGTTGTTAATGGAAAGAGTTCCATCCTCAACGGTAATGTCAGGGTTGCTAAGTTTCAAGTCCGTGTAATCACCCGGTGTATCCCCTAAAAAGTGAAAGCAAACATTAGAAACATCCATGGCTGAATTGCAACCCAGCTGTTATTAGATCCAAGATATTTACCAGCAGCTCTTTTCCATGTGACTTGAGGCTTGGGGAAACCGTCGGCTTTGCATTCAACTCGTGCATCAGATCCCTGAGCAAATGCCTTATCGGTAGGTTCCAGAATCCAGCGGGGAGGTACTGTTACAGAATGAGCGGGTTAATCGGAACGTTCTCCCGGCGCTTTTACCAATCGACAGTTAGCCGGGAGCCAGTCGCATCGTGGACTCCAGTCTCAAACATGTCATCAGGACACAAAACGACTTGACAAGACAATCGTATTTATCGCTGGCAAAGATAGGAGACTGGAGCCACGACAATCGGTTTCGCGGCATGCTGAGCGAAACGCAACTCTCTCCCGCAACTGCTACAAACACTGCGATAATTCGACATGCGGGAACTCGAGATGATTATGCGGGTGAACTACTGCACGAACAGAAAGAAAGAAGGTCGTCAAGCAGATAAAGAGACTGCGGTTGCGGCTCTGAAGGAGCTCGCGTCGCCCATGCAAGAGATACGCTACTATGATACTCGAGCACGGTCCATCATGCTGCACCGCTTGAAAATTGATCTACGGTTAGTCTAAATAGGAAAGAAAGAAGACATGCGTGTTAGAAAATATCGACTACCGCTACGAATGCAATCTACACAAAATGAACGAGGCGAGACGTGTGGTGAGAGGTTAGGGAGGTGACAGGGTTGGGTTTAGGGTGGTGGGGTGGCGAGGCGTGAGGTCGAAACAGGTTTTCGTCTGGTGGTGACAAAGACGTTGGTCGAAAGGGTGATTCTCAGAGGGTGATTGGATGGTCGGTCGGTCATCTTGGAACAAGGACACGTTGTAGCGCGACGGGGGTACGGTGAGGTATTAGAAATCGACACTCGAATGTGATCACGAGAGACACAGCTCGATCGTAGTACCTAAAGAATTCTCGCCGAGTGACCGCGGCGATCCAACGACTAGACTGTTCACACGGTGAAGAGTAATGATGATCGCATGGAGGATACTTTGCGACGCGAGACGACACGACGCGAGTCGCGTGCATTCAAAGAGAACACGGAGTGTAATCCTAACAATGTGATACCTGCGTCTACTTTGTCGCGGCCAAATGATGTTCGGATGCCAGCGGAGTGTGTTCGTCGAAGAGATTTAGCGACGATGAGCGTAAACAACCAGACAAGGGAAATCAAACGAGGCGAAATACTTAGCCACAAAATACGAATGCGATTCAAGCTCAACCAACTTGCTGTACAAGGGCTGTGGGGGACACGTAGGACTCTGGGCGTATTAATTCTTGCGTTTGCTATTCGGCTGAAAAAACATAGGCGAAATCCAGACAGGGCGTATAGAGAGACACGAAAGAAACGGAAGGTAGAAATATATAGACAAGATTATATATACAGAAATCATCAGAGTACAGATCAATAAACAGAGAGAAAGAGGGTGAGAGAGAAGAAGAAGAAGAAGAAGAAGAAGAAGAAGAAGAAGAAGAAGAAAAAAAAGAAGGGGAGGAAGATAGAAGAGAGAGAATGAAAGTCTATAAACAGAAAAAGAGAGTGAGATATTATATAATATATGTATAAATATATATAAGGATCGGCGCGCAAGAGAGTCGTCCCCGGCGACGAAAGCAACGCACTGTGTACGATGGAACTCATCCGCTGAGAACTGAAATCCAGAAAGCTTCCGCAAGGTAACACGACAGCTTCGGCAACGACGAAGATGCATCAATCAAGCCTGCAATTCAAATACTCTGACGGGCCCGGTATACCGCGGTTGCTTTATCATTCCGACTCAGTTCAATCATTATCAGTTCAACCATTAGTAATCATTCAATGCTCCCATTAGTCTGGCCCTAACCGTGAACTCGTAATGTCGCCTCGTGGACCGCCTTCCCGGACGGATTACTCGCGATACAAGTGTAACGTCCTGCGTGCTCCGGCGTGACCGGCTCGATCAGCAAGATACTCGTCCGTGGGCCGAGTTTCCCGACGCTGTATCCCATGAATTGCGACAGGGGCTTGTCCTCGTGGGTCCAGGCAATATCGATGGGGGTGTCACCGAGCAGCACCATGCACGCCAATTGGGCGGCCTGCCCAGCATAGATCGGCTGATCCCCGAAATCGAACGGACTGATCCGTGGCAGGACTGGAATGATAGGCTCTAGCTAGATCCACGATAGGCACGGTTTCTTTCTCTGATCTTTATGGTAGACTGGTGAGATCCCGTAGTCAAGAGCGTCGCCGACTCTCATCGATTACGTAGGTTCCCTTCGCGGCCGCATGGAACTCCCACGATTCTCGCCTTTCGACTCAGCGAACTCCTCTTGTTCGATACGAAAAATCTACTACAACCCGTCCCTGTTATTCGTCACGAAGTGTCTCGAATCACTGGGCTCGGCGTCCCATGCGGAACGATTCATCCACCACGATTCTCCATTCGCTAATGAGATTCGATACTCCGAGAAGGATGAGAGAAAGGATTCGAGAAGAAGAGAGAGAGAGTATGAGAAAGAAAGACAAAGAGGCAAACAGAGAAAGAAAGAGACAGAGATACACAAAGAGAAAGACGGTACAAGTGTGGACGAGTGTTCTTTTTATTTTTGTGTCCTGTGTCTGTGTACAACAAGAAGAGAAGAGAAGAGAAGACGGTTGAAGGCGGATTCAGAATGTGGGGAGTCGAGCTCGTCCTGAACTGCGGACAAATTACCTTTGATCATGGTAGCCCAAGGATAACGAGAGATGGGACTGTGGTCCAAAAGCTACACTCGGCCGAGCGACCTACCTAAACGATGATGCTTCGAAACAAACGATTGATGCGGGGGGATAATTATAATGTATATGTATATATATATATATATATATATATATGTAAGAAAGAAAGATGGATAGTCGAGCGGATGCAGCCTTCCAAACATATTTATATATATATGTAATATATATGTAATATATATGTGTATATATATATGTACATATATATGTACGCTATTACAACAATCAACAGCAGACATTGGAGACGTCGTTCGTTCTCTCAATATTACGACTACTACTTCGAACTACGACCGCAACAAGACCGATTCAAATATATAATAATACAACATCATCATTTGGCCGATCTCAACGTAACGTAACGTAAACACGCATAACACAACTGCTTCAATTCTGGCTTGGCTACCCGTAAAACGCCTTTGGCTATACATCATCATGCCGATTTCGAGCTTGTCCGTTTGTCTTGTCGATTACTGTTCTTTCCGTCTTTTGCATTTCACTGATACCGTATAACCAGGAATGTTTTTGTGTGCGCATGACTTATTTAATCACGTTTCTGTACCGTTCACTTTGAGATGGGCGCTGTGCCTAGCACGACCGGCTGGATTATCGGCGACGCAAGCGTACTCTCCGGCGTGCTCTCCCCTGACGGCGGGGATCGTCAGTGCGGACACTCTATCCCCCAACGCGGTGATACCCACTCCGTCGCCTACTTCTAAATGGCGTCCCTCGAACAACCACTTGAGCGAAATCGGCGTGTCCCCCTTTACGACCGCGCAATGGACGATTATCAGATCGCCGGAGTTGGCCTCGTCGAACGAGAACGGCTGCAGATGCGGAGCGACTGCCGAGAGATAGAGACAGACAGGCTTGCTAGAGTCAGGCACAGATATACAGGAGTAGCGGGAGGCTAAATAGACGGTTCATTTAAACGGGGATGATTTAACGTGCCGTTTCAGCCGGCAAATTTCGCGTGCGACGGTGTTGTTCTCGAGCTCGCTTTCGAGACCGCCATGCTCGCGAGCGAAACAGCGAACTGACTGGAACTCTCGATTCTTCGGGGCATGACGAAATCACTGATGATCAGCGAACCGTTGTAACGATAAAGCAAATTCACGTGGACTGGAAGGCTGATTTTGAAAATTAAAACAGGACACGATCCAGAGATAAAACCGATCGAAAACTGGAAATAATCGAAACCAAAGGAATATCACTGAATAAAAAGGGGGATCAAACGTTACTCAAGCAAGGAATGCTACGGGATGGTCGGGACGGTGGCAAACTGATAAGGGACAATACAATAACTGTGACGTTCCGAGTTGGAGCATTGATCAATTAAGCACCATTAACAATCAGATCGGCCGAGAGCTCGTGCCTTCCGGCAAGGTTTTCCGCGATACACGTGTACGTTCCAGCGTGCGTTGCCTCGACGGATCCTATGCTGAGTATAGCGCCCCGTCCGCCAAGATCCACGATCGAGATTCCAGAGTGGGGCGAAATCGGATAACCGTTTAACGTCCAGCGGAGCTTCAAGGGTTGATCGCCCTCGACCACTGCGCACGGTACCGTTACTACTTGACCGGAGTTAAGCGGTTTCTCGCCGAACATAAACGGCAATAATTTCGGAATTACTGAAAAGAGAAAGCAGAAGGGACTGAAACGAACGAATGCTCGGCGACACGAGGATACGAGAGAAATCGCGCTGTTCTCTGATTCGCTTATTTCCTGGGCACCACCTTCCGAAACTGAAGGAAACATAAAACAAGAAGTCGCAAATATAACCGAGACGATAAGGAAACAGAATCAAAACTAACGGAAGAAAAACGCCGAGTGAAATCTGCCAATATGGATGTATCAGGGATTAAAAGGATTTGATTGGTGTGTGTTGGGAACGTGGAATGTCTCTGGTAGAACGGTGCAGGGTCTAAATCATGGAACGATGTTTCGCCGAGAAGTGGTGTACCGTTGACGTCCAATTTAGCGGAGTGCGAGGTCGATCCAGCCGCATTCGACGCAACGCAGGTGTACTCCCCGGCATGTCTCGCAGCTACGGACTCAATGGTCAGTTGCTTCACGCGTTTCCCGGAGTTCGATACGATCACGTCCATTCGATCGGATCTTATAGGCTGGCTATCGAAGGTCCAGGAAATCTCCAGAGGGGAGTCGCCCTTGGTGACCACGCACTGCACCGAGACCAAGTCTCCAGCGTTCACGGGCTCGTCACCGAAGGAAATGGGCGCAATCTGCGGAGAGACTATCAGACACGAACAACCAGATAGAGACCTTCTTGCTGGAAGACATTCTTCAAAAAATTGTGATTCTCCGTCGAGGCTGATTGATAAGATTCACGAGCGAATGATGACGACGGCGGTTGACTTAAAGCAAGAGTGAGAGAACTGTATTCTGTCTATCCGGTGAGACGATCATAGGACGCAAGGATCGGTCATGGGAGAATTGAAATGGGAGATCGTGCGATAAGGTTTAATGGTGTAACTTCATAGTACCGTTGACCGATAATTCTGCGGAACGGCTGACTGATCCAACCAAGTTGCTCGCGACGCACGTATATTCGCCTACGTGATGCGCAGTGACGGAGTCGATGATCAGAACGGAGTTCTTTTTCCCGGTTTTCGTGATCGTAATGTCTGGGTGGTTGTCGCGAGTGATCGGCTCCCCGTTAAAGCTCCATCGTATCTCAATGGGCGAGTCGCCTTTCAAGATGCTACACATCGCAGAGATCTGTTCGCCCCAATTGGCCGGTTCCTCGCTGAGAGAGAATGGCGCGATCTGCGGAGCGACTGGAAACAATGTCTGAGAATCGTTCAATGATCTCCAGTTCGCGACGTCCGTACTGTCAGTCTGTGTGTCCCCATCACGTGAAACACGTCGTTTATATCGGGTGAAAAAATAAACAATAACGGGACAATGAAGAAGGAGTGATAAGGGAACAATGAATAGAATAGAGAGGAGCAAAGAAAAGGTGTCTAATGAACGACAAAGGGAATAGTCTCGAATGTTTGATAGGCGTGTGTGCCTGGTTCGTGTCTATCGCATGGCATAGCTCGCGGTAGCCGATTCGTGCAATTCTGTACCGTTGACGGCCAAAGTGGTCGAATAACTCGTCGCTCCCGCTGTATTTGAAGCTGTGCAAGTGTACTCCCCGGCGTGCCTGTCGCTGACCGCTTCGATGGTCATTAGACTGACCCGTTTCCCGGTGCTCGAGATCGAGATATCGGCGTGATTCTTGACGGTGATGGGCTCCCCGTTCAGAGCCCAGGCCATTTCGATCGGCAGGTCACCTTTCACGACCGTACACACCGCTGAGACTGCTTCTCCCCAATTTGCGGGCTCATCGCCGATCGAAAACGGCGCGATCTGCGGCGCGACTGAAAACGATGCACGCAAGGATAGATGATAGCTTGCGACTGGACGAATCCACGATCCACAACCATTCTCGTCGACCTGATTAACCTCTTGGCTATGCCGCGGAACGAAAACTACTCTACTAAACGACACTATGTCACGCGATATTCTTTTCTAGTCGAAACTTAAACTGATGATTTTGAATTAAAAAACTCGAACTTCCTTACACACATAAATTTTTGAATCTACGATTCAAGCGACACCTCTACCTTTGTTTATACGAAGAAAGAATGGCAGATGCAATCTGATACGTAGTATTGATACCTGGTTGTGTACTGATATGAACAACGTAGGGTTCACACAGATACCGAGATGGTCGTAGATTATTTCTATGGCCATTAGAAATAATTAGCAGAAAAAATGCTGGTCCAAGAACCAACCGATCGTCCAAGCATCTTTAAACAAAGTGACAAGTTCTAATCAAGAGTGTGCCCAACGGGGAGATGCCACGCGTCCTCGTGTGTCCACACGACGGAACGGGACAGGTAATGAATATTGAATGCGGATAGGTGTTACTGCAGAAGGGATGATAAAGGAGACTTTCCCAGTTTTCCCGATGGCTACGCGTAGATCTGAGATGCCTACACACATGCGTACGTTATTACCATTGACGGCTAACGCCGCCGCGTGGCTCGAGGCTCCAGCTTTGTTCGACGCGGTGCAAGTGTACTCCCCTGCGTGCCTGGCCGCTACGGCGTCGATTGCCAGCACGCTCAGCCGTTTGCTTTTCGTGATCGTGTACTGATCGGTAGTCTCAGAATCGATCGGCACGCCGTTGAACGCCCACGATATATCCATCGGGAAGTCCCCCTTCAGGATCGAGCAGGTAGCCGAGATCGCCTCGCCCGAGTTCACCGGCTCGTCACCGAACGAGAACGGGAATATCTGTGGCGAGACTGAGAAAACGCGCGGCCGGTCTTGGTTATTGAGAAGAGGGTATTACCGGAGTGACACACACGAGAGTACATTGAAACATACGCGAGATATACCACCTTTCGTCGGCTCGCCGCGTTCCGCGCGGATTCTACGTTCTTTCGTAGGGAAGTTTCGAGGAAGAGGATTCTTTGAATGGGGCGAAAAGCACGGAGAGTCGTCGAGAGTGGCGCGGGGGATGGCAATGCCAGGGATGTATGTAGTTTTCTTTTCTTTCGCTTTTTCAAGGCGATGCTTGTGCAGAATTCTTTTGACGTGCAAGCGTGCTTCTTGAGATAGGTACCGTTGACGGCCAAAGTCGTCGAGTGGCTGACGTTCCCGGCCCGGTTCGTCGCAACGCACGTATACTCGCCCGCGTGTCTCGCTGCTACGGACTCGATGCTGAGTGCACTCATATGCTTATTGATTTTCGTGATCGTCACATCCGGATCGTTGAAACCTATCGTTCTACCGTTAAACTTCCACACGATCTCTACCGGAAAGTCGCCTTTCATTATGGAACAAGTCGCCGAGACCATGTCGCCCGAGTTCGCCGGTCCGTCACTGATCGAGAACGGTCCTATATGCGGCGCAACTACAATGACATCGAAACTGTTGTTTAGAATTCGCTCCGTTCTACCTGGATCGATGCATTGGATTCAAACGACCTGGCGACTGCCGCCGTCCATCGGTTGCAGAAGATTTCTTCTTGCGTAAACAATTATTCCAAATGCTTGCTGACCGAAAGAGCACGACCCGCTATCATGACGTTCGGACGAAAAATTCGCTGATGAATGTCGAACAACGTCGATACGGGGTGAACGATAACCGAGCGAACCCGTCGTTGCCTGTCACCGTCGACTGCATGGAAATGTCAAGGGATGCGATGGGAATGAGAAGTTGTTGCGCACATGCATGACAGAGAAAGAGAAACTATCGAAGGCTCTAAGGAATCGAGAATACGAGGGGGAAGGTGTCTGTACCATTCACGGCTAGAGATGCGGTATAACTCGTCCCGCCGGCTGCGTTGCTCACGGAGCACGTGTACTCTCCTGCGTGCGTCGCCGTCACGCCGTCGATCGTCAGCACGCTGACACGCTTACTGGTCTTTACTATCGATATGTCGTATTGATCGCGGGCAATCGGTTCGCCGTTCAAGGCCCACTCGATCTGGATCGGATGATCCCCCTTCAACACCGTGCACGTTGCGGTCACCGTGTCCCCCCAATTTGCCGGCCCCTCTCCGATATCAAACGGCGAGATCTCTGGCGCAACTACGATCAATGGAACAGCGAACACGTTTTACCGGTGGAACGAACTTGGACATTACCCTCCGAGGGAGTTTACCTGGCTGTAGCGCGGTCGCAATCACGGGTACATGATCGAAGATCCTCGATTGTTCCGTGGTGAAACGAAAGGATCGGGGCAGGATGTGTATCTCGAAAGGGGATACGGCGAGGAGAGCTGTCCGGGCGAGCACGTCGGGCATGCATCGAGAGAATATAGCAAACCGCGCGTGCGAAGGAACACGTCATTGTACCGTTCACCGCCAGCATCGCTGTGAAACTCGTCCCGCCGGCCGCATTGCTAGCCGCACAGGTGTATTCCCCGGCGTGACTTGCCGTCACCGCGTCGATCGTCAACAGGCTGACGCGCCGGCTGGTCACGATCGATATGTCGGGATAATTACGCGGAATCGGCTCGCCGTTCAGTGCCCATTCGATCTGAATCGGCGAGTCGCCCTTCAACATGGTGCAGGTTGCGGTGACCGTGTCTCCCCAGTTCGCTGGTTTCTCGCTGATCACGAATGGAGCTATCTCGGGGGCAACTAGGACGAACAAAGAATCCTTCGTTATCGAATCACCTCTACGAACAGTGACCGACCTATACGAAACGACGATTACTGAGCGCGCTTTGCGCGTTCGCGGAGCTAATGGCTTGATAAGAGCCACGGGGATGAAAACGAAACGCCTACAACGATTCCAAGTTTCAACCACCGACGGTAGGCGATCAGGGAACGGTGAATATAGACAGAGGATATGCGAACAAGGAATTAGTCAGAGGACGTCTCTCTTGAGAAAAATACCGTTCACTGCCAGGATAGACGAGTGACTGGTCGCTCCAGCCTTGTTGGACGCCGAGCACGTGTACTCGCCCGCGTGTCTCGCGGCGACTGATTCGATGCTGAGGATGCTATTCTTTCGCGTGGTCGCTAGGATGTTTATATCGGAACGATCACGGCCGATTGGTTCGCCGTTTAATGCCCATGTGATCTCGATTGGCAAGTCGCCCTTGAGGATGGCGCACACCACGGAAATCGAATCGCCCCAATTCGCCGGCTCCTCGGTGATCGCGAACGGAGCTATCTGCGGAGCGACTGCAAACATTCCACCCGATTGTTTCGATTGCTGATCACGGAAACGTACTCGAAAACCTTATGAACACCTTTCACAAAAATGAGACTACGAGAGCAGAGAGGGATCGTTTCGCGGGCGAGAGGATTGAAAAAGGAAGGGCGCAGTATTGGTATTTGTTAGTCGTTCCGAGTGTCTACTGTAGGTACCGTTGACTGTCAACTCCGCCGAATAGCTGGTAGCGCCGGCTGCGTTCGAGGCGACGCAAGTATACGTGCCCGCGTGATTCGGACTGGCCGAGTCAATGGACAGCAGGCTGTTCCTTTTGGTAGTAGTCACAGATATTCGATGACTCTTGTCGATCGGGCTTTCATTCAATGCCCAGCTGATCTCGAGCGGGGAATCACCGCTGACCACGGTGCAGACTGCCGATACGGAATCTCCCCAGTTCACGGCCTCGTCAGCCATTTCGAACGGCGCAATGCGCGGCGGTACTGTCGACGTGACAACACTGCTATGGATTGTACGAACACCGAGAGTGTCGACGATGCAATGGAAAAATCGTACACGTCTGATATATGTCGGATACCTAAACGATATATCGCGACGGGGAGAATCGTCTAAAAAAATCGAACGGGGCGATCAAGGAATGTCGTTCAACGTTTACCTCCACCCTCTGTGGCGCGCGATTCGTCGCATACCCCCGGTAACTGCGCACAGGCCGACCAACCTCCGGTGATGGGCGTTCGAATCTCCGTCTCGACGAGCCTCGTCGTTTCGAATATTCTTCAAGGATAACTGCTGAATAGTACTCGAAGCGACGGGAATGTTTGTCGTGCTACCAACCATCCAATCGGTTCACCCAATCGTTACAGGCCAATCAAACCGTACCGTTTACTGACAGAACCGAAGTGTGCGAGGCGGATCCGGCTGCGTTGATCGCGGTGCACTTATACTCGCCCGCGTGTCTTGCCGCTACCGAGTCTATCGTCAGGGTGCTGATCCGTTTGCTACCTCTGCTGACGACGATGTCCGGCGTGTCGTAACCATGATCGCCGGACACGCGTCCGGCCTCGATCGGCCGACCATTCAGCGACCAGAAGATCTTGAGCGGCAGATCGCCCTTGATCACCGCGCACTGAACCGTTGCCATTTCTCCCGCGTTGGCGGCTTCGTCGCCGAACGCGAACGGCGCCAATTGTGGACCGACTGGAACGTTCCAAGAGAATTTTTCAATCGCGTGCAGGAGCTTCCGGAGAAGGGATTTCGACGTTGACGGTATTGCGCGCGATGAATCATAAACGACGATGTTAGACCGTAATAGATTGTCGAATAATAAGGGTGGGAACAGTCGAGCGTGACCCTGGGAAAGAGTACATTCCGAGTTACTCGGGGATCGGGATGCTGGGGTATGAGACAACGGTGTACAAGAACTAACAGAACTGTAAAAACTGAAAAAGCGAATAAGGAAGAACGTGAAGAGAAACGGAAAACATGGACCATCGTCTCGCTGTATCCGCGGGATGGACCGTGTTCTTACCTGCCGTCGTCTCTGACGATAATCTTACCTTCCCGGAACGGTACACGAGGATCGACATACGTGTTTGCGTGTTCGATCATCGGCACGACGACGGCAGTGGCCTTCCATACAGATTATACACTATGAAGATTACTGCGGAAAACAAGAAGTTACGAGAAAAAGGAAGTATACTGAGAGTAAAGAAAGCGATTGAAAAACGCGCCGATCGATTCTCCGTCTGCGGTGAATATTCTCTGGAGCGCGGGGAGCGAGTCACGAGCGACGCTGGTCCGTGAATAATTTCTCTGTTCCTGTTACCGTTTCCGGTACGTTGCATATGAACACGCTGAAAACTCGCTCGCCGCGCTACTGCGATCGATATTTGCGTTCCCGCGATCGTCGACGCGTTTTCCAACGGCACCGGCACAAGATCGCAAAAGTAATAAATTGCTGAACGAAGGGGAGGCGGTACCATTGACCGAGAGTACGGCGATGTGACTGTCGGACCCAGCGGCGTTCGACGCGGTGCACTTGTATCTTCCGGCGTGCCTCGCCGCCACGCTGTCGATGCTCAAGAAGCTGACCCTCTTATTAGTTACAATATTTACGTCCGGTCGGCTCGAGTCTATCGGGGTGTCGTCGAACGTCCATGTCAAGTTCACCGGGAAGTCGCCCTTGACGATCGTGCAAGAAACCGACAGCATCTCGCCGGAGTTGAGGGGATCGTCGCCAAAAGAGAACTGGAGGATCTGTGGCGCGACTGCGTGAGCGACACGGCAGCATGGGCGAAACGATGCGGACGTGAGACAGAACGGAATAACAATCGACCGAGGGAAGGGCGCGGCACCTACGTGAGCTAGACCATCCCCTAACGAGAAACTCCGGTCGCAGCCGCGGACTCACAGATCCGAGCGTCGATCGTGTGAAAACGTATCGATTCTATGTATTAATCCTCTAGCATTGCTACTGGATCGAACTAGTGTTAGGGGCTAAAATAGCATACGCGATGGGACACCGAGAACTGAAGGAAAGGAAGTGGCGATTGTTAGGATTCGGGTACGTTTAATGTTCAGGACGATCAGAGCTCCGTCGATATGAGGACAAGTGAAGTTAGTCTAGGATACACAAAATAATCTACACATGTACCGTTCACGGTCAGCTGAGCTGAGTGCGACGTCGCGCCGGCACGATTCGACGCGGAGCACGTGTACTCGCCGGCGTGTCTAGCCGCGACCGACTCAATAGTCAGCACGCTGTTTTTCTTGTTTGTGCTCGCTACGACCACGTCGGATCCATGGTTGCTGCCGATCGGAGTCCCGTTAAAGGCCCACGAGATCTCGAGAGGCTGATCGCCCTTCGCCACGGAGCAAGTCACGGAGACCAGTTCGCCCCAGCTGGCCGGTTCGTCGCCGAACATGAAGGGCAGTATTTGCGGGGCGACTGGAAGCAACGACTAGAAGAGTCGAAACGGAGGAGGGAGCGAGTGTCGATTCACGTGCAACGTAGCTAAAACCGAGGCTGTATGTATTCTACGCTCCCTAACGACGGTGGGGTTGGTATGGCGGCGAAGATATATGACCAAAATGCAATAGAGGGATGAAACATTGTTCTGAAGGAATGGAAGATGACCAGAGATTAGGACATATCGGGAATGATTGCTGATGATAGAAGTTGAAATTACAGGAGTAGAGAGGATTAACAGGCCGTTGAAGGGGAAGTCGTACCATTCACCGTTAAGGTCGCTGATCGACTGACGGAACCGGCAAGATTCGATGCGGAGCAGACGTACTCTCCGGCGTGTCTTGCTGAGACGCCGTCAATGCTAAGGGTGCTCAGATGTTTGCTGATTCTGGTGATCGTGATACTAGATTCTTTCGAGTTGTCGATTGGCACACCGTTGAACGACCACGTGATGTCCATGGGCATGTCACCCTTCAAGATCGAGCATGGCACGGATACGGAGTCCCCAGAGTTGGCAACCTCGGCATTGAACGCGATCGGTAGAAGCTGTGGTCCAACTGAACAGTAGATCGTACAACGAAATTGTACATGAGCAGACGAGTTTCGCTGCGCGCTACTGGTCCTGTGTGTTCTCTCTCTCTCTCTCTCTCTTTCTCTCTCTCTATTGTCCGTTTCTGGATCGATCGAGTGAACGAGGGGTCGTACGACGTGGACATTGGCGGAAACATATGTGGGTTCTCGATTGCGGGACGTCTGAGGATGCAAAAGAGTGTGTAGGGTACGCTACGGTGCTCTTTGCCGGGATTGTGCAGAAATATAACGAAATGAAGAACGAACGGAATAAAAAAAAAGAAACTAAAGGAAAGAAAAACGAAACGAAAAACTGTATATTCTCTAGGAACGCATGATAGTAGCCCGAACCATTGACGGTGAGCGTAGTCGAGTGGGACGCCGTTCCAGCCGCATTTTCAGCGGTGCAAACGTACTCGCCCGCGTGTCTCGCGGTGATGACTGAAATCATGAGCATGCTAACGCGATCCGCGACCTTCTTCGCAAGTACGCCGGAGGAACCGCCCATCTCTTCTCCGGGATAGCTCCAGCGTATGTTCAACGGCAGGTCACCGGTCGGTACGATACACTGCAGGTTTTCGAACTCTCCGGCGTTCATGGGCAGCTTCGCGAACGAGAACTGCTGTATCGTAGGCGGCACTGAGGGTGGAGGATCGATGTATGGACGTATGATGACAGGTCGCGGGCGTATATGTTTATGAGCGTGTGCGTGTCGTAACGTCGTGTGTGATCGAGTAGATGTCAACGGGCTGGCTGCATCCGTCACGAAATTACGATACTGGTCTTGATAACGCGGACCTCACTGTCGATCAGCGATTCCTCTTTTTTCGGGCGGAAAATTTGCGGGGGGAAATGTTTTAATGAAATTTCTGACGGCACGCAGTCAACCCATCGATCGCCGACATGTACAGCGACACGGTACTCTGTAGAGCAACGGTTACCGTGAATGGTGGACGCGTGAAGAGAGAACAATTCTGACAAGAATGCACCAGATTTCTTACGGTCGATCGTCGGCCACCGCCATACCAACTTCCAACATTCCAACAAAAACGCTCGAACCCTTTTCCGAGGTGTTCTCGCGCTGTGTGAGATAGCGTTCGTAATATATCTGCGACGGGTTCGTTGTCCGTGTGCGTATTCGCATCCATGTCCGTTTGCGTTCGCGGATTCTCGATTCACGCACGTTTTTCTTTTCTCTTTTTTCGTACGATTCACGCGGCTCTCGGTTCGACCGTGATATTCGACGGGACGTGACTGACCCTATCGACACACCGTCGATACGGGCTTCGCTGAAAGAGTCGTTACAGCTGTAATAGGACGTTGAATGCTATCGTGAAACATTCGTCGGATTTAACAGCTGGATACCTGTAAAGAATGTTTTACGCGGGTTCCCGTTTACGATTCGCGTTCGTTCCGATTAGAACATCTTTTTCAAAACAACCTGCAATTCGCATCGTGAATGGAGGATGTATTCAATCCTCTTTTAATTGCGGTACTGACGCGGAATACATATTTAATGAAGCTATTCTGTAAAACGTTTACCGACAAGGTGACTCTACGGAATGAAGAATTTTTCCGCGCGCGATTAACGATTCCGGACTGTCGACATTGAAACGCACAGAGCGAAGAAGCATCGAACTTACCCATGACTTGGACTTCGAGCGTTCCTCTAGCGCTGTAACCTTGGGCGTTCCTTGCGACACACGTGTACGTTGCCTGATCACTCATTCTCTCGACGTTCTCGATGATAAGCGTGCCATTGGGGAAGACCTTCTGCTTCCTGTTGATCGGCAGAACTCTGGTGTCTCGTTCCCATACGATGCTTTCGATCGGATATCCGGCGACTGGGCAGGTCACGCGAAGAGTCTCACCAGCGACGATAGCCTTTTTGTCCATGTGGCGGATGAAGGGGAGACCGTAGACATTCAATCGGGCCGAGTGTTCCGCGGATCCAACCTGTAATCACGGGATCAATTGACTTTTGTTATCCGTCACCTCCTTTTATGCGAAAAAGAAAAGAGAAGAAAAAGAAAGAACAAAAAATCATGCTCACCTTCGATGCTGCAATGCACTTGTAGAGTCCGCCATCGTTGGTGTGAATGCTGGAGATGTTCAGATGAGATACCACGTCGCCGTTCACAGTAACGTACTGTCCGACCTGAAGCCTGTCCGTGTTGGAGAGTCGTTTGCCGTCGAGTTCCCAGGTGATCTCAGGTGTTGGGTTGCCACTGGCGACACATTTCAAGAACATGCTGGGTCCGGGCTGGAGAGTCTCTTCGGAGAATGCCTGACGAATTTGTGGGGGCTCGACTGTGGATGTAAAAAGGTTTAGTCTTAACGAACGTCATCTTGAAACTTTGAGAACCCATAGGATTATTCACAACATGAACTCACATCTTCCACCAAGTTTCAGTTCAGCCGTTGCCTGTGCGCTTTCCTGGTCATTTCTAACAAAGCATTGGTACATTCCTTTGTCCTCTTTCTTAACACTTTCAATTCTGAGCACTGCTTCCTCCAATCCAAGGGGCTTGCCATCCTTCAGCCATGAAATTGTCTTAATGGGGTTTCCTCGAACGTTGCAAGTGAAGGTTGCTGGTCTGCCGAAGTCAATAGTCTGAGTGCTGGGTTCGATTTCCGCGGCCAATGGAGCAGTCACAGTCAGTACGGTTTCAACGCTTTCGCCACCCACGGAGTTGTTCACAATGCAGAGGTATTTGCCGGAATCTTCAACGCGAGCCTCACGGATGATCAGAGTTCCACTAACTTGACGGACGCGCTCATTTAATTGGACTGGTTGACGACGTGATGAGCCCTCGATGAACTTGTACCATCTGGAACGAGAGTGCAAGGGGGATTTTGCTTTGCGGGCTGGCTGCTGAAAGGAAGCTTTTTAAGGCTACATGAAACGAAGCCACTGGAAATCGATGATTGTTGATTGTTCGCTGAGAATTGATTTCTAGTGCATATTTCTAGTCGCTTTGTTTCATACTGGTTTCAATTCCTAGTTTTTTATG
This sequence comes from Nomia melanderi, assembly GCF_051020985.1. Classification (NCBI taxonomy): domain Eukaryota; kingdom Metazoa; phylum Arthropoda; class Insecta; order Hymenoptera; family Halictidae; genus Nomia; species Nomia melanderi. Next base: position 3,701,020 of record NC_135007.1, on the reverse strand, counting down.
TACACTTATGTCCACAAGTCACCGGACACTTTGAGATTTAGAAGAGACATTGATGTTATGACCACAAGACATAAAGAATGTGCCATGTACACACGTAGGATTTAATGCGGAAATGTGCTCGCAATAGGTTTGACGTGATTCCGCTGCGAACATATTTCAGGATTAAAATCCGTATGTTTACGATGTGGGTACAGATTGTACATAGGTTGCGACAGATAACGCTACATCAAGTTTTGTTAGACATCATAGATTCATCTTTTATACAGAACAATGTTCCGTTTAGAATTATAATTTTAAGAATTTGTAGCTAATTTTAACGACAGTTAATAATCGTGTAAATAAAATATTTTTGAGATTCGAAACAAAAATTAATACCATGATATAATGACGGCACGTATCTGTTTTTGTGTTCGTAGCAAATATATCACGCAAAAGTTAAATTAACATTACATTAAGAAGTCAAGTTTAAACTAACATAACACTATAATGGGAAACGAATTAAAAAATAATAACGGTCCCTGTTCAATCAAAATAAAAAAATTTCCTTTGCAACGATACTCAAAATCGCCATTTTCAGCGCAGACGTATTATACTTTTCTTTTACTTGTTTATACCACATTTACCCACGCTTCCAATATAGTTATATTAATTTACATGTTTACACGTTTTCTGCAAGGAGTCACAGACCAATAAAAATCGTTTTTTCAACTAGTTGCGCGCGAAGACAGCGCGGCTGTCCTCGTGCAGCAACTCAACGGACAGCTGGGTAACAGCTTTTGAATAAAAATGAAATACGATAATGAGATCGCATCGAGAGTGGAAAAAAACGAACTTCGGCTCGCATTTGAATTAGCAAGTGTCTGGTGTCTCGTAGACGGCAGTGTAATATGGCAGGGCTTTGGGCGTCTCTGGGCATGGGCTTCTGTCTCTACTGCCGGCTCATTAGCACGTGTCTCGCGCAAACTTAATCAGAAAGAAGGAGAGTTTCAACGCAGCTGGAGCATAATACAGCGGTCATAAAAGCAGAGCAGGTCGGGAGAACGGTTTGGAGTGAGGAGGCTGGCAGCGGCAAGTTCGTCACGATCGGAAACAAAAAGTGCTGTGGGGGAAAGAGAGGCACTGCTTGGGTTGCACGCGTACTCTGGCAAGTGATTCGCACAGTACCTAAAGGGGAGAAAGTGAGAGGGGATCGTTGGAAGCGTGACAGCGACAGAGCAGTGTTATTTCTACTCTCGATTATCGAGACACACGGTGCGTGACGCCTTCCCGAACGATCATCCACGGTATAGACACACACCGGCATTGATCACGGGAAGGAGGCGAGTGGAATGCAACGGAGACAAAATGAGAGGAGGATCGGTCGAAGACAAGGTTAAAAATCCGCTCGAAACGAAAAACAAACTTCCACGATGACCGTGCGCGACGCAGGACACGAACGAACCCGTCGCTGTTTCAATGAAAAAGAATTAGGGATAGAGATGGTGGAGCGGAGATGGTGATTGAGCGACGCATGTGACGATGGTACAGCAACTGAAGACAATATGCGACACGAACACGAATCACGAACACTTCTGGCGAATGAGAGAAAGAGAGGGGGGCGTGGATGGGTTGGGTGGAGTGAAAAACACGAACGGATGAACGGAGGCACGAAGGTGGCGAGGACTTACCAGCCAGATATCGTGGGACTTATTGGAGGTGTGCAGGTGCAGGGCAACATTGTTCGCCCCATTGATCGGGTGACACCCTCGCGGACCACCCTGATCAGCACCGAGGTTACCGAAGGAGAAGAGGGCCCGCATCCTTTTCGGAGTCGCGCTTCCGTCACCTATCTCGGGGTTGCGTCACGGGGCTCCTGTTGGCACTGAAAACCAACACGTCCGATTGGCCCCCAGTACAGAACACTTTTCCATCTTAATTCAACGTTCCTTCGCTCTCGTCCCATTTTTCTCCTCTCGATCACGTAACCGTCCAAAGTTACACCCGCGAACCCGGTTTCTGAACTTAAATCGAGGCGAACGATACGTAAGTCTAACGACGACACCACGTCCTACATGATCGTTACTCGTCGATCTAGCCGCCCTCCCAGCCGTCTCTATTGATTGTTCATGACATCAACGGTCGATGGAATCTTGGATCAGTGCTATCCATTCTTTGCCTGCTCACTTTTCCCTGGTCTTTTATTCGAGGCTATCTTTGTCCTCGCTCCCCTATCTTTTATATGCTTGGCAATTGACTTTCGTTTCTTTTCTTTATTTCTCTCTCTCCATTTTTCCCTTTTTCTCTTTCTCTCTCTCTCTCCACTTTTCCCTTTCTCTCTTTCTCTCTCTCTCCATTTTTCCCTTTTTCTCTTTCTCTCTCTCTCTCCACTTTTCCCTTTCTCTCTTTCTCTCTCTCTCCATTTTTCTCTTTCTCTCTTTCATTTTCTCGTTTCTTACTCTCTCTCTCTCTTTCTTTCTCTTTCTCTCTTTCTTTTTCTCGTTTCTCACTCTCTCTCTCTCTCTCTTTCTTTCTCTTTCTCTCTTTCTTTTTCTCGTTTCTCACTCTCTCTCTCTCTCTCTTTCTTTCTCTTTCTCTCTTTCTTTTTCTCGTTTCTCACTCTCTCTCTCTCTTTCTTTCTCTTTCTCTCTTTCTTTTTCTCGTTTCTCACTCTCTCTCTCTCTCTCTCTCTCTCTCTCTCTCTCTCTCTCTCTCTCTCTCTCTCTCTCTCTCTCTCTCTCTCTCTCTCTCTCTCTCTCTCTCTCTCTTTCTTTCTTTCTCTTTCTCTCTTTCTCTTTTCGCCTCTGTCAAACGTCCAATTTCTCGGATTTTGCGGTACCGCCACCCGACCCGGGGTAGAGGGTAAGGATGGAACGCTTCGAAAATAGGATCCGTGCTCTGCGGAGCAAGACAAATGACCAAACAAAAGAAAAAAAATAGAGAAGCTATACGGAACTTTTGTGTACCTAGAGATCGGGGCAGGAAAGCCTTGTGCCGCACACGCCAGCGCCAGAGACTCGCCCTCTACCCCGCGGTACTTATTAAGGCCGTCTCCAGTCCCTTTTGGGGCAGTACGACCGGACGGTTCTGGAAGGATATCATTTATTGCCCGGAATGACTAAATCGTCCCTTTTCGTTTGCTTTGTTTTCTATTCTTGAATTTATCGGCAATGGCATTCGCTTTTGTTCATCGATCGAACCGTTGCAACGATTTCTTTTCACGAGGAAAACGTTCCTAATGAACATTCACAGTCTCAACAAAAATTGCGCTACATTTCTCGGCAAACAGAACTCTTAAAGAGTACACAAAAATTATATTAAAATGGGGAACCCGTTCCTCGCGAAGCTTAAACAGGGTTACATACCTCTTTTTCCTCCCCAATAGCCAGTATCCCGAGTACACGCATAGTTAACGCATGCAGCTTACTTACCTGATACACAAATCGTTGTTCCATGGTAGAAGGATCGAAAAATAAAGATATCAACTGATTCGACTCATCGACGACGACGACAACAAGGGAACCAAGGAGCGAAAGGGAAAAGGGTACTTTGCGTCTACCTTGTCACGGGCATGGGGAATCCCTGGTACGAGTGACTCAACGCGATATCCTGACCTCTAGCAGCCAAAACCACTTCTCTTTCGAATTTCTTGCCCGAAGACCGCGGACCGATCTTGTTCGTGCCCTCTGAAACGCGATTCGTAGTGCCTCGTGAGGGAACACGTCATTAAATAACAGTGTACCTTGTCACTGGGACAGGAAATCCCTGAGTGGAGCAGTCCAATGCTACCACCTTTGTCCTCGGAACGTCGACTAGTTTTCCACCTTCGTAACGTTCACCAGCGATACGCGGGGGAACATTACCTGTCGGTTCTGAAAAGAGGCGGGAAACGAGAACCGACGCGTGGCTCGGTATTTAGGAGGCAATGATCTAGAAAATGACCGAATACCCGAGCAGATTCGCCACCGCCTGACGGATTCCCCCTTTTTCACTGCCCTACGGCCCCGTACCTGAACGTAGGCGCCGGGTAACCTTGAACAGGACACGGCAGGCCCACCATATGATCAACTAGAATGACTCTCTTCAGTCCACTGATGTCCTTGTCCCGTACATTCGGACGCACACTACCCCGTGGCTCTGTAATACCGTAAAAACGGAGGATAGGACTTGTCGTCGTTGTCGAATGTATCGCTGATATCTCAAAGGAACCAAGAGACGTGAAGATAAAGACCGGTCCGCGAAGGCTACCAATGAAATAAAATACAGCTTGCCCCGATTCTCTCCTGACAAGGAATACAAAGTAGAGAATGGGACATCTGGCATGTATAAAATATGCGAAAAACTATTGCAGGTACACGAAAATATTGAATACAAAAAGCTTTTCACAAGAAATAATATAATGCAAAGAGTTTTAACGATTTATAAATGGCATTTCTGCGTTGTTTTAGAGTTATTCAAAGTGACTCTACGACTTTATAATATTGTTTTAAATATTCAATTGTACTTTGTAATTGTAATCTTTTTCTAATCACGTATTAAAATTCTTCAATGCGGAACTCTATAACTCTATAACACAGTCTAATAATTGTAGTTAATGTTTGGTTTTTCATTTTGGTACAACTCGCAAAATTAAGAAATATATATTTATTACTTCAACAGGTACTCTACAATGAACAATTTTCCGTAGAAATTATTAATTAGTTTTACAAATATTATTTAACAGAAAAAGAAAATATTATAATATTACTTATAATCTTCACTCGTTATAAAAACACAAACAACTATTGTATCCAATATTTTCAACTACCTCCATCAGTCTTTAAAATATTTTATATACTAGCTCTTTTCCATCGCCAACTTTAGGAGTTCTTTTCATCCTGCACACATCGATAAGGGCAGCTAAAATCTGAGTGTTCAAGTTGGTGGACGTCCCCCGTAAGTTGCTCACCTGTAAAAAGGCGGCGGGTTAGCCTGAGCCTCGCAGAGCAACGTCGAAGCTTGGCCCTGGATTTTTGTCAATCCATCGAATTTCGACCTAGGCGGCAACCGGGGAGGACTACTGCCGACCGGCTCTAGAAATCAAAACGAAGGGAAGGTTCGCACCGGGCCGTGAACGCAATCGATATCTTCACGTATCTTTGGAGATTAGTTTCGCGCGTGGAACCGGGAGACTCGGCGCTGCCAAACAATTGAGACCGTTCCAGGTGCACAGTCCATCGACCTGGCGCACAAAAAAACGACCGGGGATAATTACGGAACGAATCGGAAGAGGTTTTCCACTTTACTCGGCTGAGCGTACCTGAAGAGTGGCAACGGATGCGCTTGTGCTTGGCACAACATGGACATCGCTTTTCGAATCGGTAACGAGAGGACTGTTATTTTCGCTGTGGGTGGTACTTTCGGTGCCGCGCCGCTGACCGGCTCTGAATAAAGAAATGACAAATCGGACGTGTATCTCGAGACTCCGTGATCCGTTGCGGGATTCTCTTACCGACTTGTAGGAAGACTATAAATACCTATAAGCTGGAAGAGGGTGACCCTGGGCTGGGCAAAGCATCGTTACAGGGCTGCCGACGTAGCTGACTAACACATCGTATTTGGCAGTGGAAGCGACTCTAGGCTTGGCACCGTTCACAGGCTCTACAGAATTCCCGAATTAATGTAATCTGCGGTTCGACGGATTACCGACGAACGGACTAACCTAAACGCGGGAGCAGGGAACGCCTGGGCGTCGCAGAGCAAACTGATCTCAGCGCTGCTCGCCACTTCGAACGAGTCCGATTTCGCAGACTTCGGGAATTTCGGGGACACCCGACCTGCCGGCTCTGACATTCACAAGATTTAGCACGTTATTCACTCGATCGAACGCGAGGATACTTGACCCGAGAGAAAACGCGCCACCGCCGCAATTTCTTATTCCCATTATTCCTTGACACATTTTTCACTTTGCGACACGACTGAGGAGCAATGAAGGGTTGATCTGCAAAATTTACCTGTGAGCAGGGGGTGGCGACCCCTGAGCAGCGCAGATGATCGCGACCGACGATTTCGCGGCCCGGACATACGTGGTGCTTTTCGCGTCGCTTTGAAAACTGGGCGCCTTGGATCCTACCGGTTCTACGTGAAACAAAAAGTCCAAAAGAAGCATTCTACCAGCTTTTCAGTTTACCTGAACGACGGAACTGGGAACCCTTGCGCGGGACATAGCAACGTTGACGAAGCTCCCGCCGCACGCACGAACGAGTTGACGCGATCGTCGCTCGAGAATTTCGGTCCTTTCGCTCCCAGGGGCTCTAACAACGCAACAATTACGCATTTTGCTTAGAAAGGACTCCCCGGCGGGAGGCAGAACAGCGTCAATGCGCCGTTCGATCGGAGCTCCTCCCGCCATAGGGGTTCGTTTGCTTAACGAAAGCACGGTAAATGGCATTGAAGAGGATCGATAAGAAGACGGTGGTTGGTCTCGAGTACCTGAACGCTGGTACCGGGTGACCCTGCGCTTGGCACTGCACCGCGAATCCCATCGAGGTTTTGGTCTTCTGCCATCGTTTTGCGTCGCCAGAAATGGACGGTGCTTTACTTCCTACCGGTTCTTCACCAGTGAAAAAAAGGAACGCGTGTAAAGAATTATTACCGGATAACAAAACCACTGATCAGAATTTTTTTCAGGGAAACGCCCGAGACGTTTTTGGGTCGCGACACGCGACAAGGTAATCTGCGATTTACCTGAATGTTGGAACAGGGTAGGCCTGCCCTTGGCACGGGATCACGATATGTGTACCAGTCCGTCTTTCCATTAAACTTCCTTTCTCGCCGAGTATCGACGGTGCTTTACTACCGACCGGCTCTATCGGGCAAAGAAACGAGAGAAGATCGCTTGACAACGTTACCTATAATTGGGCACAGGGTACCCCTGAGCGGGACATGTCAACACCGCACTGCCCCGCGTAGTTACCTCCTTCCAAACACGCTTCATTTCGACTGATACGCCTGGAGCTTTGCTACCGACGGGTTCTAATGACACAAACAGCGATTCGCTGGTGAACGGGTTAGAATTCGTTGTTACCTAAAACTGGGCACGGGATAACCCTGAGCCGGGCAGAACAGGACGACCGTCGAACGGTAGGTCTTTTCTTTCCAGCCACCCTTCAAGTCACCTGTCACCGTTGGCGTTTTGCTTCCGACCGGTTCTAGGCGAGATTGCGGGAATAGTTTAACGAGTTTTACTAGCGAACGTTTACCTAAAGGCTGGCACAGGATATCCCTGGGCCGGGCACGACAAAACGGCGCTGGACTTCGCTCTCTTCTTCAGCCAGCCCCCTCTCAACTCACTCGTGAGCGCCGGAGCTTTCGTCCCGATCGGCTCTACGAACGTTCGTTCGGCGTGGTCATGCGTTCAAGGCTTATACAGTTCACTTTACATGAAAAATGTTAGTAGACACCTGTGGCCTATATCGACCACAGAGAAACACGAGAATGAAAACGATTTAGTCACGACACTCAGTGCGAGACAGACCGATTAGAAGGCGCGTAGGAGTGAACTTAGAACATAGACCATTTGGGTTACAGTTTTTTTTAAGTATCGTTTACCTAAATGAAGGCACGGGGTAGCCCTGCGCTGGACAAAATACCACGACACTGGACATCGACTGGGCCTCCAATATTATTCCTTTAATGATCCCCATCAACGCTGGCGCTTTGCTTCCGACTGGCTCTGATCATACGCAAAACAAGGAAACTGTCAGCTAGATAATATCTCCTAGCCGTGTTTATTAGTACGATTACGTGATACGTTCCGGTGGAACAGGGGACCCTCGTTCCATTAAAGAGAATGGATAAGAAGAAAGCGAGTGCCAAGGGAAAGTGTGGACGAAGAAATGAAATCCTGCGACAGATTGCGGTTTCTCTTCGCGGTTGATACATCGACTGCGGCTGTTTTTCTCTTAATTACTGCTAGAGGCTTTACCTAAAGGAGGGAACGGGATATCCTTGCGCCGGACACGGCAACACGCAGCTGGCTCCTGATCCCTTTTCCAGCCACACGCCCTTCACGTCTCCCGTGAACGCCGGTGCTTTGCTCCCAACCGGTTCTAACAATGCACACACGCGAACGGGCCGCGATTAATTGCTCCACTTTCAACGGAGGATGAGGGGACACACCGGCGCCGGACAGGAAAGAAGGCCAAGGCAACATAATGGAAACAAATTGGAGCGATGAGTGCTATTCAGTTTTCAGCGATTGGAGAACAATGCTGTCCCGATGCTACTTGCGCGGAGGTTTTGACGTTCGGAAGAATGAACGGGGCGGAAAGATGTTATCGGTGATGCTAACCCTTCGCGGCCTCCGAGTGGTCAGACTTAAGCTTACCAATTCGAAATATTTAAGCACTCGAAGAGGTGCTGTGTAATTAATGTGGACGGACTTTGCTGAAAGTTTTGGAACAGTCTTAGGAAGTCATTAGTACGTCTTAGTAGGTCTTAGTAAGTCATTGAGTAGAATGTGATCAAAACTAATTAATACCACTGAGAAAAATGAAGTCTACGTCGTTACAGTATACTCAAAGTAAGATATTTGTGTACATATAAGAGCGGACTGAAAATTGTATGATCAAATACACACAAGATGTTAAATACCTCTACTGGAATTGAAGGCAAAAGAAAATATGCAAGGTGAGAGTAGTACTATTCGAAAAAGTAAACATGATAATGTAAACGTTATATTCGTAAAAGCTATTTTAAGGTCATCGTTAAAAGATTGTTGCTAATATCAAAGTAAGTTCAACACATGAGTGTCTTACCTACTTAAAAATCTGTTGATCGCTGTATATGTCACAGTTCTGATTTTTAAAGGCTTCTTATTCACTGAAATACCAGTTCCACGGAACTTTTTAATTAAGTTAAGATAAGCAACTAAGGTAGGACAAGTGCAATCAGGTAATCGATTCTGATACAGTCGCGCTGCTTCTTTGAGACACAAACGGCGGTCGGTATAAATTGTAATCACATCGATCTCTTCTTCTTTCCTTATTAATTCAACAGGAACGGTAAAATATATTCATCTCTACTTTGACAGCTGTGCATATATACGTTTAGAGGTCATCTCTTATTAACAAATCAATTTATACTTTAATGTTTCCTTTTATCAAACCGAGATTTCTGAATTCAAGGCCATTTAAAGTTCATAGTATTACGGTTCGTTTAATTTGTTTGGCGTTATAACATCATAAAATTAAAAATAAATAGTGGCATTTTAAGGAAATCACCATATTTAACTATTCGAACAGTAGAAATATTATTTTAAATATTTTTAAAAATCCTAACAGAGATTTGCAATTATTCCCTTTCCCATGATCTCTCTTCCAAATACATAATTATTCTGTGTGTTTCAAAAATCACCAGGAAAGATCATTTTCGTCAAATGAAGAATCTATAGTAGCTATATTAAGATAGGTTACATATCGCGTCCAGAAATATCATTGGATAGGGATCATATTATCATGTACGACATTAAGTAACCAAGTATAATATTGAAAAGAAAAAAGCTTGATATCTTCCTTCTGTACCAGACCACAAACTTTTCAATCCATTCTTTTATTTTTGTTTCCATGCGAACATCTGACTTTCAGGCTTTAAAGAACCACCCGATGGGAACACCAAAAACGATAAAAGCCCTACGACCGTCACCAGACGGACAGCCGCGAAGGATTAACACCGACACTGAGGGGAGAATCCGTGTCATTTTGAGGGGTGAAGCACAGTTACCTAAACGAAGGCACAGGGTACCCTTGCGCGGGACAGGAGAGCACGACGCTGGAGTCCGCTTTGTTCTCCATCCAGCCACCCTTTAAATTGCCCGTCAACGCTGGCGCTTTGCTGCCGACCGGTTCTAACGAATCACACAGAGACAACAGAGGCATGCTGTGAGCACGGCGCTCCTCGATTAACACCGAACGATTAAGCGCCGTTTGTATACCTATAAGTTGGAACTGGGAACCCCTGCGCGGGACAGAACAGGGTGAGATCTTGGCCTGTGACGCGATCGTACCAGGACTTCTTCGCGTCACTCGCGAATTTCGGCTTCTTCGTGGCGACTGGTTCTAACGAATTAAACATAGAGGACATGCTGTGACCAACACTACCAAGAATCGTTCGATCAGCGATCCGACTACGATATATACTTATAAGTTGGAACTGGGAACCCCTGAGCGGGACAGAACAGGGTGAGATGTTGGCCGGTGACACGATGGTACCAAGACAACTTCGCGTCGCTCGAGAACTTGGGCTTCTTGGTAGTAACCGGTTCTAGCAAATCACAGAAAGAGCCAGCATGCTGTTATCACGGCTGACCGGCTTCGTCGGCCGAAAGCCGGCGATTCGATTGCGATATATACCTATAAGATGGAACCGGGAACCCCTGAGCGGGACACAACAGCGTGAGATCTTGACCGGTGACGCGGTCGTAGCCGGACAGCTTCAAGTCACTCGAGAACTTTGGCTTCTTCGTGGCCACCGGCTCTGTCACAGGATTAACCAAGCAGAACTGAAGACCCCCACCGAATCTCCGCTCCATTTTACTGGACTAACTGTCTCGGGTTACCGAACACGATACTCGCGGGGAAACTCTGCTAGCACCTGAGCTCCCGCTTAATGGACTTTCGGAGTCATTCCACCATGATCGCAGCCACTCTACTTTGCCGTAAAAAGTTAAGCTTTCTTGGCGCATTCGATCAAAGACCGCTAAGAAACCTTACGGCGATAAAATCAGTTCGCACGAGTAATCGATGTCTTTCAACGGGTAATTTGGTACCTGGTTACGGGAACAGGATGCCCCTGGGCATTGCACAGCACGCTCACTCGGGAACCTTGGCCGTAGACGAAGAAAAACTGTTTAACGCCGCCCAAAAAAGCGGGCGCTTTGGACCCCATGGGTTCTGTGGCAAGGAAATAACAAAGTCACGCGGAATGTCGTCAATTTATAGACATCGTCGCCGAGTCCCTCGGACAGGATTCCCCTGCTAACATTGAATCGGCAATGCTAATGTACTCGACCACTAGTTCGCAGCGTTTGCTCGATCGGAAATCACTGGAAAACCAAATTCTGCATTCGAATCGCCTAGTTTTTCGTACCTATAGATGGGTATAGGATGGCCCTGGGCGTTGCACTGCATGCTCAATTGCGACCCTTCGATGCGGATGAAGAAAAACGACTTAACATCGCCCAGAAAAGCGGGTGCTTTGGTCCCCATGGGCTCTGTGGCAAGGGAATAACGAAGTCACTAGAAATGCCGTCAATTTACAGACATTGACGCCGAGTCCCTCGGACAGGGTTCCCCTGCTAACTTTTAATCGGCAATGTCAATGTACGCGACCGATAGTTTGCAACATTTGCTCGATCGGAAACCGCTGGGAAACTGAGTTCCGGATCCGGGTCGCCTAGTTTTTCGTACCTATAGACAGGTGTGGGATGGCCCTGGGCGTTGCAGGGCAGACTAACATCCATGTTTACTCTTCGTACCAACAGAGATAGTTTCGCGTCCACGGCAAAGCCTGGCGCCTTGCCCCCGACAGGCTCTAAACAACATTTCACGTTCGATTATTCCGTGGTGGAAGTTTCACTCACGGATACAGGACAAGGATCGTTGTCGGACGACAATGGTTGGTCAACTGGCAGTTTATTTTCGCGCGGAATTTCATCGATAACCGAGGTACGTTGAATCCATTACCTAGTGGTGGGCACAGGGCTTCCCTGCGCGGCGCAAAAAATGGAAATCGGCTGACCCTCGGACCGTCTGATCGTGCGGCTCAGATCGTCCGACGTTAAACGGGGCGATCTCGCTGCGACCGGCTCTGAAATCGATCGGTCCACGTTCGATCCCGGTTAAAAGACAACCCGAGAGATTTTTACCTGGTGGTTGGCACGGGGAATCCCTGAGCACTGCACGCTAACACCACGCTCGTGCCCTTGCGTCTCGCGTATTTGCTCAGACTATCGTCGTTGGAGAATATCGGTGACTTCAATCCGACTGGTTCTACGGAAGACGTTACACTCAAGACGGTTCTCCAAGAGTTTGTCGTGTTAACCTATTCCGTGCCGCATCGATTTCACGAGATTTATTGTTCGAATCGCGTTAGTTAAGAGTGACACACGAATACACATGCATATCGTGTCTGTTATATTTGTTAAAAAGATTGTATTTTATAAGGATTGCAAAATTTGGAAAATTGTTATTATAAATAAAGAGAAATATTGTGCAGAATATGCAGAAATTTATTAAATATTAACTGTTTATTTTCATTTAACTATCTGTTATTAATCCCTTGAGGATTACATAATTATAAAAATCAAAATGACATACAGTTACTTTTAATTATATTTGAACACCGTAGAAATATTTCATAAAAACTAACAACAATCAATCTTTAAGTGAATATTGAACAATTTATTTTACTATATGAATTATAACTATAGTATTACAATGGAATTTCATTATTGCGTCCTCCCAAGGAAATGAAATATAGGAAGAATGTGACTAAGCATACAAGTCATTTTCTATTTGTACTCATGAAGTCAATATGTAAATAAGAGGTAGTGTAGATTCTACGAAATATTTTTTTACAAAACGGATTTTCAGCTTATTTTTCAAAATAAGAAGAAAAATGGCAGTTAATTTTGTGGTTAAATCCATTACGAAAATGAGTAATTTTCATCGAAGAAATCCAATTCAATATTTTTCAATCGAGTAGTGAGCAAATTAATGGCGCAAATCAAACACAGACATTAAAAAATCAAATTTTCAGTGTATAGTGAAGCAGAGATGGGTATGTTATTATATGGAGTGATTCTCAACAATAGAAGTGGATTATTTGTATTTTATTGTATGAATTATAAACACTTCGATAAAGACTAGACATCAACTGTACTGAACATTTCTTGGCAGAAATAAAAATCGATAGTTGGAAATAACGGAATGCTACAATTTATAATGCGTAATTCTTTTACATTACTTTTTATCCCATTGTCTTTTTGCCTTATTCATAACAAATTTATAAAAGAAAGCAAAAAATGAGGGACTATACTTAACATTCAACATCTAAAAAAGTAAGTGTTTGTAAGCAACGTACCGACGGTACCAATACTGCGATGTATATACATACATCATAATTACTACAACTTATACCAAAATGTCAATCACCTAGAAGGAAAACTCCAGCGTCAGTAATTTACAACCCACGTGGCACGGAACGTGTTAACATAAAACACTCAACCGCGACGTTAGCGAATCACAGACTCTTTGGAACAGTTTAAAGCGGTATTACAGTTACCTGGTGGTTGGCACGGGGAATCCCTGAGCGCTGCACGCGAGCACCACGCTCGCGCCATTTCGTCTCGAGTAAGCGCTAAGGCTAAGGTCGTTGGAGAAAATCGGCGACTTAAATCCGACCGGTTCTACGAAAAACAAGATAGAAACTCGAAAGGCACGCTCTCTGAATATATGTTCCTATCGGGGTTGAGGGAAAATTACGGGCATAACGGTACGAAGCTTGGAATCACCGAACGACCCGATAAAGATCGCGTTCACCGATGAAAATCGTAAACAGTTTTGGACTGGCGTGCAATATTTCCGAGCGGCACGCGAGATTACCTGGTGGTTGGCACGGGGAATCCCTGAGCGCTGCACGCTAACACCACGCTCGTGCCCCTGCGCCTCGCGTATTTACTGAGGCTATTGTCGGTGGAGAAAATAGGCGACTTGAATCCAACAGGTTCTGGGAAAAATATTACGACGCCGGGAATTACGTTTCATTCGGGTCGGACGAAGGTGGAAAGCGGCGAGAGAAAGAGAGAGAAATTAGAATTAATGGACGGGTCGGTTAACGGACGCGAAAGCCGGGGGCCAGTCAGTCATTTGAAACCGGCGGAGAGGCGACGAAGCGGGGATCGGGAAATTGTATCGATCACAGATGGAACGTACATTTATAGGTGCGCGCGATTAAATGTCATCTCACCTCGAAAGTGGAACAGGGTAACCTTGCACCGGACACATCAAGCTCATAGCCGCGCCGGACCTTGCGTCCACGAATTCGACTTTACGATTGGTCGGCAGTTTTGGCTTTACGCTAGAGGTAGGCTCTGGGAATAATAGGAAAATCGATTAACCTGTTACTGACCGTGTGACAGGGACAGGGAACCCTTGAGCGGGACAAGTCATCGACACCTGGCTGGAGGTCGGCGTCGGTCTCACCACTTTAATGTCCGCGTTCGTGAACTTTGGTTTCGCGCTGGACACAGGCTCTAACGAAGAAAACCAAATGACAGTTTCGTGAAGACTAATCGACTAATTGGATTCCCTGACGCTGAAACTGGATAACCGCTCGGATCGAATGGAAACCGAATGAAACCTTTTTGCTCCGTATCCCCTGAACCTTCTCATGAGACCAATGACCAGTACACTCCGATCGAGAAAAAGAGATTGATGTATAGCTTTTGGAGTACCTGAAGGCTGGAACTGGGAACGCTTGCGCCGGGCAGGGCAATGTCAAGGGCAAACCACGTTTCACTGTATACGTGGTCAAGGTGCGTGAATTTTCCGTCATAGGGAATTTCGGTTTAGTGCTGCCCACCGGTTCTACGAGAAGAAGCGAACCAGTACTGTAATGTTTGCTCCCGAGTCACTGGGACAGGGCCTCCGATAGCGATCCGCCAATTGCCGGCATCGATTTGTTGGCGCTCCGAGGAACCGGATCGCGATACCATCGAATTCACGGAAAAGAAAGACCGGTTGAAGTGCGATATCGATTAAACTATTCACGGTGACGGAAGAACTACTCCACCGTCGAACAAAAGGTGTTCATTGGCCTGCTCGTTGTTTCCGAGGAGGATCGACTGTAACGAAATTACCTACCGGCGACAGTCTCCCTTCGCTCAACAACCATTGGCGGCGACAACGATTTACCTGAATGCTGGCACAGGAAATCCTTGAACGGGACACAGTAGGGTGGTAATCGTACCGCGCATCGTGCTGGGATTCGTCGATTTCACGTCCAGCGCAGTTAATTTGGGCTTAGAGCTCGACAGCGGTTCTGCGTCACACGAGAAACTAGCTTATCACCGGCCAGGGGATTTCTAGAGTTGATCCTACGCGCCTTCTCGACTTACTTGAAGACTGGGACAGGATACGCCTGGGCGGGACACAGTATCGGAACGCCTTGAACTTCCGGGACTTCGAACGTTCGACTCTTGTCCATAGTCGAGAACTTCGGCTTTGCGAAGCCGACTGGTTCTACAAGGGAAAGTGGCGTGAAAAAGATGATACTCCCGACCGACTAACAATGACCGATGCAACGCACACTGGAAGAAAGTTAGCTCCCGAAGTGTATCGCGAGCGACGCTCGCTTTCATTCCCAAGGAGGTGACGAGAAAATCCAGAGATTCTTCTCGGTCGTTGCGCCTAATATACTGGGACAGGGTGAAATGGAGGAATAGACGCGTAGAGTAAGAAAGAGAGAGAATCGTCTATTTTTCTCTGGGATGCGGTGAGCAGCCGGGCCGACGGATATATTTCGACCTACCTAAACGTGGCGACTGGAAACGCCTGTGCAGGACAAAGCAACGAGAAGCCCGTGCCTTTCGTTACGCGTAATCCGACGTCGTTCACAGATGGGAACTGTGGCTTGGTGCTCGAGGCGGGTTCTAAAAACAGAACGCGAGACGAACAGCTCGAAGGTCGTGCGCAAAGAGGATGCTCGGAAGAGTCTTTGAATATGCTGGAATAGGGACTCCCCCTTTGCCATACAGGGTCGTGGATGCTCTAGCGCCGTCAATAGAGCATCTATGCATAGTTTAACTATTACGCGCCGACTTCATCTCTGAACCGTACCAGAGTTTTTCGCTGTCTGGTCCGAGGGTCGGAACCTTGGAATCGCTTTCGCGACATTTCAACACCGAGAATCTAGGTTCCCCGGCTTAGATCTTTCGTCTTAGATCACATTCAACTGCCTACCTATAAATAGGAAGAGGAAATCCTTGCGCAGGGCATAGGAGGGTGACACTCTTCAACGAAGACGCGCTGAATCGCAGGAGGTCAGTTGGCCCGGATATTTGAGGTCGAGAGCTGGATGCTGGTTCTAACGATAAAATCAGCCGATATGTGAAACGAAGATTCTACGCGTTACCTGATAGACGGGAAACCTTTGGGCAGGACATAGTAGCGTCATCGCACCACCAAGTGCCGTTTCGAACGTCTGCGACTCCGCCAACGGCGGCATTTTCAGCCGAATGCTCGCAACGAGCTTCAAGAGAGATAAGACGTACCGGAGCAGCGAGAAACGGGCAACGAAAAACGCGTCCGCGAGCGAAGTCGCGTCGGCTATCGCTGCGTTCCCTTCCGCGTCCTTGGTTTCTTTGATAACGCGTATCGATTCGCGTCTACCTTTCGCGACCGGCTCTATTCATAAGAATTCTCCCTTCTTTTGTACCTGAAAGCTGGAACGGGGAAAGCCTGGGCTGGACACATCAAAGTGAGCGGTTGATCGCAGTAGACCGTGTACGTGCGCGAAACGTCCGTCATCGGGAATTTCGGTTTTGTAGTAGCAACCGGCTCTAAATAAGAAGAAGCCCGACGTAGACGTGAGCATCGCGTTCATTTCGATTTGCCGAATAAAGGGACAGGGTAACCGTATCTGGTCCCAGAATAATTAAAGATCACACCTGGAATTCTTCGAGGACTATTAATACTTTCAATTCTTAGCCCACCTATGCGAAGGAACGGGGAATCCTTGAGCAGGGCACAGCAGGGTTAGCGTTTCTCCGAGACTAGAGACGAATCCTCTGGAATTATCCATTGTCGGGAACTTGGGCCGCACGCTCCCCACAGGTTCTATGTAAAGTCCCAGGGGAAAGAAGCGTGTAAGGATCAACAGTGATATATTCGATATTCAGGGGAATGGGGACAGGGAACCCACTGGGGAGAACACGAGTTGACAGAGCCGCGTTCGCTGTTCTCATACTAACAACGCTTGTCTTGCTCACGTGGCAAGAAAATGAAGTGTAAGCAAGTTCGTTTCATTCGATGGCTTTGATCCCGCCGAGACAAAGAGACACGAGACGTAATTTTGTCACAGCTAATGAACTCTCAGAAACTAACAGATTCTTAAGCGTATTCACGTGAACTTCGAAAGATTTCGTCGAGTTTTCATCCTACCTATAGGACGGAAGAGGGAATCCTTGTGCGGGGCAGAAAAGCGGCAAACTCCTGTTCGTCTGCGTCGTGAGTCCAATCAAGTTGATCGTGCTGGAGAGTTTTGGACGCGAGCTCGCCACGGGTTCTGCGAATCATTGCCGGATGAAAGCAGCCGTGCGGATCCACCACGCGATCTGGTTTCGCTAGTCTCGCTTCGGAGTTAACTTGCGCACGGGGACAGGGAGCCCTTAAGCGGAGCACATCGACGCGCATCGTCTACGATACTCGAGAACTTTGGTCTCACGGATGAAACTAAACGGTCGATTAATTGAGGGATTGAAACATCGTGGGAACAAAGTATACCGTGGAACAATGCAGCGGTACTTTTATGGATTATGTTCCTCTTTGGAATCGTCGATTTCCGGTATTTTTAGAAATATGAGAAAACTTTGTTCGGAAAAGTTGTATAATAACGAGAGAAACATAACATGTTAGTAGCTATATTTAAGTTACTTTTTCATGGGGAAGAATTTTCAGAAAATTCAAGGAGAACTAAATTTATTTTTGTAGCACGTCACACTTTTTTGTTCTCGATAATTTGAATAAATTGGCACAAGCTTGTGCTATATAACATTAATTAGACTTGAATATAAAGAAGAAAACAGAAACAAAGTGCCGAAAATAGTAAGATTGTAAGACAGTTTTCATATTTTCTATCGGTAAAATTTTCGTTTACAAAATACAATTTACAAAATACAAAGCTATCAGTTAAAGCATTTTTGCCATATTGGCAAAATTAATCAGTATTGAAACCGGATGTGATAAGACGTGTATAGATAAGACGTCAATATTTCGATGATTGCGTCAATACAAACGGATACGACTTCGAACACCTAGATTACAAACCAGGGTCAACACAAATAGATAATATTTCAACCTAGCAGAAAATTATTACTGGAGTCTTAGGGTTCTCTATTTATCATGCAATTGTAGTAAACAAATTTCTTCATATCTTTAAAAATAACAAAGATATTCCAAGTGATAGAAGTATATAAGATATACATTCGGTACAATTTAGTGAATTTAAAACATGTACCATTTTCCTAAACTAATGCAGAAATGCATATGTATGTTCCTACATGTTGCACAGCCACTGACCAAATCACTGCTCCATGCTTTTCCGTTCGTAAAACGCAATTCAATTTTTGAAAGTAACTATAACATAGAATGCATTGCAGTCAAGAAGTTAAATAAAATATTTTCCAGGCAAATCAGTGTGTTTTACTTATGTTAACATATCGTTGACCAGTTACAAGTTAACTCGTGTTTTCATATTCAAATGTTGATCCGTCACGAGTAAACTCGTATTTATATTTGTATCAGCTATCTCAATTTGTGAAGTGCAGGTCAATACAGACTATTGCAAAAATAAAATATTAAAATTTATGTACAAGATATGTCCAAAGTTTTATTTCAATTGACTATGTATAAATAAAGTATATTGAAGTTTATTTAATTTGTTTCATTTTCATATTTAATTGTGGAATAATAACAGGTGACATTGCCGGTCAACAATGTGTTAATCGTTGACTTCTATTACAGGAAACTCTGAAAAACGATCTCCAATCGTCTCTACAAAATCTACATCGAGACCGTACCTATAACTCGGCACCGGATATCCCTGCGCGGGACAGAGAAGGGGCAGTGTCCCATTTGTAACGACTGTCAGACCGTTTAAGTTGCTCACGGAAGGGAATTTCGACCGGACGCGTCCCACGGGTTCTGCGTTAAGGTACCCAGAAGAAGTATGAAAAGAAAAGCGCAATGTAGAACCGATCATGACGAGGTAGAACTTACTTGAACACGAGGGTAGGGAACCCCTGAGCGGGACAGAGGAGGGTAACCGAGCCGTCCTTGACTGTTCGGAAACTCCTGGAGTCATCGATGGTCGGGAATTTTGGTCTCACGCTGCCAACCGGCTCTAATTATGCAATCAAAGAGGAAATTCGGTTTCCAACCGCTGATAATAGACAACAGCTATCTTTCGCGTTCTCGTTTCTTGGTTGAAATTCGTTTCTCTACCTGTTTGAGGGAACGGGGAACCCCTGTGCAGGACAAATCAAAGCTTGTGATCCGTTCACCAACGTCCTGAATCCACGTATGTCGTCCGTCGAGGGAATCTTCGGACGAACGCTGCCCACGGGTTCTGAGGGATACACGAGCCAAAACTTAAGCGACCTGTTCAAGATCTTTGAAGAGCGGGTAACCCCTGAGGGGAACAAGACCATTCCAACAGCCACCTCTTTCAATTTTTTATGTTAATCGATATATGACTCGAATCTGTCCACTACTTGGAGAGGTCTTTGAAGAACAGGTTGAGAAAATGAGAAACTCGCAAGAAAACGTAGCAAACCCATACATGACAATTTTGATGAAATTTATATGAAAGATATTATATTACATAAAATTTCTAAAAGATTTTATTTGTTTAGGTAATATATTAAAAGTATTGGCACTTTAAGTAGTTTTTCTAATTAAATATTAATCGATTTCTATGTAAACTGATGTGTATTATTTACTGAAGAGATATTTGAATTCTGTTTACAATGTTTTCCGTTGCATTTTCATTAAATTCGTTTATCCGAAGCACATACAAAATTAAAAAAGTAGTGACACGAACTTTCGCAAACTCCTATTACACGATGAACAAAGTTAAAATTGTTTAAACTTATACCCCCAATTTCAGTTCGTGGAACACGTACATGAATTTACGTGAAAGTCGATTAACATTTAATTAGAAAGTTACTTTAATATTCTATTACTTAAATGACCTTAAATATTTTGTGTGTGATCGAATTCCCAGTTAAAGTCAGTTCGAAAAGATTTTGCTTCCTATACCTTCTAACCTTCAAGATTTTCCAAAAGAATTGTTAATCCTCGGCTACGAAACTCCCGCAACACGAACAATTTTTAATAAAAGCGAAATATCATCAACTTCTTCAACAACTGCTCCACCTAAATTTCATCAAAATCCGAACGTTACAGTATCAATGTCTTCCCTTGTAATTATAATACTTCCAGAACACTTAAAAGCGTATGCGGGAAGTTCCTAGTCGAGACTCGTCGCAGGAAATGTTCGAAAAAGTTCGCCGGAAAGATCAACTCCCTGCCTGTCTCCCGAATGGTCTCGCTGCTGCCCACTCGGTTCCAGAATCCCTTTACTTAGCAATAGTACGAATCGTTCATTCCACGCGTCGGTGATCAGAAATATCGTACCTATGAACCGGTACCGGGAATCCTTGGGCGGGGCACAGAAGTGGAAAACTGGCTTTCGTTTCCGTCGAAAGTCCGTTTATGTTGTCCATTGAAGGAAACTTTGGCCGTACGCTTCCCACGGGTTCTGTTTCACAACGAAAAGTCTGTGACTGCGGAGTCGCTTGAGTCCGTGGGTTCCCTGCTCGGACCCTACAAGATCCTCGTTACCGTGTCTTGGGCGAACGTTGCGCAAGTCTCTCGACTCGAGTCGATAGACCCGCCGATCGTTCGCCGATATTTCCAACGATAGGGTAGATCCGCACCCAGCGGAGCTCTTAGACTCCCTTCGTGGTTTTTCTATAGAGCTGTCGAGAGAACTCGCGAGACAGCGGAATCATTAAAAGTCAGCAGGTGCGTCGAGCGTATCGCGTCTATTTCCACGAGTGTCCAGAGTCGATCGACGATCGTGCGAAGTTATTAGAGTGACGTTGAACTTACCACGCGAGAGCGAAGGACAGAGCCCGGAGATCGCGTGAGGGCGTCGCAAAGCGTCGGCACAAATGTTTAGCTTTTCGTTCGATTTTGTTCGTTTCTTTTTCTCACGGTTTTCTCTCGTTCATCGAGATGTTCGTCCGAAACCGATCATGCCAAGAGTGAACAATTATGGGCGGGCGGTGGCGCGTGCCCGCAGGGGTACCCTGTCCCAGCATTCAGGTTTGCCAACGAGCTTGATCCTCTCGGACATATATTGTTAATCGTATCATTTTCCCTACTTCTGATAATTTCGTGAACACAAATTGTACACGAGGGATCGATGGACACACTCCCCCGGAATTGAATGAATTAATACGATCAAGCTCGTTGGACTATGTGATTACGCACGTACGTTGACGTGGTTACGTAGCCGAGAACAATTGATTCTGCAAGGTACACCATTACAAAACATAACTCGACTGTTAAGGTAATTACACTCCAACATTGTATGACTGAATCGCTTCACTCCGGCTCGCAGAGAATCAATTGCCTCGGCCGGTTGTTTCGAACCCAGACAGATATTCACGAGACGCTGCGCTTCGTATATAAAGAGTGATCAGTTTCAATGTACGCACGTTGTAGATTTAAATATTTTATGCACGGAACGATTCATGTACGTGTTTTGCGTCGAAGAAATTCCGCGCTGCATCGTTGCAAGAAATTGATCGAACCAACTGTAGATCGGTTAATTTCATTGAAAACACGAAACGTAAGTATCTATTTTGGATTGCACACGAACTTCGTGCCCAGGTTCGAAACTTAAAAACACGATTCTGATTACTGTCTAAAAAAACAGAAGAAGACAACAATGGTCTTCTCATTGCAATATACTTCCGTCCATGAGGACACTCGAAGAAAAGGCACTTAATGAGAGGAAAATCTAACGAATCAGAATCGTGGTTTCAGTGTTAATAAATGTGACATTTTTTTGTGCGTATCACTTACCGGTAATGACGAGTCGTCCCTTGGTAGCAGACAGTCTTGTTTCTCCGGTAAGTCTATGCTTGGTACGGCATTGGTAAGTCTTGTATCCATCTTCAGGTCCAACGTCACGGATATGTAGTTCTCCAGAAGGCAGTACCAAGTATTTTCCGTCTACGATGGCCAATATGGCGGGGAAAAAAAACACAGATTAATTCTCGCCGTTCTTGATTCGCCTCGTGTAACTTTCTACCTCGGGATAATTGATTGATCAAAGAGGAGACTCGAATGGTATCGATATTGAAATAGTTTAATCCAGAAGAACGATATTTTACGCTTCCCGCGGAGACAGTTACAGCGATCAGAAATGTTCAATTATCCCGACGACCGCACGATACTCGTCCCCTGGTCTGTATCTGCGCGCGCGCGCACACACATACACGACATGCAACCGTGCGCCGACGAGTACAATGCTGTCTTGATTAATACATTGGCCCGCATGCACTCTATTACCTTCTACTACCTTGGCCAAGTTCGTTGAACGTTGAATAGCGACGGACTCTTTATCTATCTCGTGCTTTCACCGATCGACGAATCGTTTGGCCGTTCCGGCTCGTTCGTCAAACAACAGCTGAGGGAATATCGGGGCTGCTCGCATTGTTCAATCGGTGTCCGTGAAATGTAAGGAGCCGATCGCTCGCGATATTCCCTTTAATCCTTGTAACCCCTTGCGCCACGCTAATGGTTAGCGATGGGATTCGCTTCTGTGTATTTGTACTGCGAAGTATCGATTACGAAAGTTATTCGCGTAATTTGACTGCGCCATTAAACGCGACGCGTTGGCTAAAGGAGTTAGATGACAATTAAAAGAATTCAAGAATTTGTTAGGACTAAGAAAATTAGTTACAAGTCAGAAAGAATTACATACGTTAAACGGAGATCGACAAAGGGATTAAAAGTTCAGACTTTCATTTTATAAGTCGTAACGGAGCATCGAACTCCTTTGATTCTAGGACTCCCAAGGTGGGGTTCGTCACGCTCGAAAAGCTCCTAATAAGATCTTGGAAAATTCTTACAAAGAAAACTCTCAAGAAATTATTTACCATTCTACATACATTTTGATACTAACATAGGGAAAAGTAAATCGATCTTATCAATTTTTCATACAAGAGAAACAAATCTTGTTTAAAGTTCTTCGATTAATAAATGTACGGGACTCCCCCCTTCCTTTCGAAGTTCTCGAATGAACAACAGTTTCGGTATAAGAAATTTACTTATTGTACGATCACATTCCGTTCACACTGACTTCCGGTTACAGACGAACGAGCCGGTTGCATGCAAACAACATCGACTACAAGCAACCACAACCATTTTATTTGTATACTGAGCACACAGGGAAGGAGAGGTTCGAAAGAGTTTGCGGAACTGGCGAAGTAGAAACGGAAAGGGAAGGATGTCTGGGACAGCGCGAGCAGCGGCAGTCAACGTCGTACGAAACAGTTCAAGAATAGTTCGGCGTTCAATTTCTGAAACGAGGGGCATCCGGGCTTTCGAACGATTTCATCGCGCGCCGGTACGCGTGTTCCCTCGTCGGGCCGATTTTTCGAGGAGCGCGATCGAAATTCAAGCGGAGGCCGATGGAACGAACACGCTCTTAAAAAAGAACGACGCATCGCGCGAAAATAACTCGGACCATCTCGCTGATCGATATTCTGCCCCATATATTTACTTCTCGCCATCTCCTGCAGCCCACTTTATCATTCGTCTGCTCATTTCCGTTGCCCCGCATTCTCCGATCGTGATATACAGGCCGTGAAGGATCGTTCCTCGCAACTCTTCCACATTAATCGAGCAACACTTCAGCTACTGAACCGCTTCCCGGGCAGACGAATAAATCTTTCACACCCCGTATACCGACGATCGAACCTGTTGCGTTTCGCCTCCCCCGTGTTTACGGTAAAACGATTTCTGCCGGGGATCGCAGAGGGACGTTGTTCGTTACGAGGCAACGATCGGGTTAACGTTCGGATCCTTGAAACGCTTTCGCGTACGCAGTCATGGGCGGCAATGCTCCTCGCGCAGTTATGAATGAGAACGATCGCGGGCTCATTTTCCCGGCGGCCTGAGGCCAAATGGAGCGTGTATACTCGCGAGTAACCAATCCGCGTTACCGAATCGTTTCAACCGCGGGAAAGGAAAAGCATCGCGTCGCGTCGCGACCGACACGGTCACAGTGTGGCGACAAAAATGAAAGAAAGAGAGAGAAAAACTAGCAGAAGAATGAATGGAAAAACTTGCTCCACTTGTTTGCACAGGTGGAACGCGTGGCGCACGTGGGCGTGTGTGTACCGTAATCGGCGCTAGGGTATATTTCAGTGGTCTCGTCTTCGATCCAAGAGTCAACCTCGACGAATTCGGCGACGAAGCTCGGTATGTGACACTTGATAATTGCGGCGTTCCCCCGAAGGACGTGTTCGTCCATCACGTTCACTGCATACCGCTGCCCGACAACTGCAACCAGACACCGGTTTCCGGTTTTACCATAAGCCGCACATCTACATACAGCCTCGTATCCGCGATCGATCGCGACGGAGAACGTTCAAAAATTCGTGCATAATTTCTTTTTCCGTTGTAACGGTATAATATAGTCTGCCATTCGAAAATCGTTACGTGTACCGACGCACGAGGAGTTCCGACTGATACGATTGCGAAGTCCACATCGTATTTAGATTACGTGTCGATTATTTTTATTGCGAAGGACGGATTTTGATGAACATTTTGGAATTAAACAGTCGCAGCGCGTGAAATGTCTATATAGATGAAGTTAAGTTCATTGTGGTGAAGAAAATGAAAGGAAATTGAAGGATTTTCTTTTTAAAATTTTAAGTTGTCAAGAATTTTCTGACGCAATTGATTCTCTGTTCTAATTAATAGTAATATTTTGATATTTTTCTCAAAGCACAGTTAATTTGAAATACAAATAATTTGGTAAGTAATTGATGAATATTCAATGCCAGATTTATTAGTGGTAATTGATAGCAGATAGATTTCATTCGATAAGACAATATTGTATGCAGTGAATGGTAAGAGATAGTTTAAAATTTGCATTTATATGTATAAGATGTAAAATAACATTATCATACTGTTAGTACTCAGTATTCACACACTTAAATAATTGATTTTATTTGACGTATGACGCTTATATCGTAGTTTATATTCTGCAGTTTATATTAGAAAATAATGATATTCTCTTCGTACCATTTACTTTTTCCTCGTATCGCCACTGTATGTGACTAATAAAACACCAATGCGTCTTACAAAAATTCTTAGAAGTGAAGTTTTTATTTGAAACTGATAATTGAAAGACTATGCTTCCACATTTCCTTTATTGAGAAATATTTTTACTACAATGATAAATAAACTTTCCAATTATTTTAGTATTAAAGCAACTAACGTTTCTCGCCAATAAGATTGCAATAAACTCTAACTAAGCCACATTTTTTATCCAAGAATTAAAAAAAAGAATGGCAATTATTAAAACGAATATTTCATACTAACGTGACGCCAAAATATCAAACAAACAAAACCATCTAAGCTTTATTTTTAATAAACATGATCAAATAATCATATATTTGAAAATTTCTTCAAAATCTCACAGGATCTACCTCATCAATTTGAAATTAAAGATATTTAGTGTTTCATCTATAAAAACGGATCGAAAAATTCTTGTACAGTGCGATAAAATAAAAAGTCTCCGAAACCAAATAAAGCTACTCAACTTTAATTTATAATAAGCATGATCAAATTACCGTATATTCAAAAACTTCTTTAAAGTCCCATAGAGGTCACAGGCGTTAATCACAGTTCATCGTTACATCTAAATATAAAAACTGCTCGAATATCTCCTAAACACGTCAATAGCATCAATTAAGAATCTCGAACAGCACGAAAATCTGTTCTCCGCAAAAATCTCTGTCGATTGCTCGATGCACTCGCGACCTGGGTCAAGCACGAATCCAAGAACGTCCGCCCACGCGAATGCGAAGGAGCGAATCGCGGGATCCCACGCGCGTCGTCAATCTCTCGCAACGCGAAAAATAAAAAAATCCTCTCGCGTCGCATTTCCCGCTCGTGCTCCATGCTGATCGATACCGTATGATTGTCCATCGGCCATGTAACTGCCGCCGTTCGAATCGATCCAGCCCACCACGTCCACGTGGTCGGCGACAAACGATGGTACCTGACACTTGAAAATTGCCGCGTTCCCGCGTATCGCGAACTGATCGTAAACTTGAACCTCAAAGTATTGGGCGACCACTGGAATCAACCGAACACAGGCGGCAAATAAAAAGTGGTGCAGAAAAAGAGACAGGGAGATAAAGATAGAAAGAAAGGGAGGGAGAAAATAACACAACATTGTCGACTAGCTGCGCCCGTGCAGCGCTGGCTTTGATCTGGCCGATTAAAATTTCAATGAACCGCGCGCGTTGGCCCGCAAGCGGGCTAGTTTCACCGCCAACGAGCGACGCTCTCTTTGCTCCGATGGAAATTAGGCTAGCCAGCGGACATCAATTTCCTCGTCGGTTTGATTAGTCTCCGGCTTAATCTAATCCAAAATCACGAACGGGGACAACGGTCGGCCCCGATTCCCCGCGCCCTATTCAATCCTGGGCTCGACGATCGAATCTCAAACATTTGACGGAAAATATTTCCACGTCCCGTTTTATAGTTTGCCGTCGAACAGAACCGAAGTGTTCCCTGGCGCCCGGGGAAGGTAAAATAATACCCGTCCGCCACGTCAAACAAATCTCCGCGGTCGAATAATTGAAAATCCGACGGATGGCGCGCGATGATTTAATTCGATCGACCGGATACATCGGTTTCTACGGCGCGGCAAACTAACTGACCGTGAATTACATTCCATTACGGCGGCATACGCGTTACCATCGGACGGTGGTCAACCGAACGAAACTGGATGGCCCTGTTCGCGGAGAACGTTAATACGCCCGTGTACTCCATTAATCCCGTCTCGCAGCTAATCCCGAGGATCGCGACGAGGATCAAGGCCACTGCCAGCCGCACGCTCTGCCTCCGTTCTCGTTTGCATCGGCGAACGGAATGGACAAGCTTCTCATAGGCGAGCAAATTGCGCGTTCCACTCTATCAGAGGCCGCGCCGCCGCGCTTCCCTCCTTCCCCGTTGGCTTTGTGCATCCTGTGCACCCTGAGAGAGAGAGCTGACAATAATACCCGGCGTCGGGCAGCGCGTCAAAGCACGCAACGAGACCCGTCTCTGTTCGCGCGAGGGATGAGCACGTCGCTGATTCAATTTATTAATTCCATTAAAAACGCCGGCAGGACTCGTTTGGCAAAATTAAACGTGGGCGGCGGGTCGTGCATGCCGCCTCGAAGAAACGTTTCGGTGATGCCGAGAGGATCATACTTAATCCGATCGGTTCTTACTAAAGTACTTCATTTTTAACATATATTGATGATACGCGAGTAGCAAATATATCCGTGTTTAAATCCGAGTACTTTTGACCAGTCAACTGTGGAATGTAGTGTTTAAAATCTCTCGTTGAGTGTGCGATGAAATCAACCAATGACAAGTACACACGTCGAATGCAGAACGAATATACCTAATATGCATTAGAATGAACAACTAAAATGGAATGAAAAAAAATAACATGTTTGTTCGAAGAAATAAATAATTATTGAAAGTATTAGTAGTATTTCAGTTTTTAAGATGACAGGTGTTCTCGTCAAACGCAGTGAACTGGTTAACGGATATGTCATGTTTTATTTTTTAATTAAATAACGGATTTTACGCAAAATCGTACCTGTGCAACTCGCTACGCTGGTACACATACCTAGGTAAATACTTATATTACAACGCGGAGTATTTCGATACACGAGTACTCGTGTGTTAAACAGTGCACAGACTAAAACACAGATATATTAACGTGTACACATGTATTTAAGTACATGTGAAATCGAGATCTCTAGCCCTCATCAATGATGCTTTTTATTGGGAGACGTTTTTGGCTTATGCGACTGATTAAGGTTACTTCCCCTATTTTGAATCTTACAGATAATTTGTAGGTTTGTTAACACCTTAGTATTTGTGAATCAGATATCTTGTGACGCGGCTTCTCATTAAAACGTGAGATATTTCGAACTGAGACTGGAATAAATATCAGGCTGTGAGTCATCTTGTCACATGGTGAGGGTCAGCGATATTGTATGGAGAATGTGTTATATTTTTAGAATCTGATGATTTTGTTTTCCCTATATATCATATGAAATAATTCTAAAGATGCGGCGTAAAACATAATAATACGTTGCGATGATTGTAAAGATAGCTTATTTTCTCACATAGCTTTATTTCTTTCGTTTTTTTCATTTTTCATGATGATGTCATATCTGCGTTAATAAGGTTATATTTTTCATTGGAAAGAAATGATAAAGTTAAATATCATCAGAATTTATTAATCAATTCTTAAAGGGTAACTTTTATAACAAAAAAAGAACATTTAACAAGAAAGAAATGTCATTCTATAAAATGAGGAGCTATGCAAAGAAAAGAATTATTTTTAAACATTACAATGTAATATTATATTTTGAATTGTTTCGTGTATAGAAGAATACAATATAAAGAGATAACATATTCTTCATTTGCCACCGCTAATCTTCACATTCATGTAGGAGACGATTTACAGACCGAATTTCATCCAAATTATCGAGACATTTCATGCCTGAATGAGAAGGCAAACAAAATATCTTCCTCGAGCATGGGATGAACGATAGTGCATCGCAATATATGCCATTTGTAGATATGAAAAAATTAGTCGATCCATGTCCCTAGTAATGCGCTCTTAAAATACATTTAGATTGTTAATGAACAGATTTGAGTTAAGAATATGTTCCTATTACTGTAGCATATCATATTTGATTCGAATGTTATCCTTCAAACCACACCATTCACAAATCGTTAATATAGTAAATTTTCTATAATATTTTAAATATTTACACTTAGATATAATTTAAAAAACCGGGCATGTTTTTATAATAGGGGTAGTATCCTCAAGAGAGCAATTCCTACGAATAATAAATAATTCATTCTAGCACTATAGAAAGATTTTATCATTTTTAACAGACAACATCCAAAATAAATTCAAGCAACACTAAACGCTCCTCGTGCTCCATGATCGAAACCGGCGAGTCCTATAGACGTCGATAGCATTGAAAGGGTTAAAGTCGTGCTCATCGCGGACCCGCTAAATATTCTCTTTCCTCCACCCCATTTTTAATCGAGACGTGAGAAGTACCCTTTTCTTCTTGGCTGTTCGCGGAGTATGTAGACCTGTCCTCGACAGCCAGCCACTCGATCACGTCTACGAAATCCGCCACAAAGCTGGGCACGAGGCACTTCAAGGTAGCCGTGTTCCCGCGCAAGACGAACTCGTCGATGACCCTCGTCTCGTAGAACTGCTGGACCACTGCAACGCGCATTTTCCCAGAAAACATTCGCGACGACGCGACGGGAGACGGCGACGAACAAAAACACGCGAGTCGAAGTGTATCGTTGCGTGACGCTCGCAATCCCATCTTATCCTCCGACAATTCGACACAACGCGGCCGATTCGTTCGGAGGGAAAGGAAATGAAAAATAAATGAAGGGACGAAAAAACGGAAGCTATGAAATGGCAAACTCGTAGGGCGAGCCAAAAAGCGATCACACGCCCTCCGCCTACCGTATTCCTTTCCGGCCGTGAATATCGTTCCATCGTCGGCCAGCCATTGATCCACCTGAACGAACTCGGACACGAAACTCGGTATTTTGCATTTCATGATCGCGCTGTTTGCCCGTATCACGTACTCGTTCTCGGCCTCGGTGACGTAGAACTGCGAAACGACTGCCCGCGCGGGCACGCCAGGATACAACGTGTTAGACGATTAGGTGCACAGAGATTTGAATGCGGATGAACACGAGAATGCGGTACACAGAGGCACAAGGCTGGATTAGTTCGATCACGTTAATTCACAGAACTAGACGACACGCCTCAGGGCACCGAGTCCGCTCGTGCCAACGATTCTGCGACGCTCCGCGTCTCCATGGAGCGTGACTCTTCAAAGTAGCATATCACAGATTCTTGTCGCTTTTATCGTCCCTCCTTTCCGCGTTTGCCACTCGACTACGGTTCTCGGAACGAATGAAATCCGTTGGTGAATTAATCGTAATGCCTAGCAAAGGTCCCGCTGACTCGCTTCGTCGACTGAACGAACGAGCGAATTTGCCGTGAGGCGTGTCTAACCCCGATTAACTTGAACCCATTTTAGTACCCTGCCCGATAGCAGGATCCTCGGGAAGATAAACTTCTCCGTCCTCCCTGATCCACGCCTCGACAGTAACGAACTCCGCGATGTAGCTCGGGATGCTGCACTTCAAGATCGCGCTGTTGCCCCTGATCACGTACTCCGTGAGAATTTCTGGCTGATACGGCTGCGTGACGACTGGGTACAAAATAGACTACTGGCCAAGTGCTTTCTAAAAACAACGGATTCCCCGCGGAATCACTGGCGAACGACCGAATCACGGAAATTTATGGATGCCGGCGAAGTCGGATTCGCCCGTATTTCAGCCTGGTCCGCGCTTAAAGGAGATCGCTCGCGTATGCAAATCGGGAAGATTCATTATTCTATCCAGTATTCCGGTTTTAGATTCAATTCCAACATTTTATGGCATTCTCTGCAATCTCGTCGGGTGAATCACTGCGGATTAGCGTCCGATTCGAGTGTGTCCGAGCGAGCGATTCTTGGTCCGTTTGTTTCCTTAGTTCGAGCGATAGAATCGCCGCGTGAGAGTCGCGGCGGATGGTTCATTAACCCGTCGCGTTGCCGCCGCCGTACAACTGCCGCCAGACTGGACCGCGCCGGAAACGAATCGTTACCACGTGCCACTTTGAACTTTTACCAAGTTTGGCGGGGTACGGGGGTGCCCGGTGGAGAGAAAAAGAAGAGGCCTCGAGGGATTCGGCGTTTACGGAGATGGAATCTAGGATGACGACGCGAGAGGAAGGGGAAGATGAATAGGGACGAGGATGAAGAAGACAGAAAAAAGAGCAGGGGCCAGGAGAGTAGTACCGTAGTCGTTGGACGGTTTGAAGGTCGAACCGTCGCCTCCCACCCAGGAGTCAACCGACACAAATTCCGCGACGAAACTGGGTATGGTGCACTTCAAGATGGCTGCATTACCGCGAATCACGTATTCGGACACGACCTCCGCCTCGTAGTACTGTGTTACGACTAGGGAAAACAGGGGTGTGCGATAAGCGTTGCGTAAAGGACTCTTCAGGATTTCCGGGGCACTTGATGTCTGAGGTTTCTGGGCGCGAGAGCGGAATAAATGGTGCCGCATCAAAGGACGCGTACTTTGCGAGCGGACCACTTTCGACTTATTCTTTCGTTCTTTCATTCGGGGGCCCCTCGAACCATTATAGCGGATCAATGGGCCGATTTAAATGTACGGATATTGATTAAACGTCTTCGAAATAACTGCGCGTGTCTCGGACCGATGAATGTTTGAATGCCGCATTCAACGTTATACGACGAAGCTCCTGTGACAGTATATACCCCAGAAGCCTCAGACAAAGTAAGCGATAAGAATTACGTAACAAGCTTCGGTACGGTTGTGAGTCCGTTTGCCAATTCCAGTTGCGAAATCCTTCGTTCGACGGGCACCCCTTCGCGATTCCGCGTGTCATACGACGTTGACTAATATTGTAGCGAATCCGCTGCCTAATTTCGATCCTGTACAACTATCCATCCCACCGTTAGGCTACCTTTCTTTTCGTCCGGATTAAAAAAGTTTCCTTGGTCGTCCTGCCAGCCGACCACTTGAACGAACTCCGCGACAAAGCTGGGTATGCTGCACTTGAGAATCGCCGCGTTGCCGCGAATTACGTACTCGTTGTTGACTTCGGACTGATAATACTGGTGCACCACTACAATTAGAGGTCTTGCGCTGATAATCGGAGGCGTTCGAACGCGCGGCCGGCCGCGCGCCTTTGCTACGTATGCGTTACAGCGTCCCTATGACGCGGCAATCGGTTAGCAACCGCGATAGCTGCTGAAGATCTGAAATAGCTGTGGCATTATCGATCTCTCGCTGTCTTCCCGAGTCCGGTGGCGCGCATCATGACGCGGTTTTCATGTAACTCGATCTCTGGCCCAGAATACCTGGACCCCGCGTGTATTCCGGACGCACGACGTTGACGACCAAGCATCTCTCGGTTGCGGGACATGTCGTCGTTCGCCGTTCGCGAGCAGATCGATCCGCGTAGTCGCATTTTGTGCCACAGCCGCAAGCTGGGAACTAGCTCGCAGCCGCGAGGAGAGACGCGCCGGCAAACGATCGGGTGCACTTTAACTCTGCCGTGCATACGCGATACGTTTCTACGCATGTGCCGTCACGCGGATACCACGAGACAAGAGACAGCGACAAATGAGAGAAAAAGAGACAGGAGGCGAGAGACACGTCTGACGTCTACGTCGATGTCGACGACGTGCTCCAATTATTCGGCTCGCTACGAGCCACGGTGAATGCGACGAGCCGGGAACAATGTTAATGAGACGAGGGGCGCGACGCTTTCGCGTGCGCGCATACAACGATTACACGCGATGCGAAGAGTGACCGAGCACAGCTTTCGGTCCAGCGCTGTATTTTGTACGGATTCCGTATGCCGTGGCAATTGTTTCCACGCGACTGGGCGACATCGTGTTTCATCGGCGTCGTGCACGCGATCGTTCCTCGCCATTCAAAATTTCCGTCTTCGACGAACCGAATTACTGGTTTACCGCATACGCGGCGATCTGCTCGCGGAAACGGTGACAAATCGTTTTCTGTGAGCGAATCATCGATCTGGTACCGTAATCATCGCCGGGCACGAACTCGTCTCCCTGATTGGTCTGCCAGGATAGAACCTTCACGAAATCAGCAACGAAAGAAGGAACGACGCATTTCAAAATGGCACTGTTCCCACAGATCGCGTACTCCTTGTTCACGTCAGTGTCGTAGTACTGCGCCACCACTGCGATATATTGTAGATCGTTCAGACTCGCGTTGAAAACGTGATTTCG
This sequence comes from Nomia melanderi, assembly GCF_051020985.1. NCBI lineage: Eukaryota > Metazoa > Arthropoda > Insecta > Hymenoptera > Halictidae > Nomia > Nomia melanderi. The sequence continues at coordinate 3,668,016 of NC_135007.1, read as the reverse complement.
CGGCAGCGAACGCTGCTCTCCAGCCCCTCGTTACGCGTTTTATTCAGTTCGTTCTAAATCGTTCCCCGGCCCAGGGCTTTTCGTTCCGATCACGACAATTGGGTCACCGTTGTTATATGGGCGCGGATCGTGATCGATGAAATTTCAGGATCATCGCCGGCATTCTCCAGCGAAATTGCCGAGCGACAAGGATGTCCCAGTTACGCGTATCGATCCACGGCACACGCGGAGCTGGACCAACCGACAGAAGCTGGAGAGCGTATAAATATTATCGCAAACAACGGCGGCGGCAGCGATTACGTGGAATTTTATTCCGGACCTAAATCTGCTATGAGATTCATAGAACTGTGATAATTGCGACCGGTACGCTACGCTTGCTAGAAATATCGGAACTTTGACTGAAACGAAATACTGACCCAAATTCGGGAAACTACTCAGTCGCTGTTCGGTCGGATTTGCTGAAAAGAAGATGCATTAATTCGCCGTGCCTGGCCATTCTTCAAACGTCTTATCGTCGTCGCCGTTTAAGCCCTTAATTTGTGACATTTGGAGCCAGAATTCTACGAATTCATGAATTATACGAATTTACAGGAAAGTAATTGCAATGTCAGTAATAACCCTTTCGCTACAATGGACGAAATATTTCGGTTCTACGATGTTGAAGAAATGATGCTACGCTCGAGATACCAAAGTCTACGAATGCAAAATCTAATTTTTAAAGTATTTACACCTGACCATTAAACTCTTGTCTTATAGTTTCCTTGGTAACTATCTGCACAAGTGTTATTTATTTGTAATTATTTTCCAAGAACAGCAATAAATTCTACATTCGCTGTAGATTATCTTTACTGGCAGCTTTAAATAAATATCCATAGCGGCAGATAGTATCTGTCTTTGATTGATGTGAATTGAATTATATTTCTATTTATTAAATCCAATTTTATATCATCATCAGAAGTGCAAATGTAAGTAAAACGGGAGGCTAAAGTAATAAAATATAAAACTCTAGAAAACTTGTATTACTGAAGAATTTATTCATAACGTGAGTTCTATTGCAGTAAATATATCATATTCCTAGGAAATAGAAGAATTAGCAAAAATAGAACATCTCAATTTTCGACAAAGGTAAGACGCTCGATCTCGACATTATATTTTATTGAAACACAGTCACGTGTAGATCATCTTGTTACTTTGTTTGGTAAGCAAATAGCTGACCAGGCAACGGCGAAGGTGGTCCAAGTAATTTTGGAATTCAAGTAAGAGGATAACACTTACCGGCTCTCACGTTAACGTCTCGGCTATGAACTGATCCTGCTGGTGATTGTGCCAAACAGCTGTAAACCTGAGCATGAACTTCCTGACGGTAATCTTCGGCGCGGAAGGGTGGGAATACCAAGTTTCCATTCGGCAAGACCTGCGCAACCACCAATTTTTTCTTTGTCATCAAGACGAATCGTAATTCATCGTTAATTAGGCGACAATTAATCCGGCCTTCTCGCCCGAACCACTGACGTAAGATCGTTCGTTGCATCGTTAAACACACGACCCGTGGGAGTCAAAGAGTCCGATAGTGGGAAGTATTAATAAACGCGGTTGACCGCTCGCGAGAAAAGGAAGTCCAATCTGGAATCCAACGATTGGCATTTCATTTCTTTTGCAGCGTGGGAGTTTCATAAACAGTAACAATCGGATACTCTCAATCTTTCTCTCGTTTTATAGCCATGGTGAGTAGGTGTTGCGTATAATGCCTCTCAATGAATAGTATTGTTACCAAGGCCTATGAACGTATAAAAGTTTCATACAATCGCACTAATTAATTGTTCTTCCATCGGTGAATGTAATTTTCATGTAAGTAGCGTGTGGATGTAAAAATGATTTACTAAATATGCAGTATACTACTAATAGTTAGAAAATGTAGCTTCTTATGTATTGAAGATATTTTCACAAACATTGCTTCGTGATTGAATACGATGTCACTATCTCAATGTTAGGGTTGTCGACCTGCAGCGCGATCGATCCGAACAGTTTGACCGTATGGTAGTCTATCAAAGGCTGATCAACGAAGCCAATGCAAATAGGAAAATACTAGATGTAGACTCAACCTGTCACCAAAATCCGTCACTTCATGAGAATGGTCGCCTGGAATATTTCGACAAACTAAAAATACACGTACCTGACGAAGTCCCGGAACGTCCCCTACAGCACTTCCGTCGGCGCGAACCCAGATAATATCCGGTTGGGGGTTTCCTCTAGCCTGGCATTCGACGACAGCTCCGGTTCCATTTGAGAAGTCAACTCGGTTTGGTGGTTCCTTGACAAATACCGGTCCCATGGAAGCATCCTCAGCGTAAGCCACTGTGAACAAAGAGAGGAGAAAAATTTTATCACGCAAGCTGATTCAACGGTTCCGGACATTTCTCGCGATCGCGGCGACTCGTAAGGAACCAGTTGGGGGACGCCAAGAGATTAATTAGTCCAAACTGTCACCAGCGACGGAACTTTTGTTGCGTGTCTTTTAGTTTCATTTATCGTCCGTCTCCGCCAGGATACGCGACACCCACGTTCAATTGGCGCGTAGCCAATTGCAGCAAACAACAGGTTGCCGGTCTGCTATTGAATAATATGCTATCAGCGTCATGTGACCATAAGGGAGACGGTAATGCGTGATTCCTTTTCCGTCACGAGCGTCCGCGATCCTTGGTTGCATCCATCGCGCGTCACAAAACATTTGTCGGTGACGCGTAGGTTCGATCGGACTGTCGATCGAAAGGGTCACTATATACAAACGTACGGATAACTCGAAATTATGAAAAAATCAGATTATCGGACAAGAATGTTAATTCGATTCACGCTTGCGTTTGAAATAAATCGTACTACGTTTATATTACGTATTGCTCTCGAAAAACCCACCTCTGTTAGGTATTTCAGTGCTCGACAAAGACTTTCGGCGAACTTTAATCAAATGAATGTATCGAATAACATAATTTACATGTGAAAAAGATAATACTTGTCGCAGATTTGTTCCGAATGAACTTTATATTCTAGAAATTGTTTATCTTTCTTGCAAATAAGAATTCTGCTTTTATCCGGATCTTTATTCTACATAAGCTGTAAATTCATTTTATATAAAGTGTGTTGAATTTTTACTTTATCGCAGTTTGAAAGTGCACAGTATTGTTCTCGTAACTTCGCGAAACTTGGAAAGTTCAGCGAGACACGTGGGATTGTGGAGGCCATTTTGTCTTCACTCTCATTGGATAAAAACTCATCGCTATTGCTCTTCCTTGAAAATCTCCGCAGTAATGAATAACGGCCACGAAATGTAAGGAATAGAAATACAATGTGAGGGGAGTCATAAAATCGCGAAATTATGCGTACAGTGGCATATTGTATAAATGAAATAATCTATTCCTTTCTTTAACATTGCGATACCTAAATATTACTTCCTTCCTGCATTTTCACCATTTCCAAAAGTATTTTTCTGTATCGAATAAATATCCATAAAAAAATTACTTTCGTTTAATAAAAATTCCCGTATCTTTTATTTTTCATTTCAGTTGTCTTAAAGCGTACACGATTAGTCACATTATGAATGTAACACTTCATGTTCATTTTCCAACTTTATACTACCCGACACGTCGGACTACCCGCGCATCCCTAGATCAGTGTCATCGTCCATAAACGATCGATAGCGGGTTTTCTCGTACTGACCGACGCCGTTCAAGGCACGATTTATTCTTAGATCCATATTCAGTCGGTTTACGCGTGTTTACGATTATACAAGAGCTCACTGTGCCACTTTCTTCCCGCGTAACCGCCTACCGATTTAACCGCGGCGTGGACGGATAAGCGCGAGCACAGTACGCCGTAAAATCGAGTTACGAAGAGAACCGGTTGGTGAACCGTACACACGCCAACCAAGGCAAACGATAGGAGGTGCTCAGGTACGAGGGAACAGGTGTTCCGAACTTTTGTCGTATCGGGACTCGAACTGCGCACAGATTGCCCTCCCGATCTCCTTCCTCCCGTTTCTATTTCGGACTCGTTACCACGGCGCGAATTTAATTACAGAATTCTACGAATTCTGTGAATTACACGAATTTACAGGAAAGTAATTGCAGTTTCAGTATTAATTCTTTCGCTACATGAACGAGATATCTCGGTTCCATGATGATGCAAAAACGATGCTATGCACGAGATATCTTGTCATCATTAATGTCATGCGTACGATACTATCATGGTGACAAGATATTTCATCCATAGTATCGTTTCTTCGACATTGTGAAACCGAGACATCTCATCCATTTTAGTGAAAGGGTTAAACATTTTGTAAAAGAATTCTAGGACCTAGTTCGTTGATTGGCGCGAAGCTGAATGAACATCGTGTTCATTAACATCGACACGAATGGACGCCGCGAGAAAGGTCGAAGGCACATTGTTCAGTGACCCGATCGTCCTGGAGCATTTTTCGTGAAGTTCCAACGTTACGCGCTCACGATCAAAGACGAGATTCTTCGCGGTCGATAACCGGCCCATAATCTATATATAGTCAAGCTTTGAAACGTCCGGACACGCTGCATCGAATACATTTCTAGCAAACGTGCTCGCGCACGCACGCACGCCTCTATAATATAGTCGTATATCCCACATCCACTGGTCTGTGGAACGCTACGCGTCTGACTCACGACCGCGTTTACGCGTGTTGGAGCTGGATAGATCGTGACGATCATAATAATCGAGAGTCCTGAAAAGCTCGGGGACCACGCGGTCGCCCCGAATCGAGTGTGTCCAACGCTGCGTTGCGGCGTGCAATATTCCCATTTTCAAATTTAATGAATGTAATACGTGCTGAGTGGAGCTGTAACTGTGTCAGGAGCGATAAGCGCACTGTCTAAGGCGGGAAACGTGACGTCGATGAAAATACTCTTGACAGGAAGCCGGGGGAAATTCCTGAGCTAGTCGGAATGTGGATTCGGTTCGCCCGATCGTTCGTATTTTACCGTTTTCGGATAAGCTTCATTGATCTTCTATGTAGATCAGTGGTTTTTAAACCGGTGTTTCGCGAGTTTGTTACAAGTATTCCACAAAATCGCACATCATAAGAAGTTCTATGGGAAAATGGGTATAATGTACATGTACATTGTATACTGTACATATAATTTTGAATAAAAGATATGTGCATACTTGTTTTCATCGTTAAACGTGTAAATTTTACTATTCCTCAAACTCTTATAGATGTAACTAAACGTGCTTGGTGACTTCGACAGGTTTAAGAACCACTGGTATAGATTTTCTTCCATTCTAGATTCTAAGGATACCTGACATCATCGGATACGAGATTTACACATTCCATATATAACAACTCGAAGATATTTTAACTGACGTTGAATCATCTCTGAGTCTCGTGGCCGAGCATGATGGCCGCAAAATCAGAAGATTCACCTGGCGGCTTCACGCTGCTCCGGCAAAATACGTTTCTCTTTCAAGACCGAGCATCCGTTCTGGGAACAGCAGCTGTTCCTTTCCCTCGGTTCCCTCCTCCGACCTAACCCCCCTTTTCTTGGTCTTTTCTTCGGCAGCTGCACGCCGTGCTCCGCTTCTACCTACGCCCCATGGACCTTTCACGGCGCGCGATGGATTTGAAATGAACCGAGACTGGAGATTGCATCGACAGCTGCAATGTCGATTTTCTATCCGCCTTTCCTCCTTTTCACCAATAGAAAGAAATTGTTCTTGGAAATTGGACAGAAGGTAAAAGTTGTGTAACATTTACTGCGGGATGCGCTAAACCGCTAAAACCGTTAGCACCTTTTACCGTATGTTTAGCAGCATGTTCTTTTCGGGGTGTACTGTCATTACTAAACAGTTAGCACATTCAACCTGTTAATCGGCTGAGATTTGGACTATGAAATCTATATAAGCATATTTAAAAATGGGTTAAAAATTATTTGGAGCAGTTTAATGCATTAAACTTGTTATTATAATTTAATTGACACTAAAAGAAATGGCATACGAGAATTATTGAGAATAAAAATCTTGCCGATGATGAGTTAACTCGTCTTTTCCGGTTAACAAGTCAAACTTAAAAGATTGTGATTCACTATTTCCATGATTATGTATCGTTCAGTTATCTACTAAAAATTAGCATCGAAATCTGTGCCGAAGTTCGTGACGTAAGCCTTTGAGAGAAGCAGGATCATTAACGCTGAAAATTAACGAGCATCGATCTACTTTGCACAGATGCTTCTGGTTCACAATTGAGGTACAAGGTACCCTGAAAAATCGAAGCTTGAGGGAATCTTGTTGAGCCTGTGACGTCAATGCATTCGTTCCCAATGAAAACCAGCCCCTTTTCACTACTTTAATGATCGCGCAACGTTGACAGATATCGGAGCAGTTACAAGATTCCACGAATCGCCCGACGTTAGCCATTTTATTGATTCAGTATATAAGGAACGTGTCGTCCGGAAGATTATTAAGCGAAAGATGAATTACCGTGTCAGCTGCCGACTTCGCGGCTTGCAGCGCGTCATACGTTCTCAATGCATAAACGATTAGATAGGCAAGATACAATGCAACAACGCACGCTTGCGAGTCGTTAGTGTGTTCCGTGCAGAGGCTACTTCCTCTTTTAAACGGACAGACGCGAGGAATCATTCGCAGATAAACTGTTTGCACGCAATGCATGATTTTACTAGTAATTAATAAAAACATTAATGAATTTTAGTTACTTCTTCAACTATTTCAATGATTTTGTTAATTCTTCTCCTTTCTTTTATAATTAGATTTTAAATTTTATTTACCTATAATAATATATTTGGTTGTTTGAAGTGTGGCGTATTAAAAAATTTAGTAAAATAACAAGGAAGTTTTATTTCATATATAGATGAACACGAAAGTGCACCAAATAAGTTTATCTTATATCATTTTCTGAAAGTTAATCTATAAAGATTTACATTCGATAAGCAAGGATTCACAGTCTATTTATAACGTTATCTAATCGAATTGTTCCGATCCGGTGACTGGTTATTTACGAACCGTGACAATTCTCTAACTCACCGTTCGTCAATCCCAAGATAGCCAAGAGAAGCATCGTTGCAATACAGGAGGGTATTTTAAACCCTCCGCCTGGAGGATCGCGCCACATCCTGATCCTGTTTTCCTTGATCGCACTGATTCTCACCTGATGTCACACAGAAAAACACGCAACTGAACGTACAGCTTTCGCACTTGCGGCGTACGAAACGGATCGCAGCAGTCACACCGAGGTCCTGTCACTCCGGATGCAACGCAAAAGAAATCAATGGACGCCGCAACGTCCTAAATCATTTCCCGTCTGCGTGGAGGATTCACGCGGGTCCCCACCTACGCATGCAGTGGGCACATCTGAATTGCACGACCCTTGGGTAGGGTTCAAGGCCGACTGGTTTATTCGGAGCGCCTGGCCTGATACGCGAGGATTGCCCCGAATATTTTTAAGCTTGCGTGAAAAATCAGCATGCGTGACTACGAACCCCACGCAAGCTGTTGAACGGAAGCCATACACGTCATCGGTCGTACTTAATAGTTCCCTGTGTTTCTACATTCTCATACGACCAATACGCTACTGCCTGTAAACATCAAAACGCAAACGGATAAGCGTCTAGCATAAAGCTACGCTAACAAAAACAATAATGCGCAAAGGAGAATCATCAGCATGGAGAACAGCTTTAACAAAAACCATGCTGCAATCTGCGTAAAGTGGCGAGGATGCTAGGGACCATATTTTCGGGTAAGGATTCATACGAGTCAATGAATTAAGCAGACTCTTAAATGACGAAGCGGACGAAAACTGACAAGAAAAAAAAAGAAAAAAGTGACATAAGATGCGAACGTGTGGGAAACGAAAGACTGGGCGAAGCCTTCGGCGTTCCGTCGATTCCTTGGTAATCCTTGGAACACGTTGCCGGCTGTTTTTCGAAACCACCGGTGAAACACCGTGCACGTGCTGAATCACCGATAGCACGATCGTGTCAGGTAGGAAGAAGAGAACGAATCGGATAGGGAAAGAGACGGAAAAGCGGAGAAAGGAGAGGAGAGAAGAGAAAGCACGGAATAGTGCTGCTCGTCACGGAGCTGCTCCCTCTCGGTGGGTTTATTGATCGCAGGGTGCGGAGCGGACCAATCTACCCCTCGTGCAGCCGTACGCCATGCTTGCTGGTATTTGCCCGAGCCAGTCCGCTTGCTCGCCGGCCTGCCCGATTCTCTGCTCCTCCATGCAGCCTTCGCTAAATCCGGAAAACCCGCCCCCGACCCTATAAAATACCGCATAGCCTGACTACCTGGACCAGAAATACCACGGACGCTGCGGGTCAACCGAACCTTCGCTACCATCGGGTGCAAATCGAAAGATTATACGACTCGCGGAGTTCGTTCAATTAATTCACCGATACTCTCGCTGTCGGAGTGCACCGATATCGGTGCTAATGAATCTAGGACACATCCGACATCTACTCTCGTCGGCCGCAGAAGGTCACCACCCTTGCATCCGACGAGACTTCGGAACTTCTTCCTTTAATTATCATCCGCATTGTAAAGAGGCAATCTTTCAAGTTGAACGAACGCGTACTCCATAACGTTGCATCCGTTCGCGATTAGCACCTCTCTCCCCCCAACGCGGCCGATAAATCATCTCGGAGTACTATTAAATAATTTAACATCAGCCGATGTGATTCAAGAGTGTCAGCGATTCATCCCATCGCTCGATGAAAGAATCGATTTGACAATTAAAAGTGACACCCTGTCCGAGGATTCAAGACCTTGCCGGTTCGACGATTAAAATTGCGCTTCGACAGACTGCTGCGATCCGATTCAATTCGAAGGAAGCTACGGCTTCCAGACGATGATAACGATCACCCGCGATGATCACACTCGGCATTCACAGGAGCACATGTACCACACGTACACACCCACGGGAGATTTCGCGAATCTCTCAGGCCGGTCTGGACTGACTTCCCGATCGCTCGGTTTTAATTTCTCGTTTTTTTTTGTTTCCTTGAGCGAAGGTCGCCGTGCTCATGTAGGAGAAACTCCCGAGCGTGACTCACACGTGTGAGAACAGTGACGATTTCATCGGAGTACGTACCGACAACACGTCGATTAAATCGCAGAGAACACACGCTGACTACACACCGCTCGAATAGAACGAACACTCTAGGTCCGTGAACGACCGAAGAGTGCAGCGAGGAGCGTCGTTTTGCTTCGGGACAGCGGCTGCTCCACGGGATCTCGAGGTCGGCGGTGGGGGTCGTCGTCGTGGTGTACGCTCTAGTGTTGGGACGTAGTGGGGACGTCGGTTGGTCGACCTTTCTCGCACGCGACAGGAACTGCCGTGGTCTCGTGCACTTTCGCACCATCTCCTGTAATTGCAATTGGACCTGACAGACCGTATTTGAAATTGTAATAACAAATAACGCCGCGATCTTTTATTTCTTGTTGAAGCACATTTTTTTAAATCAGAGAAAAAAGTTAATCTGCGTTATTTAAAATAGACATGATGCAGTTAGTTCAAACTCGGTTAGCAAAGTGGCCGTTAAAAGAATTTTCAAATTAAAAATTTTGAAGACTCAGTTTAATTTGAACATGTAAAACTGTTAGATAATTGTAAAGAATAAGCATATGAAAATATTTGCAATATCCATTCGTTTTAAAGAACCAAATTTTTAAGAAAATGCCCTGTTCTTTTCTTAATTATTTTTTTTGTTTTTTAGTAATTTGCTCTGATATAACTGCAAAATCCTTTTTATTTATATACTTAGAAATGATACATCTTTTATGAAGACAATAATTATGAGATAATTAATCTTTGCATTTTGAGAAAATTTTATAAAGTTTTTGTAATATGGCATGTATTTGTTGAACGAAATTTGAACCTCCATTTTGTAAAGACGTGTTGACCCGCTAATGGGCACGTCACCGGAAGTAGACTGTTTTACTGACAAATTCTCCGGAACGCGTGGATTCGGCAATGCGGCACTTGATAAGGAAGGTGCCATTCGCGATACTGTGTTGTACCGATTACTGTCAAAATGGTAGAAAAAGAACAAACTAAAAAAGATATAAAAGAGTTAACGAAAAATGATAAGTATTCAATTTTACTTCCGACGTACAATGAAATTGAAAATTTACCTATAATTATTTGGCTTATCGTCAAATATATGGATGAGAGGTAACTATACTATAGCAACATAACCTCAATTATGGATAAAATATCTCCCGTTGGATAAAAGTAAAGGATTAAAAGTATGAAATCTAAAAAATTAATCAGTCTAGCGAACGTATCCAACATTCTAGCGAACTTGATTATGAAATAATCGTAATCGACGATGGCTCTCCTGATGGAACATTGGATATGGCAAAACAGTTGCAAGGTTTGTATGGTGAAAATAAAATAATATTGAGACCAAGAGAGAAGAAGCTTGGACTTGGAACAGCTTATATTCATGGAATTAAACATGCCACAGGAAATTTCATTGTCATCATGGATTCTGACCTATCTCATCATGTATATATTTCTTTTCAAACAAATATTCCATTTTGATTGTTATAATTTATGTATATTTTATCTTCGTCAGCCTAAATTCATACCCAAAATGGTGGAACAACAGAGGTACCTTGATCTAGATATTGTTAGTGGTACAAGGTATGCTCATGATGGAGGAGTTTATGGTTGGGACTTTAAAAGAAAATTGATAAGCAGAGGTGCAAACTTCTTGACGCAAATCCTTCTAAGGCCGGGTGCCAGTGATCTTACAGGAAGTTTCAGGTACTTAATACTATCAAATTATATATATTTTATAATGTTCTTATTTTGTTATACTTATTTATTCTTATAATTGCAGATTATATAAGAAAGACGTATTGGAGAAATTAATTAAGTCCTGTGTATCCAAAGGATATGTATTCCAAATGGAAATGATAGTCAGAGCTAGACAGTTCAAATATACCATAGGAGAAGTACCAATCTCATTTGTAGATCGTCTTTATGGTGAATCAAAATTGGGTGGTTCAGAAATCTTCCAATTTGCAAAAGGTCTCCTATATCTTTTTGCTACTACATAATCTCAACTGTTATTTAACATCTCTGTACATTCCTATATTTTAAATAAAATATATAAATTAGTAAATATAATATAAATAATTGTATATTAATCGTTGTTTTTTTACATAAACGTTTCCAATTTTCATGTTTGAATAGATGATTTAATTACATGACTTAATTATGAAATTAATTAGATATGGTGACATTGAGTGCATAAATTAATTACTTAAATTGCTTCATTTAAAAATGAAGAAGCACGTGCTCGTGCGCACGTGGTCGTGAATGGACGACACGCAACACATATAACGATTCTCGCGAGCTATTCCACCCTCGCCGCACCCTCTGACGTCACGCAGCCTCCGCTTATTGATCCATTACGAAATTACAGTCTATATTTCAACTTGAGCGGAATGCAAGACGGTGCCATAATGTGCCTTGTACGAAAAGTCAAGATTTAATGGAAACCTTGAAATTCTATAATTACAATCTTTAAAAAATTTATTTAATGGCATGAAAATTAAAGTCTTGATTAATAATCTTCACAAAATTCTTACACATTTATTGATTATATAGATAAAACAATTTGTTACGTAAAATTAACAGATACAATCAATCTCTGGGGAAGTTTCACCACCCCTTATTTTTCAGCTCTATCATGAAAAATTAAGTGACATTAAGAAGGAAAAGAAAGGGAAATAACTGTTGCATTGCAGTTCACGTTCAACCGATCATTAGATTGTCTCCGATTATAAAAGAACTTAAAAGCACAAGAGGGGCTCTTGTGCCAAGCGAAAATGCTTGGGGTGTCGAGAGATCAGAGTTTCCGCTCGCGAAAACAGGGAGCAGTCTGCCAGTTCTGTCGCAAGCTTCGCCGCGGCCAGACGTGCAAGTGGCGTTGCCTACGCGCCGGGGTGAATCTTGCAAGCTCCCCCTTATCGAGCTTTCAGATGGCTGTGCCTTTTAGATTTTGACATTTTCATCGTTTCCCCTTCTCCCGTCGTACTTTTTTTTTATTTATCCGCTTGTTCGACGGATCTTCTGGTTCACCGATCTCGTCGCTAGCAAACCACCACCTTAACATGCCGAGAAAAATCGGATTCCACGTCGTGTACGCCACCAGTAAGGGAACTTCAGATTGTGATTGTGATTTCTATTCAATCGCGATAACCTCGACCTGTGCGCGAAATTTTTACTTACACCTGAATATGTCGCGGTCACTCATGTGTTAAAAAAGAAAAATATATATATATATATATATGTATAAATAAAAACCTAATCGTTTGAACGACATCAAATTATCTAAAACGCTTCTGCACATGAGCATTGATTTTTCTATGAAGGTGTATACTATTTTTAAAATATTCGATGTTTCAGTAGGCAAACGCTTAAAAATCAAATTAACAGCAACGGTTCGGCACGTGCTTCTCCACGTTTTCTGATAGACGATGAATTACCCTCTGCCATTCAATGGAATTAAAAACAACTCGTATTTCGCCGATCAGATTATCGAATTCCATAGCTTCGATGTAAAAATAAATGGAGAAATAACATTGCTCGTGCTTTCAATTGTGTTATGATCGCGGAACGTACAACGAGTCGTCGTATACGTAGCGTGACAGCGTTTCGTGTTGACCGTTCATCGTTGAAAGTATAATTTCTGAGTTAAAACATTATCGATTACATCGGCATCTCCATTTTTACCCATGAAGGGAAACGATGTGATTTTGTTAGATAACACGATGTCGGGGAACATGTTTAATATGGAAATAAACATTTTATTTAAACAAGCAACTTGAAGTCTGTGTAGAATATTGTAAAAAATAATGAATTTTTGGTTGTAAACCTATTTTGGATCCATTTATAACTGTAACTTTCAAATAGGCGAAGAGGACAGACACTCTTCGTTGGAACTGAACGTTCATGGACCGACGGTAAGGGGTTGGCAAAGTTCAAGAAGATGTACATATCCTCAAGAACTCATTCTGCGCCTCCACGGGCCGACAAAGTTGACTAGGATTCAAGTGTTAGCTCACCAGTACCTTATCCGTGAGTCGACATAATTAAAAAAATACTAGTACATCATTTTTCAACGTTCTTTTCATTTAGAATAAATATTTAAAAATTTACTGCATAGAATTGAGATTTCAGTATCCTTGGTGCATTCTAAAAACCAATTTAGTAATGAATGAAAATCGAATTAACCCTCTCACCCCAATTTCCCGAGGCAAGTTTCATTTGCCCTCCCTAATTCATCCTCTCTTCTCATTCTACTCGGCGTTAAATTACTTTCAACAGCTTTATTTTCTACTTATTATGGAATATTTTTACACTTACTTTAAAAAATAAATTGAAAAACGCACTGATGAAAATGTGTAATCATTGGTAAAAATGGTTGCAGCGGAGAAACTGGAAATTTGGACATCGCGGGAAGAGAATGCCTCAGTCACAACGGAGTTCAGTTATTTGGGTTACATTACGTTGTCCGACAATGCTTCAACCATGTACAAAAGCAGGGAGCTTAAGAGCGTCGCACTTCCAGAGACAGAGGCAGTCTCCTTAAAACTGAGATTACATAAACCGCACAGCAATGCGCACAATGTTTATCAGCAGGTATAAAATAAGTCTCCGAGAACGTTGTATGGATAAGTAGAAACGTTTTTTTCTATTCGTGAAAATTACAGGTTGGCCTTATCGCTATCAATATCCTCGGTGAACCTTACGGGCAAGACTTAACGGGTCAAGGGGATGCGCCGTTCAATCCTCACTATACGTCTCCGTACGACGACTTAGCTTTCGAAATGTACGTCGATCGCGAGGTCGCCAAAATTATCAGACAAATGGAGGCAAAAAAGTTACAAGCGGTCGAAGGTATACGTTGCAATATATTATTTCAAGAAGAGACAGGTATTTGAAAACAGCCGCCTGATACTTTATAATTTCTAGAGGAGAGGTTCGAATACGCTTCAAAGTTAAAAGTAGCTATGGAGAATTTAAGAAAAGCTGGAGAACGACTTGGGAAGTACGAATTGGAGAAAAAATATGCAATCGCATTAGAGGATTATGATAAGGCCAAGGCAAAAAAAGCACAAGCGCAACAATATAGGCAGCAAGTCTACCAGAGCTTAGAAGTGCAAGATCTACTTGAAATCCATGGCGTAAGTGTATTTATAGATAAATGAAAGTTTTATCCTCCACAGTTTGTACTTATGTTTATCAATAGAATTTAATGTGTTTACATTTTATTTTTATTTCACTTACATTGTTTTCCTTATATAAACAGCCGCTGGAGAAAAATAATCAGTCTTCAGTCGAAGGTAAAGAACCGGTATCTGTAGATACGACAAATACCACTGCGGCGCCCGAGGACATTACGTCTCCCCCGAGATTAGTGATACCACCCAATCGCGACGGAGCTATATCTCCTACTGGTCCCGCTCATCAACCACCTGTTTCGCCTCTGCATCAAAAACCGAATAGTCCTGGTACGATATATGCGGACCATTAGCCTTCGGTGTGAATACAAACGGAAAAGAGTTAATTGCTTACCTTTGAAATCAACAGAAGTTACTGATAGTCCTACAAATGGAGTCATTGAGAGGCAAAACAATTGCAACAAGGGATCCCTCAGACGGAAAACCAAGTCGGCAGGACCGGCACTTCGGTCTAGCTATGAAGCTTACGAAGAGAGGACGATTCCAGCTTTAAGACAGTAATGCACCTTCATTTCCTACAATTTTTGTTAATTTTATATAAACAGTGTTATACAATAAACTGCTTTTCAGCTCGCACACGAATGAATTCACAAGAGAATGTCACATGGAGAATACGGAGACTAAGGTGGTTTCGAAGCTGAACGACAGAGAAAAAAAGCAAGCTGCATTACCTATAGCCGTCTTCGGAATGGAAATGGTGATGCAAGTTTCAAAAGATTTTTTCTGCTGATTTCTTAACACCAATGACTATCAATTCATTGTTTAGGTGGAGAAATTCTATTCGAAACAATTCACGGACAAAGAAGAGGGGCTGATGCAGCTAAAGGAGGAACTAAGAACATTCGATCCAGAAGTTTCAAAACACTCTGCAAATAAAACAGCTAGAGCTGCGATTTTGTTGCTGCATAGAGCTCTCAGGGATAAGGTCTACAGCGTGTACAGTCTAGCGGCGCAATTAATTAGGATTTTCTTCTCAGAGTTTGCGACAGATAGGTATGATCATTTTCTTTATCATATCGCAATGAAGCTATTATGTAATAATATTTTTTTAGAGTATCCTCCACCGAAATCGCAAGAAGCGTAGAACGTCTTCTTCCAGAGTTGCTAACTAAATCAGGCGACACTACTCCGAGGATTCATAACATGGCAGTGCATACGATATTGAGTATGGCAGACTGCAAGTGTGTCAGGGAATTGCATTTAATACCGGTGCATTTAACGAGACCAGTTAGCAGTAGTACACACCAACGGCTGGCTCTTAGTAGGCTAGAAATGGTGGAGCAATTAATTCTCAACCATGGAATATCTACTGACAAACAAAGGTGACCCTGAAAGACATAATCTCTATTATGGAATTTGATATCAACTACCAATTCTCTGAATCGTGACCTTTTTCATTAACATTATTTGGCCTCTGTTAATGATTTCCAATAAGATCATTCTTATTGCAATCATTTACAGAGGTTCATTCATCTCATTAAGCCCCCACCCATAATACGCAATTACTCTGATAAGATATTGTAACTGTTGCAGCGGACTCACGTGTCGAACGTTGTCAGAGCTAGGTTCTTCAGGCTTGCACCATCCAGCGGAAGCAGTCAGAAAAGTTTCAGAGAGAATTTTAGTGTTGGTGTACAAAGTGAATCCTAGACTGGTTCGCAAACAATTACCTCCGGACGATGACATAACAAGAAGAAATTTATTGTACCGTCAACTTTTCCATGAGTTTGATCTCATCGATCTTCAGGTAGATCTTTAATGAAACAAGTAAACAAATGTACATATTTCTAATTGTTATGTCCATGCGTTAATAGAGGAAAAAGGAAGCGGAAGCATGTCATAAAACAACGACACCAACACGAACGAAGTCAACAGAGAATAATGTAGCGAACTTAACGAAATCTCCTTCGAGAACAAGTCCCGTCGTTAGTACTGGAAGTTCAACGAGTATAACATCTCCGTCCGAGAATAGTACAGATCATAAGGGAGACAAGTAAATGATTTATATTGTATTACAAAAGAAGTTATAAGCGTAAAAATTTGTTGTATATGTGTGTTTTTCATAGGGTGTGCATATTTTGCCTTTCAAAGGGGCAAGGATATTCAGAAGAGGGTCTGAATATTCATTATTGGAGAAGTTGTCCTATGTTGACGAAATGTGAATCGTGCAAGCAAGTGGTAGAAATTTCGTATTTGAATCTTCACTTATTAAGTAAGTATTTTGCATTATTTTTAGATAAATACTTCCTTAATAAACATCAACTTTACCATTTCAGATGAATGTGATATGCGAAGCAATTATGTAAAATGCGAAACGTGCAAGCTAGCTATTCACGAAAATTCTTTCGACGAGCATAGAAAGAGTAATAAGTGTACAAGTATGTACTGCATTGCATAATAAAATGATGTTATTTTACAAATAACTGTTTGCAACTTATCGCTAAATGTTACAGAACCCATCGAAGGCTACGATCGTTGCCCACTCTGCTCTAGTCTTGTGAATCAAAATAAGTGGAGGGAGCATCTTATGGGTGAACATCCCTGTACAAATAACCCACGGAACAAACTAGGGAAAAGCTGTAAGAGTTAGAATTTTTATGTAAATCATCTGCATATTTTTGAATGTTATTTTATTCGCAGGCTCGAAATCTCCATCCAATTCTCAAAATCTCGGTGGAAAGATGACGTCCCCAACCAGTAGAGACTACTAGCATTAATCGTCAATTTTAAGGACCTTGGAATATAACAAATTTTAGAAAACTTTTTTTTCTTTTATAGTTTATCTGTATGTTATGAGCTGTATGTCCAGCGTTTTTTTCATATTTGTACTGGCATTTGTTTTTTTATAGGAAAACCCGTCCTTCATTGGTAGATATATCTCTGTGTTAAAGCAAAATTTCTAATCGTAAGTGAAAATCTTCTAGTCTCTAGAATATTAGGAATCTTGTTATCGACTAAATTGAGAATGAAATAAGAAAATCTAACGATACCTCGTATATTGAGATTGCGGTCGCACAAACTTTCTTGCGATACACGTGACAATGAAATTCCCGTATATATATGCACATATATAGAAATTTTACGTAATTATATAGATGCGTATATAAACGTTTCATAGTCACGGATAACGAAATTAATGGTTATGTAGTCGCAATCCAAAGCGAAAACCAACGAGATATAGCAACAAATACTCATCTTTTTCAAATTTAACATACGGTAGTAACAAGGAGTTCCATACAATTTACAAACATATTGAACGTTATGGCAACCGCCGTTTTTGAATTAATGATTCCTCAGCATCCGGCCATATTTATAATATTTGTACTATAATCTATCAGTCAAATAATATCCTAGTGGCCGAATATGACAAGAAAAGGAAAGGGTATTCGACGCTCAAATTACTCAGAATAATATATGTAATTTCATAAATTATTTCATAGAAAATGGATAGTAAACACAAAATTTCCCATGACATCATTGTAATTTTTTTATCCTGTAGAAATATTTTATTTCGTTGTCATATAGTATGTTAAATTATACCATACTAGACATTAAACGTCTTGACGCTCTTCTTCGACTTCAACGAGTGGAGAACCGTTATACAACTTTAAATAAAATAAAAATTTTTTACTCTTAAGACATATTATTAATATTTATAAAGATATTAAACAGACAGCAAT
This sequence comes from Nomia melanderi, assembly GCF_051020985.1. NCBI lineage: Eukaryota > Metazoa > Arthropoda > Insecta > Hymenoptera > Halictidae > Nomia > Nomia melanderi. The sequence goes on along the minus strand of NC_135007.1, from coordinate 3,650,044 downwards.
TTATATTACAAAATTGCGTATCATTCTTTCAATTCGTTCGGTATTTTTACTTCATCGGCTTCATTTGAATTGTCCTTTTTTTCAGTAACTTCGTTTTCATCAGCATTTGGTTCGTTAGCAATTTTCGATTTATTAGTAGTTTCCAATTCTTTTGTTTCTTCCAATTTATTAGTACTTTCTAATTTTCTCGTTTCTTCCGATTTATTAGTAGTTTCTAATTCGTTTACTTCCTCCGACTTATTAATAGTTTCTGATTCTGTTGTTTCTTCCGATTTATTAATAATTTCTAATTTATCAGTATCTTCTTCATTACTCGCTTCTTCAACTGCAAGAGATTCCCGGTTCTCCTTAAATTTGTTTTTCTCTGCAATACAAAATTTGTAACAGAGAAAATATTATAAGTAGAATACTATATATTTCTTAAATATGTACCGAATTTTGAACAATCAGCTCCTAGCAAACGTAAATAATGTATCGCATCAATCAATGGAACATAAGCCCTCAGAGACATAGTACCTCTCCATCCCACGATTTTTAATTTCAATGGATTTGGATTTTCAGACTCTTTTTCTTCATAAATGAGAACGCAACTTCCAGTCGCTAAATTAAAAAAGATCGAATTTGTACAATAAAATTTCATTTGAAATATATTTTTAAAATGTTCAAATGTTCAAATGTTCATTACCAAGATTCTTTAAACGTTCTTGTGTGTCCAGATGAAGTTTTGCGATTTCAGGTGGTGCTATAGGATTATTATTTTGTAATAGTGTTATCAAATCATCTTTATTTAATGAAACCCTCCTACCATCACCAATATAATTAATAAGAGTTTGCAAGCCCTCCCACGCAAGTCTGAATGGGATATTCATATTTTTGCTTATACTCCTGTTATCGCAACGTACAAATGATTTCACTCCCGTATTGATTAATTTTATTTGATCTTCATTGGACAGGACGACGTTACGAATTTCCGGCGATGTATAGTAAATATTCTTTTTTTTACTACCTTCATTTCGAACCAACAAACATTTAGGGTCTAATTCGTCAGATATGTCATAGAATTTTCTAAAAATTTTAACAATTAATCAACGGAATAAATGAAACATTACTATAATATATGTAATATATGAAAACTTACTTAATCGATAACCACACGTCTTCCTGGTCATCTTTAAAGAAAAGAAATGGATCCTCCCTAAATCCCTTAACCCTTCTACGTTTACTTCTCGGGCCACGTAGTTTATTTTCATCATTTAATGGTCGTTTTCCAGAGGCTGAGCTTTTATCATTATCTTTTTCTGCCTCTTCCCCCATATTTGATACTTCATTAGCTTCTTTAGTATCAGAATTACCTTTACACGACTCCCACGGTAAAAGTTTTACTTTCTCTAAAACGGCCACGAAGAAACCGCCAGTGTCTTGATGATGTGGTAATATCCTCATACTATGTAATTTTTAAAGTTAAAGTAGTGTCAATTGTGAAAACTTAGAATACGTTTATTTACCATCGTTCGAGATGAAATTTGGCAGCATCTTCTGGTTTTGGTGGAAACATTTTTGGTCGAACCTGTGTTTGCCATTGTTCTGGCACATCTTCCCATGATTTATAGTACTGTAAATCTTTTGATGCTGGTAGCCAATGCGACACACCTATTAAAGGATATGTTATAAAACGTGTAAGTTATTTAATAATTATAATATGTAACATAACACACCTGCATCACATACTAATCCAGGAACCAAATCTCTGCCATCAACTATGTGCACAGAATCTCCAGTTTCTAGTAGAAGTCTGTGAAGCACAGCTTCATTTTCTATTGGATTTAATGAACATGTAGAATATACCATTCTACCTCCAACTGTCAGTAACTCCAAACCTCTCCTAGCTATCCTATATTGAATTCTTTGAACCCACAGCCATTATTTATTTTGTAAAAAAATATATCACTTAATATTAAATGATATTTACCCATGAAGATTGTTACCGTTTGCTGGGCTCCACTTACACCAAATATCTGGATTTTTTCTCATGGTACCATCTCCACTGCATGGTACATCGGCAAGTATTCTATCAAACCTGTAATAACACGCATATTTCAAAATGTTTTGTACATGTACTGTATGCTACTTAACATAAATTTCACTAACCTTAATAGTTCTTGAGTATTATCTGCTTTTGTGAAAGTTAAGTTAGGTAATACAGATGCATCGTGATTTGTAATTAAAATAACTGGACTATTCAGTCTCTTTGCTTGGTGTACAAGCATGTAACAACGATTATTGTCCAAATCATTAGCTATTACAAAACCCTCTGTAAAATGTTAAAAAGAAATCAATAATTTGTCAATTTGTATGCTTATCTTTTGATATAAAAACTTTCATCTACCTGGAAGTGCTTTTCCCTCTTCGGAATGTATCATTTCTATGAGTTGAGCTGTCTTTGATCCAGGAGCAGCACACATATCTAAAATCTATATAAAAAATTATAATTTATACTTTTACAATTGAATTGAACATAAATTCATTAAATTGATATACCTTATGTGAAGGTTTTACATCTAATACCAAAGGTGGTACCATGCTAACCACCTCTTGTCTACTGATACTTCCACAATTTGTTTCGACAACTAAAAAATTATGTAATCTAAAATAAGCTTCTGATCTCCTAATATCTTTTCTAGTCAACTGCAATTGCCATGCTAAGCCATCTGGATAAAATGGTAAACAATGTAATATCTTCTTTGCTTCTTCATTATTTTCTGAGTCATTTTCTAGACTTGCATTAAGAATTTCTTTAAAGAAATCTCCTTTGATAGTCTCAAGTAATCGTTTAGCTTCCAATTTAGATCCAGTAATCCTAAATGCTACTGGAAGATTTGTTTTCATTGTATTCATAAATGATTCCCATTGATCATCAGGAACGATTCCCTGAGTTTTATAATAATTTTCGAAGTCTTTATTTTCTCTAATAATGTCTGCATAGCTACGGTGAGGTGTACGATCCCATTTATCTTTTTTCTGTGTAAGCCATAATAGTTTTATACATTATTATTGTTATTACGTACATTCAGTTATATACACTTAAAATTAATAAAGTATTATATTAAGCATAACCATAAATAAAAAGCTGGCGCTTTTTTATTAGTTAGCTGCTTCATACCTTTTGTTTTTCGCGGCGTTTTTCGGCGAAATTTTTTTTTGGCGTATGTTTTCGTCCTTTTCCCATTATTGTTTAAAATATGCACATATATAAGAAAACATTTAACTATGAACACGTGCTTACGAAACCCCAACAAATTTCTATGTTGAATACAAAGTATATTGACGAACAAAATAATTAGCCACTTTAATATAACAAATCTTATTTGTTTTGTATTATAATAGAGTATTCGGTGGTAATCCAAGTAAAAAAAAAGCTTACAATTAAATATTTTTTAACAATGTCAGAAAGTCAATTGTCACTTTTTAAATATATATACATATATATATATATGTATGTATATACAATTTTGTACACGAGAGCAGTGAGCTTGCGGTATCGTACTATAGAGGTCGTGAAAATCAGTAGGTTTTCAATATGCTACACACAGTGAGGTATAGGATAGGCACATGTAAATGTAAAATTTTATCACACGTTTTCGGGAGTTACAGGACCCTTTACCATTTTCGTGTCACGCTCTGTCATATCGACTTAGGCTGGTTTTGTATGGCAGCGCTATAAGTGATAGGAATTAGGATAAAAAATATTGGAACACAGATTCAAGATTAGTACAGACGTTGCAGCTTATGGGAATTTTTGTTTAGGCTTTCGAGGGTCTCAAGACCCCAGTACCATTTCGGTGTTGCACTCGACGTTACCGATAATACAAAATTTTAGGTTTATTAGCAGGAATCGAATTAATTATATATTTCACTTTTGCTACAACTGTGTAATAAGATTTAGCGGTAACAAATGTATTAGGTGCGTACCTTTAAAAGATGAAAGTAATTATTATTCAATAGAACTTCATGACAATGGAGTTTTTATTAATTCACAAACGTAAATATTTTTATAAATACATTTACTATGTAAAGGACAGCTATTTTACATACGAAATTATTTTGCTTAATTATGCAGTTGTAGAAAATTCTGCGATAAATTATATACCAATAGTTTTTATTTTAATAATTGAAATTTTGGCAAATAAAACTGAAGTTCAATATACATTTTTATTTAAACTGCAATATTTGTAACAAAATGTTTAAGCATTCAGAACTAAAATGTGTTATACATTTTGAGATATTATTTTGAACGTAGATATACTGATTTTGCTTAAGTGTAAATAAATACTAATGAATAAATAAAAAAACGTGTTATTTTCTATGTTTTTATCTCAATATTACATTTTTGTATATACTTGTAATTTTTTATAGATATTTATCAGAATATTAAACAGAATTTGCAATTTTAAAATACAATACAATATGAATACTAAAAATGTACACAATTTACTGGCATAATATAATCGGCGAAGCTCTTATCGTTTTTCGAACAATTAATTTTTATATCTGGAAAAACCAGAGCTGTTGCCTCATATATCTTGAAAATTATTTTCCATGAAATTTATATTAACGGGCATAGTTTGAACATGTACGCAGGACATATGTAATTCACATTAAAGTATATGTAGGTGGCATAGAAATTTTTAATATACATATATACATCTTATTATGTTTAATACATTAATTATATGACTTTAATTCAAAGAATTTTCTATGAAAAAATATAGTAATTAAATAAAACGAACTAAATGTGAAGATTGCTTCGTATTTACCAATTTTTATTTTTTTCATTCAATATCTATGTATTATATTGATGTAAAATCAAGTAATGTTTATTTATAAATTAGTGAACAAGTATATGTATATGTAATTATTTAATGATATAATTAATGACTCATATTTTGATTTTAGTTACGATCTAGTATCTGAATTTTAACGACCTCAAGACACATGCTCCAAATTCGACAACAATGTAATTTTTAGAGCCGACCACAATGGAAAAATTGACCTCCTAAAACACACATTTTCTAAGTACAGTCTTATATAGTTCAGTAGTTGATCGTTCGATTCAGGTAGAGTCCGTTAGTGCATTGGGGTATTTTCGACGGTATAGATATTTCAAACATATTTACTACTTGGTCAAATTCGATCATTTTGCTTGATGTAGATTTCCTATTCATCGTTCTCTAGTTGAAGAGTGCAGATCAAAATCTCTGATTTCATATACAGTCGGTAATTCAGAACATGTGACACCGAGTCACATAAGCTTGCAATGTGACTTTAAAAATATATATGTATATATATTGTTTCATTATTTAGTTATAATTGATATTCATCCTTATATTGCTTGAGATACATAACAGGGTCAGTACCGTTATTCGTAATGTGGGATTTACAAAAAACATATTTAACTGCAATTTAATGATAAACTTGTATAATATTTCATTGACAACCATTTTTTAAGTTAATCAACTATATTAAAGACTCACAATAGTTTATACATCAAACTTTTATTTAAACAAATGTACAGATAATGTTTTGATCTAACTGTTAACAAATGATATTTGATGTAATATTAACAATTTCATTGCTGCAGGTAAATCGATGCGATTCATGTGATAGTAATTTATACCTAATAAGCGTTTACTTTTAGAATTTATAATCATTTTGTAAAATAGTCGGAAAATGTCTTTTATATACAAAATTGTAATTCGTAACTACTGCATTAGAGAACAAGACCTTGATATGAAAGTCCATCTACTTCTGGAGATTCCATCCTGTTTCTTAAATGTTCTAATGTATTAGCTAAATGTTTTTGAATTTGTTCCGTTTCTTCGCTGACTTCCAAATTAGGGAGTTCTTCTCTAATTTTTGCAATTACTTGATTTAAAATTTGGACAGTTACCTAGAAAAATTTAATATTTATAACAGTGTATTCATCAATTGTTATGTTTGTTAGAACTTAAATGCTTCTTACCACAGTGTTTCCTTTTTCATAGAAGTAAATATAATGATTTAATAATTCAACGTAAAGCTGCACTTGAACTGATATATCCATGCACTGACTTGCTATTCTAATACCTTTCTTTAAACAATCTAGAACTTTATTTCCATCTTGCATCTGAAACGATTGTTAATAAATTACACTTCTATTTATTTGCAGTTAAGAATACTGACACTTACTTCTTTCCCTCCTGTTGCCAATGATTTTCCAGACCAGAATATATGAGAACAGGTGGCAACACCCCTACATTGATCTGGTTTTCTTAGTAACTTACTAGCATATAAAGCGCATTGATTGCGCACTGGTTCCGCATTTTCTTTACTGAAACAACTCATTTGTTCGAAAGTAGCAATGATTAAAGTAATCGCTGCCAGCTGAGCTTTAGAATCACTTATTTCATCTTCATATATAGAAAAAGCTTGGCTCATAAATTCATAAGCGACCATTTCAAAATTATCAAACCGAATTTCTCCTATAGCTATTGCACCCTGAAGAAACAACCTTAATGGTAATTCGGCCAATTCTGCTTTCATTAATGCAGTAATAGTTGTATGACAAAATTGAAAAATTTTTTGACATTTCTTTTGCCACATTTCATCCTAGAAAGATGAATAAACTAAGTTTAGAAAAAAAGATCAGTTTAAAATAAGTTATTTACAAATGTATAAAATACAAACTTGATCTTTTAATGCCTTATATGTAAATGCTAATTGATAAGCCTGAAATACAATTGGTGGTAGAGTATATTTTATTCTCTTATTTCCACCAACACTAAAATGTTTCCTGGCAGCACTTAATATCATATACTGTTGATCAGCTATCTCAGATTTAAAATGGTGTATCAATCCGCCAAGAAGACCTTGTTCTTCTGCAAAGTCTTCAGGATCTTCCTCTATATTAGGTTGATCTGGTTGATCTTGCACCAATGGAGATACCATAGAAAGCACCGCATCTACTTGTTCTTGGGTTGGTATTAATGTCTCATTTTCCAAAATATTTGTTATTATATAAATACCCAACAATTTTCTACCCTCATAGTCAAAATAATCTAACAATGGAGCAAAATGTTCAAGTTTCAAGACTGTTAGTATATTCTTATAGTTATCTATTGAAATCTTCATTAGTCTTACTAATTCCCTTGAGACAGCACTATTATACTCAAGTCTGAAAATAATTTATGTTTATTAGAATTTCATGACCACATAAAGTGAATCTTATTAATTCTTGCACATACTTATCTACATTCTGTTTCTGGAATATTTGAACAGTTGTTAATAAAACTTTATCCACATAGTCTACTCTATCAGGATAACACTTGTGTGCCAAGTTGATAAGAGCAACTTGAAGAGAAACTACATCTTCTGGAGGCATGTCTTGCCTAGTCTAAAAATTTAATTCTGTTAGTAAAAAATAGTGAAAGAATTAATGTTTATCATGAAAAGGTTTTCTCAGACTTAAACTAGACAAGTAAGGATAATTTAAATTTTGATAGCTTTTATCATGTGTATATCAATTGAGTGTAGTATCACATCATCATCTAATGTACAAGAGAAACTAATCATAACTTACATTTCTCTAATACCAACCTGTATAATAGTGGCAATTTGATCACTAAAAACATCAAAGAGCTTTACATCTTGTGGAATACCAGGTGGTTGATTGGGACTTCCTGGTCCTCCCACACCATCAGATCTTTGACTAAATGCTGCAAGAAGATCTATCAACGAAATAATTATATTTTTTACGTTTACACCACTTTGCAGTTCAGCACAAGGTTTCAAAAAAGCATTTAATGTTTGTAAGTGAAACTCATCGGGAAATACCTAAATAATAATACAAATAAATTATTCATGACAATATGACTATGTGACATTTTTATATGTTTTTTATTTTATTTACTTGAATTATACATTCCATGAGATATTCTTGAGCAATTGCATCTCTACAACTTACTACTTGTTCCAATATTCCTGGTAAAACAAGCTGAAAATCATTTTGTTATTAGTTAATACTTTGAAAACATTCCATTAATAAAATTGAATTCAGAATATACCTTTTTATATTTATCTAAAGTTACCGATTCTAACTGACTAAGTCGTACAAGGTTAGTTCCAACTAAAATTCGAAGTTCTTCTCTTTCTCGCTCCCTTCTTTCTCTATCTCTACTATGACCTTGATGTTGCATGCGTACCCATAATTTATTCATTTCTGCGAAATTCATCAAGACAAGATCTATACTATCACGAACCTAAAGACAAACAAATAATTTAATTTATACATTCAACTCTTTGTTTTTTTTTCAATACATACATTTCCATCCTCGTCATCTCCTTCTGCAACATCCGGTAAAATATTACGAGTACATTGTAATAAATAATTCCTTAAAAAGAGACCCCTTAAAGGATGTTGAACACCTCTACACATTTCTACCAAATCTCTTAATAAATCTCTTTTTAATCCAGGTGTGGTTTTGATATATACTAAACCAACAGTGATAAGCAAATACCTAGAATATTGAATACATTATCGGTAAATTAAGATTAATGACAAATATGTCAAAAATGATTTATTGTATTTTTATTATCATAACTTATGCATCAGACTTACAATCTAGGCACAATATTGCCAACATATTGTACCAATTCATATAAATCTGTGACCTTTCTTCCTTTTTGAAATTCATCTAACAAATAAAGTTCTAAATGTCTTAATTCATCTGTAATTGCCATATCTAAGATCAAATGTAATGAAAATTAGTATATTAATTTAAGAGTTCTTCAGAAGTGCTTATGATACTAAGAAATGATAAAGGATACATAGTTCGTAATAACTCTTTGGACTCAAAAGTGACGTTCTGAGTTCCCCCAACATTGTGGATGCATGTTTTAATGCATCCATCAATTTGGACTTATCCAAGCAATGTTTCATCTGAAAAGCTTGTACATTGACCACGCCAATCGCTTCTTCAAGTAATTTCTCTTGCTCTTGCACTCCAGTTATAGCAGGTGTCATTGGCTGCGAAAAAAATAAAGATACCTACCAGGAATACCAGGTAGTACCATGCTAGGTAAGCTATACAATGCAAGCATGCACTATTTATGCTTATAAAATGGAAAAGACAGAGGAATTTTTAAAGTTATAAATCTACCCACTAAAGATTATTCAGTAAGAAGCTTCATAAATTATCTAAAGAAAGCAAAAATTCTAATGTCACTATATGTTTGTAATAAATGCCTACAAAAAGTAAGATGTTACACTTTAAAAGTCAAAATTCTAATTTACAATTGATACAAATTTTTATTAAAGCTAGAGGTTATAAATCAAACCAAAAGTTACACTATTAGAAAACACATCTATAGTCGTATTTTTTCTAGTTCTTTTAATAAAGAATAAAAAGAATATCAGTCGGACTTTAAACATTCGACACTCTTCGACATACACAAACAGGATTTTTACGACAGTTAACCTTCATGACATTCAGATAATTTTCCCAACGATAGTCACTCGTATTTTTTATGAAATTCGATTGATAATTAGTAAACTAACTCCACAAGCAAGGGTTCCACATGCTTCTTAAAATGAAATCCGTACTTACCATTTTCTTTTTCCTAAAACTTAACACCTGTTTCCCGCACTTGAAACACCCACCAACGAAAGTGACACACACCAACAGCCTATAGATATTCAGGATACATATATAGGAGACTAACATTACCATATACACTGCAGATAAATTATTCGTATGTATTTATGAAATTTAATAAATTGCCTTTATAATAATTTACGAATATTATGTTGTAACATTAACTCCTGAATTATGAGAAAAATATTAATGCATGTTTTTCTACTAAATTGCATGTATTCTCTGTTATTAGGACTTTCATTATTTTATGAAATGTTTTCTTTCAATAAGGAACTTTTCAACATAAAAGATTTTTATTTACAAATACCATATTTATATTGTTATACATATATAAGATTACATTTTAGAGTAATCATCACATACAAGATTATCCAAAGAGACTGTACTTGTAGTGACCGGCTCCTATCGAATAAACAATTTGTTTTATGAATCAGAACTTTTAACGTAGGCTGATCATAAACTGTAAAATATCAATTAACCTTCAGTGATTTCATATATATGTCCAATTCATCTTCAGATTCAACTTCATTTGTATTTTCGGTTGGACCTATAGTTTCAGGTGATTCTGAATCGAAATACTTTTCTTCTTCGTCTTGTGTTCTCAAATCTATATTATCATATGCTTCATTCTCATCTATAGCACTAAAATAAAGAAGAACATATTTAAAATATATTAATAAGTTAACTCATTAAAAATAAAAAAATTCATACACATACCTGTAATCAAAGTCTGAATCTTTTCCATCCAAAAAACATTGATACATATTAGTTACAAATTCTTGTTTGAGTATTTGTTTCTCTGTTTTTGAGATATTATAAGATCTTTTGCATAATGACTTTGCTTTATTTTGATGGTCTATTTGATCCTTTAATACAGGTATTCTACCCCAACTTGAAATTTCTATTTCACTGTTACTTAAATGTTTTGGAATAAAAGTTTCATCCTCTTCTTCTTCTGAATCAGTTTCCTCTATTATATTTTGTTCTTCCTCTTCTTGTAATTTTTGTTTTTCTTTTAGTGCATCTCTTTCAATGTTTTCCATTAAAAGATTTACAAAAGTAATATTCTTTGTATCTATATTATCTCTCTTTTGTTTCTGTTTTTCAGTCATATATTGTCCAATTAAATGTTCATATAATAATGGATTTCGTTTCATCATCTCAGACTCACTGAAATATTCACCTTGTTTTATTAAACTCTTTAAAGCTTGATATCTTCTGTTCCTTACATCGGTATGTCTTGTCGAGTTATTGAAATATCTATGTAGTCTATTAACATGATAAGCAACCTCGTAGTCTTGATCTTTACTTTTTTCAAAATATTTTAGATGTTCTTCCTTCATATAATGTCCAAATTTAGATAAAAATAAACAATTGCTTTTTCTCAATACATTACTCGCAATAGTTAATTTTTCTTCAAAACTTAGGTCTGGATCATCCTTCTGTTGACTCTTAAAAATTGCTTTACTGTTAGCTACATAATTTAATAGCTCTTCTCTCAAACTTGTATTTTTTTCTTCTATAATTAAGACATTTTTCGTTGTTTCTTTTTTATCATTTTCATTAAAAGATATTTCGGGTACGTAATCTTGCGTATCTTCCTTCTGAGTCATTTCTAACCAATATAATAGAATAATTTATAAATAAATTAACAGCTGAAATAGAATAGTTAATATGACCATTGATAGCTTTCTGTAAAATTTATTAATAGTTCATTTTACATTACAAAAGTCACATTTTTTACCATTTTAATTTAAATGTTTTTCTTTGGGTGATTTATAACATATCAATTACTATTAGATGCGTCACCCACACTGGCTGTCACCAGAAATCTAACCAACAAGTTTACTTCAATTTGATGTGAGGCTAATCCGAAACATGGTACTCCGCGAAATGTGTAGCAAATTATATTGAATTATACGAATGCATTAATATGTACACTAGGATATATTTTTGACGGGTGAGTCTTCTGTAGTAGATCTTGTGATTATATAAAACATTTTGGATTAAATTATTCTCCGTTCATTTGAATTGCTTTTTAAATCAAAATGACGTTCAAAACAAAAAATAAATTTAATACAATAATTATTATTTTACTCATTGAGGAAAATATAGGACTATGATTTAGATAGGGTATTATCTACATTTTTAATGTGTAAAGTGAATTTTATTTTAATTTCTTTCTGGATTTATGAATACATTTCCAATCCCCTGTTTCTATTCAAAATTTTTTATAGCTATAAAATATGGATAATAATTGGTTATCTGATGGAATTGGAGAGTCATGGAAATGGAATTGGACAGAATTATGTGGATATCATGGAGGCATTAAACCATTGAATCCAGAGACGCATGATCTTGATGTGTGCTTTCAACAACTATGCCTCCAGGTGATTCAACGTTAATACATTAATGTATATTGTATGTATGTTAGAATATCAGTAATTTTATATTTATTGAATATTTTTCTTGTAACTTTCAGATTCCTGTTTTAGTCTGTATTGCAATAATATCTGCATATCATTGTGGAAAAAGAAATTCATATTCCCTTCGTCTTCATGGCTCTAATTCTGTCATAAACCTGAGAATTTTAATTATAGCGTGCCTTGCAATCCTTCCTATAATTAGAGCATACATTATTCTTACTAATACTACTCTTAATCAATTACGCAATGTATCAACTGATAATAATTTAATATCACATGGATCAGTCGTGACATCATATAAAGATTCAAATTCATTTTTGGATGTATCAAATTTAATAGATCATATAAAAGAAGGACTAAATTATACCATCGACTATACAAAATCAATTTTTTTTCCTAAGAATAATACTCAAAATGGAACTGAACCTTCTGTTACCTTTAATACGCAAGATTACGATCCAATATCAGACACAATTGAAGATAGTGCAACATCTGCCAAACCTATTGATTACTTAGTGGCAGGTACTGAAGGATTAGCATGGGTTGTTCATCTTTGTTTTGTATTAAGTTTAAGAAGAGGCAGAATTTTTAATCCACGTGGTCCTGTGTCAATTCGAGCATTGATACTTCTACTAATTGTTATCTCTATACTCTTACTAAGAAGTCATATTAAATATAATGTAGAAGATGATGTTTTACCAAACTTGTCATTGGGATTTAGTATCAGTGTAGTCACTCTACTAATACTTTATGCTATAACGCTAATACCAGGTCACAATAGTTTACAAGATATGAGATCGTCCCGATTTAATGAAGTAAGTCATTCTAAGTTGTTTGCTTTCAATATACTGACTCATAATATTATCAATGATTAGTGTTCTATATCCTTATCAATTTAAGAGATTTCCAATACATGTTGTTGGATTTATGTATTGACTTTGATATCTAAAACCATAAATTATTAACAGATATTATAGATTAGTGAAAAATGTGTTCTTAGATAGGAGAACGGACTGCACTATTGAGTACTCCTAACTCTTCTTACGTAAGATTCCCAGAAGAACAGGACCCAACTTACCTTGGGACTGCTATGGAGAATGTAACAGCAATATCTAAAATTTCATTTCATTGGGTGACCCCATTAATGGAAAAGGGTGTTCGTGGCTTATTAAATCACTCAGATGACCTATTCGATTTACCAGAATATATCAGTACTAATGCAATTAGTCAAAAACTTGATAAACATTTACAAAATGTGGTAAATTGAACATCCCATTATCTACTTAATTTTTACTGAAATTAATAATTGTTTTACTTTAACATGTATTTAACAATTTTTAATAATATATTATAGACCAACAATGTAAATGACAGAGTGGAAAATAATGAATTAATGATGGAAACAGATGTACAAACTGTTAGAAATAAAATTACGCTGTTGCATTTGCTACATAAGTGTTTTGGATGGGAATTTTATTTAGTTGGAATATTAAAATTTATAACTGATTGCACTTCATTTATGGGACCTATATTATTAAATAAATTGGTTGGTTTTATTGAAGACAAAGATGAACCTATCTCATATGGATATCTATATGCATCAGGAATATTTATTACTGCTTTAATAGGTAGGCATTAATTTATGCAAGGATTATCTGCAGATAATGCTTGTTACTAATTTTTACATACAATACGATAAAGTATATAGTTCATTACTTATGTCATATGAGTTACAATAATATTATTATTTTAGGGGCTTTTTGCAATGCCCACTTTACATTTTGGATGTCTGTTGTTGGTTTAAAAATCCGATCTACTATTATTACTCTAGTATATAGAAAGACTCTACATTCATCTAGTGTTAAATTAAAGCAACAATTTAATTTTGGTGAGATTGTAAATTTTATGAGTACAGATAGTGATAGATTAGTAAACAGCTGCCCAAGTTTTCATGCATTTTGGAGCATTCCATTACAGGTAATCTCTTAGTATAATTCTGTATGCTTTACTTTTATTTGTAAAATTGTAGAATTAATTGGTACCAATATTTGTGAGCAATATGTATTTTGATTTTTGTAGTAGCTACTAAAAATGTTTTATGTTCATATTTTCCAGTTGGTTGTGGTATTATATCTTTTGCATGAACAAATAGGGATTTCATTCTTAGCTGGGGTTACTTTTGCAATAGTGCTTATACCAATAAATAAACTAATAACAAATAAAGTTGGGAAGCTTAGTACGAAACTAATGGAGCACAAAGATCAAAGGGTCAGTCTTACAGGGGAAACACTACGTGGAATAATTGCAATTAAGTTAAATGTGTGGGAGGACCATTTCATGCGGAGCATTATTAGTTAGTATATTTTCATATATTTCATTATTCTTAGTTATTTACTCCCATTAGTAATCTTTTATTATATTTTTCACTTAGAATTACGAGACAGTGAAATCAAGTACTTAAGTGACAGAAAATATTTAGATGCACTGTTTGTTTATTTTTGGGCTACAACACCTGTGTTGATTTCTATATTAACGTTTGCAACATATGTTCTTCTTGGAAACACATTGGATGCGAAAACAGTTTTTACTAGTATGGCACTGATGAATATGCTCATAGGTCCACTAAATGCATTTCCCTGGGTTTTAAATGGTCTTACAGAGGCTTGGGTATCACTTAAAAGAATACAGAGAATGTTAGATGTAAGTGGAAACTGAAACCTGTCAATGAAGATAAAATTGAACAAGAAATTTTAGTTCTATTACTTATATTTTATTGAATCTAGTTACCAGATGCAGATATATCATCATATTATTCAGAATGTCCACCTGGAGTGGATTTAATGTTGCAGAATGTAATGTTTGGCGTAAATACTAAGCAGAATACAGAAAAAAGTGATATGAATACACTTAAAAGTGTCACAACACCATCTTCTAGTTCAGATTCTAGGAAAACAGTAACATTTGAAGATGAAGATACTTTTAGTCTGCATAATATCAATGTTACAATTCCAAAGGTAATAAAACAATTGTATTACTATGTTTGATTGCCTATAGTTTTCCAAACAAAATACGTTTTATTTTAGGGGCATTTAATTGGGATTATGGGAAAAGTGGGAAGTGGAAAATCGCTATTATTAGATGGTATTTTAAGCGAAATTACTAAAGTTCGTGGCACAATAGCAGTAAATGAGATTGAAAAGGGTTTTGCATATGTGACACAACGTCCTTGGTTACAACGTACTACCATTCGAGACAACATACTGTTCGGAAAATCTTATGATTATAATAAATATAAGTAAGTATAGAATATTAAAATAGGTATAACAAAATACTCTAACATAATATGCCTCTCAATAGGACCATCTTGAAAGCATGTGCTCTGACCACTGATTTAAATTCTCTACCTAAAAAAGATTTGACACTTGTCGGTGAAGCGGGTAATACTTTGAGTGGAGGACAAAAGACACGAATTGCTTTAGCACGGGCTATTTACGCGGATAAAGATATTTATTTATTGGATGACATTTTAGCGACTTTAGATCCCAAAGTTGCTAGCTATGTATTTGAGCATGTTATTTTAGGTTTATTGAAAAACAAAACAAGGTTAATGTGTACTCACCAAACTCAGTATTTAATTCATGCAAATTTGGTAATGGAGATGTCCAAAGGCAAAATAGTTAAACAGGGTAAACCTAATGATGTTTTGCCGGACATAGAAGATTATTTATTATCATCAGATTGTTATGAGCCGGATTTAGATATTACATCTATCAGTGACTTACCCAGAGAAACATATAAAATTGACAGAAATGACAAAGACTCATTACTTGACAAAGAATTTACAGAAAAGGGAACTGTGCGACTTGGAGTATATTCATGCTATATTAACGCTGTAGGTCGTTACTTAGCAATTTCAATACTTCTCTCTATATTTTTAATGCAGAGTTCTAAGACTGTGACAGATTTATGGCTGTCTTATTGGGTTACTCATATTAATGCAACAGCAACTAATACTACAGACAGGCCAAACCTTTTACGATCGGAATATTTCATTGGCGATTACAATTTAAGCACAAATTATTATTTGACAGTTTATGCCATATTAGCTGTAATTAATTCACTATTTACCTTGATGAGAGCATTTATGTTTGCATATGGAGGGATTCAAGCAGCTATCACGATTCATAAACAGCTTTTAAAAATCGTCGTGCGGGTATGTAAATATTACAAAAAAAATAATCGTTTCTTATTATATACTAATGTAAAATATATATTTTTAGGCTAAAGCTGTATTTTTTGATACTCAACCACTCGGTAGAATTATTAATAGATTTTCATCTGATACATATACGATTGATGACACTCTGCCTTTTATTGGTAATATCTTACTTGCACAACTCTTTGGCTTATTTGCAACAATAATTGTCACTACTTACGGCTTACCATGGATACTATTAGTGCTAGCTCCTCTCATTCCAGTGTATCACTGGATTCAAAATCATTACAGGTACTTTCCATTTGTACCTTAAGCTTATACAGAAGAACATTGTACTATTACTAATTTCTAGATTAACATCAAGAGAGTTGAAGCGTCTATCGAGTACAGCTCTTTCACCTTTATATGCTCATTTTAATGAAACGTTATTTGGACTTTCCACTATAAGAGCTTTTCGTACTATACCGCGCTTTAACCAAGAAAATGAATTATTATTAGAAGTCAGTCAGAAAACGCAATTTGCGTCGATCGCTGCCAGTCAATGGCTTGCATTAAGATTGCAACTTATTGGAGTGGCCCTTTTAGCTGGAGTGAGCAACATTGCAGTTTTGCAACATCAGTATAACATAGCAGACCCTGGCTTAATAGGCCTTGTTATTACTTATACATTATCTATAACTGGGTTGTTGTCTGGTGTAGTCAATGCATTTACCGAAACGGAAAGAGAGATGATTGCGGTAGAACGCGTTAAACAATATTTAGAAAACGTTCCCGCAGAATCTGTGAGAGGTGATAATCCACCGTATGCTTGGCCGAGTCAAGGTGTAATTGAATTCAAAGAAGTTGTTTTAAAATATAGGTATTATATGTTATTAGTTACAAGCGACTACTAAATATGTATTATATATATAAAACGGTAGGTATACTTTACAGAGAGCATTTGGTGCCATCATTGAATGGTGTAACATTTTCTACGCGACCAGCAGAGAAAATTGGCGTCGTTGGACGAACAGGTGCTGGAAAGAGTTCATTATTTACTTCGTTATTTAGGTTAACAGAAATCAGTTCTGGAACTATATTAATAGATAATGTTAATACACAAACTTTACAGCTGAACGCATTAAGGTAAGATTTTTTGGTGCTTTAATGTAATCAATTTTATAGATAAGTAATTTATAGATAAATAATTTTGAGATATTTTTTCATGTTATTAAGGTAAAGATACAGGGGAATAATTAAATTACAAATAATGAGACCATTAGTATTGAGCATTTTTATTTCACTAACTCAAACATAATTTATCAAAAATTATTTCAGATCTCGTTTGGCTATTATACCCCAAAATCCATTTCTTTTTTCGGGTACAATAAGAGAGAACCTAGATCCTCTAAATCAGTATACGGATGTGCACATATTTAAAGCATTGGAAAAGTGTAAAATACATTCGTTAGTATATCGTTTGGGAGGTCTTGGCGCCACTTTAGATGAATGTGGTAGCAATCTAAGTGCGGGGCAGAGACAATTGTTTTGTTTGGTTAGAGCAGTTTTACACAATGCCAAGGTATTGCCAATGATTTTTTTTTAATTAGGATGTTTCGGTGTATTATAGTCTCCATAATATTCATCCTTTTGTTATCTTTTATAGATCGTTTGTATCGACGAAGCTACGGCAAACGTTGATCAAGAGACGGATAAATTTTTGCAGTCTACGATAAAGTCTTCCTTTCAGAGTGCTACGGTGATCACTGTGGCGCATAGGATAAGAACAATCATGCACTGCGATAGGTATGTTAGTTCGATAAATGCTTAACGTATTGATCATTCAATACTCGACTTTATTTTAGGGTTCTTGTAATGGGAGAAGGGGAAGTTTTAGAGTTCGACGAACCAAATCTGTTGATTCAGAACATCGACTCTCACTTTTATCGCTTAGCGAATCAAGAGTTTTCCCATGGACAATGAATATTTCCTGATAGCGTACGTTCTGCCGAGAATATTTATTTTTGTCTCCACTGCGAGCTTTATTGTACATTCAGAAGATGTGTTATACTATTAAAACAATGGACTGCATAGAACGCAAGCCGTTCAATACGTTATAGTTAAGAGACTGTATTATAGTCTATAACGTACAATTATTTTTGTACGAATATGTCGAGGACTCTAATTAAATATTCTGTAAAGAAACGAATAGTTTAGTAATTGAGTATTGGTTTCACACCATTGTGATACGAAATGAACTGTTTCTTCATTTTTCTTTTCTTATTTACTTTATACTCAAATTATATTATAAATTAAACTACCTCGTTGTAAGTTTTTATATCGATGGAAATACACGCGAGAATTCATCAAAGTCGAGATATCCTTTTTTGTTACGATCCAATTCCTTGAATACTGTTCTCCAAACCAAGGGTGAAATATTTAAATCGACAGATGTGCTTGCCAAACAGAAATCATCTATTATCAAGTATCCTTTATCTAAAAACAAAAGTTTCCTTAAAATTGCAAATTTTTTTTGCTTTATGGATTAAGAAATCATACAATCCTTATCCAGTAGAGAAAATAATATTTCCAAATTCACATGTTCATCATTTGCAAAACACTTTTCAAGTACCCAGTGTTCAAATTCTTCATAAAAAATTTTATCCTTAGATCGGAAAATATGTTTTACTTCTATCTAGAAAACAAAAAAAGAATTGAAGACTAATATTCTTTTCCTAAATATCGATGCATACTTAAAATATTTTACTTTATCCGGGCAGTATCCAAAAACAACGGTCATTGCGATCTTATATTGGTGTTTAGTGAGCGATCCACTGGCTTCCGCGTCAGCGTGATCAAAAGCCTGAATTACGCGAAACGTACAGTTTCAGTCTAACAATTTTTTTCTATGTCGTTTTACCTGCCTGGCACGTTTCTTGTAGACGTTCAACGTCATATCGTCCCTCAGGGTGTGAATTGAACTGGAATGAAACTTCCTTGAGCGACTTCCATATTAAGCGATCTGATGAAAGCGAGGTGTTGCTCGTCGCGAGTCGCGCGTATCATTCTTTCAAGGGGGGAACTCGACCGACACGCATTATATCGTAATTAAAGCGGGGCCTCCCTTTCAAGCAGCCGTTATTTTGTAATATTCATCGCGGAGCCAATTAACGCCGCCGCGGGACATGCACACGCGTGTCTTTTCCACGGCTGTGTGCGCTGGATGACATAACGTCTGCTATATCCGGCATTCAACCATCGCATTTTCGCCGACTCTGTCATCGTTCACCGCCGCTGAAAACTAATGAGCTGAAACCCCGGCTGATTTTGCGTTCCATTTTTTAATTACCCGCCATTTAAGCCTTCCGTTCAAACCTTTCTCTTTTTTTTCTGCCTCGTGCACTGGAGGAGAAGCGATATTATTTTTCACGCATATCTTTCCCGACGAAACGCCGGCGAAACGCGAAAGGACGGCGACCGAACGCGTTTCACGTCGCTAATGATGTTCGTTCGTTTCGCGTAGATTGTCTGTCGCTCGATCCGTTTCACCGACAATTTAACAAAATGTTCACGCACATGCCGCCTTTTTGGATCCCGCTTCGGATGAGATTGAGCGGTTCTCGCACCTGCAGCTGTCGAGACTGTTTCGTATCGATCCCTTGGTTTCAGTTGCCGGAATTCCCATTAGTTCGGTTAGTCGCAATGAATGGCGAAAGCCGTGTAACGCGTCCAAGGCAAACTAGACGATGGATCGGTGTCCGACCCACGATTTTCTCATGTCGATCATGAGACGATCGGATGCCTGTGCGAATATCATCCTTTTTTTATTCATTCCGGCATCAATTTCATAGGAGCGGCGTCGCTCCTTTCAGACTTCTCCTCTAACACGGTTCCATGAATAAAGTAAGTAATTTTCGTAATTCCCCGTCGAGTCGGGATTCTCAGGACGACGCGGAAGACCAGATGGGAATCTAGCGACGGCGCGGTTCTGGTCTTTTTTTCTTCTGCTCGCGTTTGTAGAAGCGGCGAGGTATCGCCTTTGAAACATGTGTGCTTCCAGCGCAAAGCATAGGCAATTTCGGCTGAAAAGCAAGACTTACGGGCGACGTTATGTCATCGGCCGATACTCTCTGACAGCCCATAAAACCGGCTGCTAAGAAAGCGTTCGACTTCCATCGTAAAGAATAAGTTTGCGGTATGGATATTTCTGTCGTAAAGCAGAAGTTTACGGCATCGGACGTCTGGCTCCCAATGCGTGCCGGACAATAGCATAAAAATGATCCAATGGCCTTTTTAGTCGTAATGGCTACTACCTTGAACGTATTCTTGCTTCCTTCGTTACGAAATGGGACGAGATATTATTACCTCACATTCCTGCTGTAGTAGGTTGCCGTGTATGAAAAATGGCCGTCGTTATTCAATTTAACGTTGAGGTTTTTTAAATCTACACGTATCCTCGATTGATTATTTTAAACATTTCAGGAACTTGAAATTATTATATGAAAAAGAAATATATATTTTCGTCGTGCGATTGTTAATCCTTTGTCTTATATCTAATATCTAGTCAGAATCGTGGTAAATCTTTATTGCATTTACTGAATAAATATCATTCATTTTCAGATTATTGGAGTAGTATTTTGTGGTTACGAACATTCATATAAATATTCTATGGTAAACGCAGATTTCATTTGCTTCTGGAAAATTATTAAAAATAAAATGGCTCCTGCAAGAAACAGGAAAAGAGATACATTTTTACGTGCATATTTATAAAAATGTAGAGAACGAATGCTTTCCTACGTTCTCCCTAGCGTCGTTAATCGATGCAGGAACGCTTGAGCGAAATAAACGTCCCAACGATCGAATCGAAGGGCCTCCGAGCTGAACAACGATCGATCCATAAAACTATTTCAAAATATCCTCGAGTGAAACCGTGTGCTGCCAACGGGTGGAATTCCTCGAGCGTCGAGAGCACCGGCTCGCGTAGGAATATTTTCTTAAAAAAGCCGTATTAAACGCGCGCCGTGGAATATTTGAAACTTCATCTTGGATGTAGCTCGTCTCGTGACATAGGCGGTGCGCAGCCCTTCGCTCTTGCGCGTCTCGGTGGGCACTCGAGGCTTGAAGCACAGTCACTACCGTAGGGGGCTTGCCGGCTACTCCAAAAGTGCACCTATCAAGGGTTGGTTCAACGAGCATACAGCTCTAGAGACCCTTGCTATCGCGGAGGCTGCGCGCCGCTCTTTCAAAACTAGCTCCGGTTTATTATTGAACTCGGACTCACGATTTTATTGGACTCAGTCGCAAATTAAGTCCAATATCATTGAAAAATATATCCACGTCTAAACGTTAATGCGAAATTTATTCCTCGCGATTTCGCCACTTCTCAACTTAACGTGTTGCTCGAACGTTCGTTCGCACATGCCATGTCACGGTATATATTTACAAAATGGTATCATATCGAGGTAATGAGTTGGTCGCACGACTTATAAATATGAGTGCCGTATCTATTACGTTCTCGTGGTGCTATTCCATTCTTTTTTTTCCTTTTTCGTTGTCTGGAACAGACCCACTACTCTCCGCTTGTACCGGTGAAGGGTGTCTAGGTCTCCGTTCACCCTTGAAGTTACGCAGAAAATATGCCAATGTTGTTTGAATGAGGGGTTCCGGGGCGGATAAAGGAGACAGGCGGTAACGGCGGCGCGACGACGGTGGCAGCGGCTCACGATTGCCGGCGTGCGCTATGGAAAAACGTTAACTAGTGATCGCACGCCTTCGGAGAAATACGTGATTGTCGGACACACGGCGGTGACACGGGCGTGATTCTTCCGTCGTCCGAGCGGAACGTGAAACGTCAAGCGGGCGGCTGATTACACGGTCGCGGACCATATATTTGCATTAGGCCATGGAGTCGCCATAATTCATTACGTTCACAGTTCTCTTTCGTCAGGCGGACGAACGCTGTTGCCCAGCATAAATCACAATTTGCCCTAGTGCGCGCAGGTGGACGCGACTAGTCGTCGACCGGTGGTCCTGAAAACACGTGATCACGAAACCGTGGAAAATCGAAATGATAGAGCGCGTCGCGTTTAATTGACTCTGACGTTCCACGCGGCGCGGCGGTTCTTGGTTAATTACGGGACCGTAATAACGATCGATGTCTCGTCGAGCCCTCTTCTCCGCTGGGCTGCTGTCCGGTTGGTGATTCAGGTGAAAAATTGATCCTGTTCCGGACGATCGAGAAATCAATAGACACTCTGCTGGGAAACTGGTTCATCCAGTCACCCGGACGTCGATTATATCTGTGTTCTTTCCACGAATCATGTTTTGAAGTGAGAGGCGGGAGGGAGGGCCGATGGCGCGGCTGACGAGAGTACTGTATGTAGACGAGACATTGATGGCGCGTGTTGACACAGCGACGGTCGTGTTTGTGAAACAATGTCCCCGCGGTATTACTAGAAATAAAACAGAAACGGGATAGACGTGTCACCAGACGAGTGTAACGCCTCTCATATTTCCATTAAGTAAGGCAAGACACAGCCGGATAGCGGATATAACGCGAACGACCTACGGCTTTTACCGTGATTAGTGCACGATGCAATGGGAAGGCTCCTATGGTGTGTGGCTGCGTGGCGAACGTTCCTTGCATATTGCACGCATATAGTATAAATGCGTTTGCAATATTACACGACTACACGGCCAGGGATTTCGAACTCTAGTCCGTTCGTATTGGGTAGGTAGTTTCCCCGGGGGAGATACTTTCGCGCCCTGCTCGAATGTCTTCTTCTTCGTACCTTTGCTCTGTTCTTTTCCATGTCCATTCGTTACATTTCGTTGATTCGGTGTCGAAAAACACGAGCTTGATAAATGAAATCCTTCGGCGCTGAATCCGCTAAGTCGAGGTTTGGTATCACCGCGGATGTTCTTAATAACGTCCGTGCGTTTCAATGGACCTGTCGGCGAAGGATGGGGGAGAGCCAGGCTCGGTGAGCGCGAGCACGAGCCCCGAACCCGTTTCTCACGCGTAAAACCCTTATCGCTTGTCGCGTAAGCACTATTATGCCTTCGAAAAAAAGGGAAAAGAAAAAGGAAACGCAACTTCTGAATTTCCGTCAAGGATCGTCGAGACGAGGTTTCGGTGAAACATTCTATACGCGCGCGTTTCTCTCTCTTTCTTTCTCTCTCTGTCGCGACACGGCCTGTCCGCATTATACGGTCTGTCGCGACGAGAAATAGCGGAGATACGAAGGTGGTAGGTCTTCTACATTTACTTTCTGTTCCGTAGGAATCATTACTACGTCCCGGGCTAAGCGAAGCGTACCGGCGCCTGTTGACGGCAACCGTTGATGCGTTAAAGGGGCGAGGAGATAAGTTTTTTTCGCGAATTATGAAGGCGCTCATTCATTACGCGTTCTGTAATTGACGAGTTGTACGGTGGATGATGGTGCCGGGTATCAACAACGCTCTCTTTCCGTTGAGATGCCATATCCGTCGGTAGTAATGTAATTTTTTTTTCTTTTTTGCACGTTTTTCTTTTGAAATTCGTCGTCATGCGATTCGCCGTTACTCGGTCCGAATTAACCAGGATATTTTCAAGGAGCCCGCGTTTCGGCGTTAAACGGGATTCAGATTTAATTTCGTAATTGATTAGCACAGAATTTCCGGCCAGCTATGCTTTGTTCGGTCGACATTATAATAATTTAGTTCTGGTACTATTGAACGGGACTCCCGATTGGCTTGGCCCAGCCTGCACAATTGGCTTCCACCTGATGCGAAATAGATGCAACTCCGAGTGGATGGAGTTCGCCCGTACCAAGCCAAATGTGGCGCGGATAGTAATTGGATTTCTCTCTCTATAGGATAGCTACATATACGCTCGGTTATAAAAAAGGTAAATATATTACAGACGATAGAGAAAGAAATTTAACGTGGTTTCTTTGACCAGCGAGATCAGATGCAAGAAAGTCTTTGAAATGTTTTTTTGCAATTATGTTTAGGAATGCTTTTTAATGGAGGACAAGTAATACCACCAACGAGAGATAGGATAGACTATACACTGTAAATTGTTATCACGTGATCCGGTGGTTACGTGACACCGCTACTACAAAAATATATCTATCTAATCAACAATTATCATTCTTATAATAGTTTTCATTAATATCTTTTAAGTAATTAAACATTCCAATCATTTTTTTTCTAGTAATATTAATATTTTATTTGCATTCCACAATTATAATCAAGTCAATATTTGTTCAAGTGCTCGAGTTAACAGAAAGATTATTATTTATTAGGAATAAAAGTGGGAAGCCGATAATTGATAGTTATGAGTGGGCCTTCAGGAATCTGAATCTTCGAAGTCAGATAGAAACTTGTTAGGCCATCTTAGGTCACTTCTCCCACTCTTTACAGATTTACAAGGGACCTTGGTTGATTTTTTAAGGGCCTTCAGGGGATATTGGCTGATTTTTCAAAACGCTAGGGCCTGATCTGTCAGAGGTAGTTACAGGGTTTCAAAATTTCTTGGAGATGCTTGAAACGACTCCTATGATTCGCAGAAATCAGTTAAGATGTTTAATAGCTATCCAGATGTTCGAAAATTCATTGGTTCTCAACACTTCTTCAGAAGTGAAGAAGATATTGAAAATCTAGTGTTTGGTCATTTTATATAAATTGATAGAAAGACAATGTCTACTATAATATGTTCACATTAGGCTAAAAAGTTTTGAATCGTTTATTTGTTGAGAAGAAAACTTCATTTCTTAAAAAGAAATACGAAAAAATGTTTCAACTTTTATATAATTTAAATATTTTATATTTCTCTACACTTAGTTGTGATGAAATTACAATTATAACTCACCAATCACAACTACCACAAGTTCCTTTCGTTGAAATAACGTTCTTTCTTCTTAATGAGGGTTTTATCGTGGAAAACTAATTTACCTAAAAGGATCCGAGGTATTATGGTCGGCACGGGGCAATAAAATAATTTTAAACAAGAAAATCCCATGATCCGTAAAACTGTCTGAGCTGTATCAATTAGTGGAAAGATAATAAAACATTACTGCTTGCCGTAACGAAGACCAGACAAGAAAATACAATAGAAAAGAAAATCGTAATAAACTAAGTAATCTATATTTTATTTAAACTATATTTTACATCACAAGCTGTGAATATTAGGTAAACCGAAACTTTTGAACTGCAGTGTATCCGTTTCCTCTATTCCTTATACCTGCGTTCGTTCGTGTCCACTATCTGTAGGGGCTCCTTTGTGGAACTAACACTTGTTCATTTACAGAACATTCTCCCTCCCTCTGTCCCTCTCTCCCTCTCCGCGCCCTGTTAATCTTTCCCGTTCGTTTCTGGTATCCGGTTTCACTTTGTTTCCCTGCAAACTTCGGTGTTAAATGAGGGCTGACAAAAACACGTGTAACTTTCAATTGGCTATACAGTCGCTCGAAGATCCTCGCCGGGGTCCCTTAATTGGGTTAAATAAATTCGGTTGGATACCATGTGTGTACCGAGTGAAGAGGGACTTCGTTGTCGTGTGAATATGTTACAAAGACTTCTCTACGACACGCGTACGTAGTTGAACATGGTAAGACAAACCCTGGGGTGCGTGCGTGTTGTTTCAAAGGGTTGAAATTGAACGCGGGACCCACGTTCAGGAATTCGATAAACGAACTCCACGAGAATTTATTTACCTACGACGAACCGAGACGTGTTTTTCGACATAAAGGAATACATAGTCATCGGTTACGTTTGATCAGGATTCTCATTCGCGTACCCCATAACATTGTTGCGCCAATCGCACGTGAATAATACAACCCTTTGTTCATATTTGAAAATTAAATTTTATGATTACATATTGAGTGAATTAAATTTTTATAGAGTTTACGGAGTGGGAACAGATTAAAAGAGTTATCTTGGTAATTGGTCTATGTAAGTTTCAAAGCTTTTGTTTTATTGAAAGTGACCTAGACCTTGGTAATTTAAAGAAATCGATTTTACTTGCTTACGTAGATAGTTTATAGATTCATTAATGTGCTCCAAAAAGTTCCGATACAATGTTTTGATGACTTCATTCCACTAAAGTCGTTTTAGAGAAGTATGCTACTCAAACGTCGAGCAATTTCCAACGATTTAAAGCGGCGCCAGATTGTTACGTGTATACTTGGAGAAGACTGCAAAGTTTATGCAAATTCACTATACTTAAATATTGCTTTATTGGCCTATGACATTCTTTTTTACTGTTTCAAATGGTGAGGTGTATAAAGTTAGTGTGTGTGGTGGGGCTAAAGATCCAAATAATCTTACTGGACACGCGCATAAATGACCGTTTAAAGAGGAAATTCGTTCAATTCTCTGAAGAAAGTTTATGAAGATTTAAGTCGAAACGAATTAGTAATTCCTGGGGGGGGGGGGCAATTAATTCACGCAAAATGTTAATAAAAGTATGAATGGAGCTACACAGACACTAGCTCCGAAATATTTTTCCAATGATAAAACTAAAGAAATATATAGGATTCTGTGATATATTGAAAATATTTTCTACAACTATCATTTCTACATGAAAATTTAAAGCCGGCTACGAAATCTTCCTTTTAAATATTAATTACTTCGGAAAAACTTTTAAAAACATTTTACAAATAGTACAAGATCGTTGGAACTACTTCAGGAAGAGGTCCGTCTGAAAAAAACGTTCAAGCAATAGCGTCGGTATTACATAAAACAGAAATCTCTGATTTGCATAATGACGTCCCAAACAGAAAGTTCTTGATTCAGTCGTTCGTTTGAAGAAAGTTAGAAATTCAAAATATAGATATCATCTTTAGGCTGCCAAGGTGGTCCAAGTCTTTAAATAAATTGCTCCGACTTCGTGGGATTTTGATGGGCGCTGGTTCGGCATTCGACGTGATAAATACTTAAAAGTATCATGGTAATTCAAGGGATCGACTTCGCCAGGATATTCCAATCCCCGTTAATGTGACGAGCTCCCATTAAAATTTTCTTAATATCGACTGCTGCAACAGGCCGTTGCAGGATTCAGATTGAAAAAGAGGTAACAGGGTAGGGCGAGGCGGGACGGGGTTGGAGGGAGGGAGGGAAGCGAGGAGAATTCGTGTCGGGCGAGACGCGTCTGTCTGGCTGCCGGAGTTTCCGCTCGGAACCAAGGACTCCTCGTTTTAATGGAATAAAGAGCCGGAGAAAGTACTGGTTTCCCCCCTAAGGGAACTCGCTTGTAAACGATATTATTACGATGTCGTGTTAAAATATTGCGACTATCTCGCGGGCGGCGGAGGATGTTCCGTTTAGTTCGACGATTCAGAAAAAGGGGGATGTTTCGGCCCTTCGAGCGAAGGTCGTCCTCCTCCTCTGTCCTCGTCCCTCTTCAATCACGGAATCTCACCCAACCCGCTCGTTGCATGCCGGCGTCTGCATTTATAAAAAGCAATATGCACTGCAGGGAGGTCGGAAAATGCGCGGGAGCAATATCGCGGAATGGCTGAAACTTGTGATCGTTTAATATATTTCATATAATAACGGATTCATTTCGCGGAGTGGAAAGTTTGGCGTCTTGCCTCTTCGTTTGTTTTCGTGATAACGCGAGCCGCGCTGCCTTTTTTTTGTTTTCAACAAAAAAAAAGGGGAAAGGAAACGAAACGAAAAACCGGTGGAGCACCGGCTGGTAAATAGCGGGCACATTCGCCGCATCGCGGTGCGCCTGTGAATTTTCACGTGTTTCGTAGTTGCTAAGAGGCGATGCTTCGAAAAAATGTAATCGTTTCCGGTCTGGTTGCGTGTTAACCGCAATTTACTTTAGACTCTGACGATAACCCTTTCGAGACATGTCCACGGGGAACAAGAAATCGTTGAGGAAAATAAAAAGAGTCAGTGAGAAGGATAAACGCATGGCGCTTCTCGTGAAAGAGATTGCGCGGCTGGAAGAAGAAAACAATAAACTGAAGCGTGATAGTGTGGAATACGAGAATAAACTGGCCACATATTCCCGTCCGACACGTCTCACCACCAATTTTCCGACGTTCAATCGCGTCCTCGAAACCGCTGCGGACAATCCGACAGCTTCTAAGTTGGAAAAAAGTTTGACGAATACTTTACGTCCGGACAACGGTCAAAGCAACGATTCGACCAAGAAAAAGTTACGCATAAAGACACTGGAGACTTTCAAAAAGAGAAACGTGAAAAAGTGACAATGAATTTCTTGCTCCCCGTGGCCAGACACTCTGCGAAAAAATTTTGAAACAGTGCCTGTTTCACGTTGACGTTTTCAAGACCGTATCGAGCGCGATTCTCGAAAAGGGACAGTTTCAAGCGACAGGCTATCGGCCATTAATCATTGTAACCATGCATAAAAATTAATCAGCGCAAATTCCTAGTACTCAAGTGACAAGGCTATGTCGATGGAAGTTGTGTCATGCCCGGAGAAACAGGTAATAAAGAAGTTCGTGCAGAGTGTACCGTGTCCACAGACAAAGCCCAAGAAAAAGCAAGAGGTGATATGTCCGGCGACGAAGCACAAGAGGGCTCCAAAATACGCGGAGGACGTCTCGTGTTCGGGAATGCAGCATAAAAAGAAATTGTCCCGAGAAGTGACGTGTACGGGAAGCGGAAACGGCAAGTCAGCTAAACATGCGCAGAAAGTACCATGTCCTGTTAAGGAGAAAAAGTTCAAGGGATGCCCGCAGTGCGAGAACAACCGGATTGAGAAGCTGGAATGCGAAGTAGAATGTCAAATGATCGAAATTGATTTATAAGATGACATAACGAAGTGATATCCATCAATTTTGGTGAAACTGGTAGAAAGTTGATCATTATATAATTCAGATTAGGGGGAGAAGCACTTTGTTAAATTTACCTGATTTTGACAATTTTTGTTAATTCTTCTCATTGGATTTTGATCTAACTAATCTAGACTTTATGATTTTCACTCCTTCAATATAAATGAAGGTGAATAAAGGCAATGTATCTTAAACATTTTCATAAGAACTACTTTTTACCAGAGTTACATGAAAATTGGCGAATACCACTTGGTATGTTTACTTATCAATGAATACAGAACTATGCAAAAGTCTTAAGCCGACATTATATTACTTAAAATTTTAGCCGTTCTATTTTCATTCATATTTCCGCTATTATAGCAAAAGTTCCATAACTTTTATCAATAATACTATATTACGTCCATTAATAATTATTTTAAAAAATAGGTTACACTAGAAAGTAGATAAAACTGATTTTCACTTGGAAGTGGAAAGAGATACACATTCACCAAATATTTTCACTTCTCACAATTAAACAAGTGACTCCTTTGCATACAATACAAATCTATAAATCCCCCCATTCCTACGTTCTCCAATAAATATTGAAAAACACGCATTTTCCACGTATATATCACTTCCGAAGCAGCAAACTATTATAATATACAGCCCAGTAACAAATAACGCATTATGCTCATATCATTAACATAGATTTATTTAAGCCCAGAGCCTTACGTGGTGGCCCAGGACTTCCATATTCCACGAAACGTGTGTTCATAGGTGTATCAGCTGCGAAGGGAGATCGAGGGCATGAAGCACGAGCGTAAGGCGGCGGAAAAAGCTGTGCAGAGAGCGATCCTTCGTGGCGCTCGTGCACTCGGCGGAAGATTTAAACCGATCGTTCCGGAATCGATTGAAAAACTTTTGGATAGCTGCGAGAGCAATGCGTCTTCCACGTCGACGTCGGGGTCGGTTACATGCTACAGAACGAAAGCGGAGGACCAGCCGTGCGGAAGTAAACCGCCGAGGAAGGAGGCCTACCACATCTGCGAGGCGTCCTGCGTCGATTAGAAATCAGCGTTTCGAATCGGGTGGCCTCTTAATTTTCTTTCCGCGGGGAAATTGCGGTTACTCAGCGGCTGCTGCGGCGACACAAATCAAGCACTGGTTATTCAGCGTCGATTGTAATTAATTACTCGTGCCGGACCGTAGCGAATAAAAATAACCGACAAATAAAATGTCGTGATACCGTTGTCGGCTCCAGACGGTTTTATCGCATGGTAATAATTTCCTACGTAACGCGTTAATTAATAAACGGGGGTAAGAGCGACGGGTGGACTCTCGGCGTCGATTTAATTACACGTAACACCGGTGCACGTACGCTAGAACGCCGGCGTGCGTGCTCTACTCGCGTTGGATTCTCGCGTACACGTAGACCGCCGCATCAAAATGGCATCGTTAACACTGATAATCCTCCTCTGAACCGGGCCCAAGCCACTCGGCTTACCGGAAACACGCGCGCGGAAGGTGCGAAAATAATTAACGCCGCGCCAAAGAAACATTTTGCCGTTTCCGGTCGAGTGGCGACGATTCGTCGTTAATCAGCGATCAATTTTATATTCGTCGGTTCGTCGAACAATAAAAAGTGACAAGGAGTCCTCGTCTCGATCGGGATAAGAGATTTTCATTAGAGTAATTATATCTGGTTAACGATGTCGCTCGCGGTAACAATGAAACATTACACGCTACTCGCGGAATCACAAATACATCGCTGTCGCGTTCGTCGACGACGAGTCCCGACGTTCGATCCGTTAATGTTACGATGGATCATCGTTCGCGGAACACTTTCTAACGGCTACGTTCGAAAAACCATCAACTACGCGCAGGGGTTATAAAATTCGCAAATACGTCGTCTGGACGTATTAGCGCATCAATGTGCCCGGATGAATCGCCGTTAATTCGTTGCGCTTAAAATTTTCAATCGGAGCTTTTGAGTGCTGAAGAAGCATACGGGAGAGCTGGTCGGTGGCGGGGGTGGGATAGCGGTTTTGCTGTTTCGTTAATTCGCGGGAAATGAAAACGTCCGTATCGTCCGTTGCCGGTTGCTGTGAGCGTGACAACGACTTTCGCGGGGAGTGCATAAACCATAAAATTGGCTCTCTATTAGAGCAAACAATCGGGCCCGCGATCGATAAGATCCGTTTTGTGTTAGTTGACCAGCGCAGGACCATAAAACCTGTCCTGGCGCGGCCGCCGAGGGCCGTATTGTAAATTGATAGCGATAAAATCTACTCATCTCTCGGTTTATTCGGCGAGTCGAGCGCACCGTCGGTTCGCGGCATTATGCAGACGCGCACCAGCGAAATGGCAAGATTATTTTAAGGCGATTTCGCTTTCCTCCACCTCCCCATCCTCTTTCTCCGCAGCTTCCTCGACTCCTCGTCCTATCGGACTCTTCCGTTTCTCGTCCCCGGGTTTCCACGTTTACCGGGGATATAAGTTAGGCTCTCGTGGAAACAGGTACACTCTGACCAGCGAGCAAGCAAACGAGCGTGCGAGCGAGCGAGCGGTTAGGCAAGCAAGAAAGAAAGAAGCATGTCTGCTGATGGTTCCTTTGCGATATCGTTCTTGGCAAATATTAGGTGGTTCCGTCGACTGGAAGACGGTCCAATGTTTTCATTTAATATCCTGTGAATGTCGAGCGGACTCGCGACCGGCATTCAGGGAAAAGATTGCGTGAGCCATTTCCCGTGACTAGTGAGCGATGTCGTCTTTGAGATAAAGCACTCTTCAAGATCCGCGGGTAAGAACCGCGGACGTGGACGGACGCGTTCCACGAGTTAGAGGGGTTGTTACTTACATCTGCTAGTTTTTCAATCGCCGGCCAGCCGTCTCGTCGTCGTTTCTTGCGCTGTTTGCCTGCTTTTCTTCCGTCCGCTTGGAACTGTTATTTGGGGACAGGACGGCGGGCTCGGCTGCGTAGTGTGTCGTCGCGATAAATTAGCCGCGATCGCCGCGTTGATATCGCTAATTGAAGTTTATCGCTGCGTCTTTCTCTGTGCGAGCGACGCGTTTGAGAGCTCGATGAATAGTTACAACAGAAATTGGACGGCACTGTGACGGAAAATACTCTAATTCAGATCAAATACCGTAAATTCCTGTCGCTCATCAAAGGCAGAGGCACCGCGTCGAGCCCAAACGTCCCTGTGTGCGCACGCGCGTGTCTATTAACGCGTGGCCTGATAAACGGGCGATAATGACGATTAAAAACGGTTCCCGCGCCGTGTAAAAACGTCAAACGATCCACCGTACCGCGCGGAATCGGTCTCTCATTAACGATCAAATATTTTCCGCAGTGACAATTCAAAGCGGAATGGAAACGATTCGAAACTTTCCCCGATGCGTATTGCGAAAATAATAATGTCGAAAGGAAATCATATGGCAAGATAGAGTCGGCTTGTAATAATTCTTGGTTTCTCTGCTGAGGCAAAGTTTTATAATCGGTAGCCGGGCCGCTTCAAAGCCCGGTCCCGCCGACGGCAGAGGGGGAAGGGGGATTGTACAAGGGTAAAAGACTTCGATCATCGATGCTTCGAGGGGGGAAGCAAGGTAAGGCGTAGTCCGTTAATAGTTCATTATTAAAATAAAAGAGGCAGACGAGAGGAACGGAACGATTGAAGCTGAAACAAAAGATACATCCGATCTGATAAATAATATCGGACAACGAAACTGGGGAAACGCGGATAATTAGTTAACTTGCTTTCTTTCCAGTTCCCCGTGTTCCGCGTGTATCCTGTGGTTTGGGATAAAATTCTTCAGATAAATCGTCGGTGTCTGCGCGAATTTATGTCACGAACGGACTGGCGTAACCGGATAATTTATTCGAATAGTCATTCCAAACGCGTGCCCTGCGACGGACAGTTGAGACCGAATGACAAATTCGTGTTTATGAGGGTATAATGTCTCAGACACGCCTGTTGGACCTCTGCCAGCCGTTACAGCTGTATATTCGGGTATCGCGGCCCGATCGCGGTCAACGTTTCGCTATTCGCTAGACACCACCCTGGACCGAGTTAATTAAGTGGTTCGCTCGTTTTCTCGGTTCCTTCTCTTTCGAGCACGCCAAAACCTTTGTTCCCCTACCAACCGTTCGCCTCGTCTCGCGACTTTCACGCGATTAGCGTAGCTGGCACGGGCCTGAATCGTGGCAGCCAATAAAAGAATCAACGCTAATCTTCGTCGACAAGAATGTTTCGCAGTGGGAACGAATTGAAATGTCAGCCGGCTTGTTAATGGACCTCCCTACTGGAAATGTTGGTAACATAAAGTGATGTTTGAGGATTTTTTTATAAAAAGCTGTTAAACATGTCCATTTCGATTTTGCTATTTACTGGCGTGTATTCCTTGGAAGTGTGCATTTCTTTTTAGTACCGACGCTGATTTAATTCAAATTGTTAGCAGTTCCGCAGGAGTGTTAGGAGAAAATCATTGTTGTCCACTTGAAATTTAAATGACAAAAAGATTTTTAACCTGTAGGAATGTGATTATTGTTTGAACTAGAATAAAGGAAGTATTGAGAAATAGAAAACGTTGAAATTAGAAAGGAAAGTTTTCAATTTTAGTAAAATAAATGATAATTTTAAGTTTAAGAGCTAAACATTTCGAATTTTACACGCATTGACAGTTTGCAAGGTTTGAATACATCGCGTCAATCAGTTACAAAAATGCCATTAGGACAAAAATGATTGAAGTATTAGTGTAGTTTTATAATAATCACACCTAATCAATTATAAAACAGATATTTTTCAGTCAACTTTAGATACTATTGGTAAACAATTAGCTCCTACCAATTACAAAAATCATATTTCAAGAAAATTCGTTTAAAGTTTCACATATTCTTTACAATCAACTGTAAAAGTGTTCTTTATTCTTCCACATAAATCGTCGTTCCTCCAAATTTTCCAATCAAACTTTCAGCCCTTAAAGTTTCCTACTATCTCAATCTCAGCATTACGACGACGAAGTGAAAAGCTTTTACGCTCCGAATCAGCTGAAAAGAGGCAAAGTATATACGAGAAGCAACCAGGAATGCTCAGCGCTCGCGATGGTAGCTAAACAGCAGAATCACGCGGTGAAGTATTGTTCCAACGAGGTGCTCCCACGATCGGGCGGTTTTTAAATGGAAACGATAATCGTCCTCCTTAGTACCGAGAAGTATTCCACCTGTCGCGGACTTTATTGTTACCCCGCTCGTATTTCCCTCGCGCGAGCAATACGAATTGTCGCCCGTGCGCGCGGCCAGCGGTAGATTATCGTCGACGGCGCAGCAATTCTTGCGGTCTGACACGGTGTAATATTTCAACGCCGCCTTGACAACATTTTTTACCGTTCTCCGTGCACCACGGCGGGCATATCGCGAGAGTAGGAAATATCAGCGGATGACTGTAGCCTTATGCGCGCCGTTCTGACATGATTGCTGGAAGATCGCGATAGCGTCAACCAGCTAACTTCCTCTCGCAAGCGCGACTTCAACGTCGACCTTTGACTTCGTTCCCGGAAAAACCTACAGCCCGCCTCGTTCTCGCTATACCGGACGTCACACGTGGTCTCCAGTCTCATGAAAAAGGAACAAAATTACGAATCCATTCGTCACGGAAACCCGGTTCGCGTTAACGATCGCGACAACGTTCGAACAATGCAACGCGTAAAATTGCTATTTACCAGGTGCAGCTCTTTAATGATCACCGCGTAGAGCACGGGGTTATGGTTAAAGAAACTTAGACGCGTGAACGTGGGCAGAGCCGCAATCGCGCGGATACGAAATATCGCAGACACGCGTGTATGAATCAACGTTACGGAGAGACGCAGGAAACGTCATACCGTGTCCCCGATTGTGTGAGGCGCGAGGGGATCCTTCTTTCAGAGTTTTGCGTAAAAAAAAAAGAAGACGAAGAAAGAAAGAAAGAAAGGAAGAAAGAGAAAGAGGAGAAAAAAGGAAAAGAGAAGGAGGAGGAAAAGAAAAACGTCGACCCTTGGAAGAACGGAAAAGCCATCAGCGCTGATAAATAAAATGTTAGCGCTGCACCGTCGCACCGACTGTCTGCTCTGGCGCGTATTCTTATTAAACGTACCTGTGTGCGTGTGTTCGTGTACGTATACTTAAACCCCCTGCTTTTCGCCTGGGGTGCGTTAGGAGGTGCGTGGACCGTGTGGCTGGGTGAGACACATACGTATGGATCCAGCCACACTGACTCCCTTCTCTCTTACTCGTCGTCACTCTCGTACTCTCTATCTTCTTCCTTCTCGCTTCTGCGACCGTCACTACTTCTGCTACCAGTGAAACGCGTGCACTCCAACCAAACAAAAGCGACCTGTGCCACCCTTACCCCTTTCCACCCTCATCTGGCAGCTTTGTGCCGCTCTTACGTAATACACCGACTTATGCCTACCTATACTAGATTGATCGAGCATAAACGACCCCGTGAACACGTAGGCGAGGGCTCCACGCGGAATATCGAGGAAATTAGTGACACGAACTATATTCGATTTCCTCGAGAAGTTGCCGTTCGCCGATCGCGCGGAAACGCGATTACGAACCAGTGGCTGTGTTTCATTAGATTACTCGTATTTAAAGGCTGCACCGGTCTACACGTGCATCTGGTACCCAGTTCTCGTGAGTTGCAAGTCGAACCTTGGCTAGCTTTCTTCCGTCGTTAAAATCTCAGTTTTCGCAGGAAAATTTCGCATTTGAAAATCCCGAACATTTGAAGTGTTCGTTGTTCTTCCGTGATTCCCTAGAGGCCCGGAAAATCGGTGAAGTCGCTTGGCGAGTTCATAATACCGAAGTCGCGGCCGTTGTACCGTGAGGTAGTCCGCGTTTCACGATGACGCTCTTTTTCAGCCGTCTACGCCGGGGAACAACGCGGAGCGGTCTCTTCTTTCCCCGAGGAATCGCGTGGACAAACGCCACGACGCATCGTTTGCACCTGAAATAATGCGATGAGTGGGCTTGCGCGGCAATGCGCAGCCGGGCGCCTGTAGTCGCGCTACATTCTCTCCTTCCGCGTCATTATGCCGGCCGAGACAAAGACGTCCGCCGACGGATTTCTCTTCGCCGCGGCAACCCCGTCAAACAGGGGTTGTGTTCCGACGAGTAAAAACAACCCGGCATTTCGCGATTATTGTGCCGCGTTCGAGGAATCAAGCGGCGGGATCCGAGCCGCGCAAATTCGCCCGAGATTTATATAACGCTCGGAATGGAAATCATCATCGTTAACGACGGACTGAAGTCGCGCCGCGCCACTGTTCACCTCGATTCGCGGCTCCTTTTCTCGTCGCCCCTACAACCGTCCCGTGAAAGTGCTAAGAAATTGTGACCCGGCCGCTCCGCACCGCTCTGCGCAGCGTTTTGTTATGAAAAATACAAGGAGGGAAGTAATGCATAATTTTTATGAAACGGGAGTCCGCTTTGCCTCGGAGAATCGCAGCCTATAGCCCTGTTCATCTTCATCCTTTTCCACACACTTTAACTGCAGCATCAATTGCATCCCCGTGACCTCGTTACCGCCAATGACTCTCGATGAATTGATGTTTTTTGATCCAGTTTTAATTAGGTTAATGCGTCCGGAGTATTGTTGTTCCAAACAAGGGGGAACGGAGGATTTTCCGATGACTCTCATCGCCCTGTTTGTTGGAAAAACCACTCAACTTTTTGCCGAGTTTCCCGCAGCAACCGATGTGATCGTAATCACAATTTCGTATATGCTTTGTAATAAAACTTGCTTGCGTATTCTACAATTGGAACGCTGTGTGTCACCTATGGAAACACGGAACTTATTGCAGGATGATTTATCGAGATTTTGCAATTAGTTGACACAAGAATTAATTGGATCTTTGGCTATTGTGTTCTAAACTATTGAGTCTGGGAATGGGGAAGAAAGATAGAAAGCTGTAAAATAGAACGATTAGGGTATAATTTCGTAGGTAAAATAACAAATGATACTCGTATCGAAAATTACACATTGAATAGAACAAATACGAATAACATTTACTTCTACGCGAATTTTAACCATATTGAATTCGAAATACAAAGAAAAATGTTTGTCTATCAAAGTTCCCTTTGTTGAGTAAATATAAACTTATAAAGTCGACGTTCCCAATTAAGAGTTTCTTTTCCGTTTAACAAATGAATTCAAACAATGAACGCAAATGAAAACAAACAAAGATTTATGGTCGTAATTGTCAAAGAAGTTATAAGAAAAGAAATTAATTCCACTTGTTTTCGCAAAGTGAATGTAATCGTCTGAGTTGCTTTCGTCGTTCGCTAAAACTGTCAAACATACTTCAAACAAAATCAGGACTTTAGAAAATACTCACCATCTTGAATCCTTCTAACGAATCCGATGGAACTTTAGTCGTCCGCGCTTCAATAAAATCCGCCAATGGTCCCGTGTAGTTGCAACTGTCGATATCTACGAGTTGCGAGAAGATTGCAAGCCGACGCCACGCATTTCCAATCCCGGTCCTAGCCGAGCGCCACTCCGACTACGGTTTTTTTCCTCGCGGCGAGAAAAAAGCGGCGCGATACTCCGCGCGACCATAAACACGAGAAAATTATCGTAAGCTCGGGTAAAAGGTGGCGGCGGCAATGTAATGCCAGACTTCTCGTTGTTTATGCATACCCGTACCCCGACGCGCGAACGCTCGGCCGTAGGGAACGACGACGGTAACATAAAGTAGCGTCGTCTGTTCGTTAGTGGTACAGAAAATTTTCAGTTACTTTCTTCCTTCCATAACGATGCAACTTTTCATTCCCGTATCGACGCTCCTCAAAGTTTCCACATTATATCGACGGAACTCGAAAATTTCCGCTTTCTATCTACGAGACGGCGCAATCGTGCATCCGTGGACCCATCGGAAGAGTAGAGACTATCCTTAGAACTATCGTATTAACCTCATTTTCATAAGGTAATATTAAATATCTATAAATATTATCCTCCATTTATTATTTTACGCAATCACTACAGTTAAATGTTGAAACATCTGTGCCATTCTGTATCATTCTACAGTTCTAGCGAAGGATATAGAAATAGAAGATTTCTCGTATTACTATCCCTCTGACTGCATGGCAATCACACGTGTCTTCTTTTTTTTTAGTCTTAGCATGTATCCCTATTTTGAGTTGCGTCGATCCAGTCATCACAACTTAATCATCCGAAAATCGATCGCGTGGGCGTAGAACAAGATCGAAAGTCCATAAAAACAGTGTAACCGATGCAATGCGGTGTTGCACGCATCGGGATCAACGCGGAGATAGAGAAAGGGAGAAGATAAAACAATAGATGTGGAGAACGGGGTGCGGACGGGGGTGAGACGCAACCGTAAAAAGCAGAATAAAGGTGCCAGCTAATGTGATATATGGGATCGATTTGAATCCGGCGTTTAAGCCGCGAGCCATAATTCAATCTCAATCGTTTTCTTCTCCGTTCTCCATCGTCCGTCTGTTCTTTCCCGTTTCTCCCGGTCTCTCTTTCTCCAGGCCGGCCATGTAGTATCCCCCAAGGGCAGGTTCGATACTCGATATATACTTAGGTACATCCGAGCTACTCTCGTACTACCTGGTCGTGCACCGTATAATATATACGCATATCGCGAATCGTTGACTCTTTAAAGTCTCATTCACACCGTATTTTCGATCACAGTGATTTATCTCCTTGCCTCCTACGCGAGACGCGCTTCTTCCACGCGATTCGAATAATCCTTCAAACTTTTATGCTCCGAATAAATAATCGATGAACCGGCCGGATAACAATCAACCCTTTTCAGCGTTATGGACGCGCATACACGATCTACCGTCTTTAAGTCATCGGACGCCAGGGACGTTTTGTATAATAAAATACAAATTCATAATACCAGCGAAATCGCGTTGTAATTCACGGGTATTATGATGTTTTTTAAAAATAGTGATCATGAATTGTAATGTAGCTACAAGTATATAAAGCAATTTTAATCAAGTTCTTTTAAACAGGTAAGACACCGACTGTAAATATATATTAATCGAGCTTTTAAATAATTTCGAAAAAACAGAAAATCACGTGTTTTCATAATTATGGAATATTTGCCGCTATGGCCAATAAAAATAATTACGTGAAGAAATTAAAATCGGGAAAGAATTATTTTTAAAATAGTTGAAAAATATTGATTACATAAATGTCACGGCGAATTTGAGTTTTGTTATTTTTAAATGTAATGAAAATATTTATTAAACGATTTTAAAATAACTTATAACATGGAATACAGTTTGAATTCCTTCTATCAAGTACAAAATTACGATTATGAAATTCAGAAATATTTGTTATTTATCAACTTGTATCCGGTTAGCTCCGTATTACTGCATGTTTACCAATGCTTTATCCCATAATTTATAGTCGGGAGTGTATGTTCAAGGAGTGACATCGACATGTACTATGGTAAGTATTATAATATACGCGTTCAGCGAAATGTTGGCATCGAATAATATACGTTCATCTGAAGTTTACATAATGTGGATAATGCATGCATAATTTATA
The DNA here is from genome assembly GCF_051020985.1 of Nomia melanderi. Classification (NCBI taxonomy): domain Eukaryota; kingdom Metazoa; phylum Arthropoda; class Insecta; order Hymenoptera; family Halictidae; genus Nomia; species Nomia melanderi. The sequence continues at coordinate 3,610,396 of NC_135007.1, read as the reverse complement.
ATAATAACAGAACAAAATAGTAACTTCATTACATGTTATGTAGGTAATTAATATTATTATAGAGTAATCATTATTAGGAACCAAGTGTTGCTCACGGTAACTGTTTATTTTTGAAATGTTACTTATTCGACGAATTAAAGCATTTCAAAGAAAATTAACTTTAATCCGTGGAGTTAGAACTGATATAAAAATTAATTTCTAACTTGTAGAGGGTTGCAACGAGAAGATGCGAGTTTGAAGATGCATTACACACTTGGTAACGCTGAATCCTCTTCGTGTCGCACACGCATTCGCTTTTATGCAGGAATGTACGTGTAAGAACGCGTGTCGAGTTGACTGGGTTGGGACACACAGGAGACGGAGAGTCGACGACATTAAGAGAGGGACTCCGAGGGTAGTCTGTCAGGGACCCGAAATCAGGTAATTAATATTAATGCAGAAATATACTGATGAAGCGTGAAATTTGGACGAATTCAAACCCATTCTGTGCTCTGACAAGTCAAAACTCTCTAAATTTATATTTACATTCTTGAGATAAAATTGCTACCACGAACTTACGAGTATCGTATTTTATTTTTTCATATTAATAGAAAGGTCCAGATTAATATAAAATTACGAATACATTGGCATTCATACCGCAGTATCATGGAAACTGTAGGGTGTGACAGTTATACTTACTTCTATGGAACATATATAATATAAATATCTGTTACTTAATCAATCAAAGAAGATTAAAATTTTGTTCCTCATTTTTTTGTACCTTCACTAGTATTTTATGTTTACTTCTTATACAATAATATATTATATACTTAACAACATTTATATTTATTTCTTACAAACAATAAACCTAATAGTGACGAAACAATTCTATATAAATCTTTAATTCTGAACAAAATTTATTTAGAAGTATAATTATAATGATTCAGCAATTAAGAAATTAAATTTATTGCGAATCTTTCACTTTGATAGATGTACTCTCTCACAATTTATTCAATCCTGCAAAACGTTTCGTTTATCGCTCGTTCTTTCGCCACACATACCATTGGTCGATGCTCGTAGCAACTGCTTCACCATTGAAAATCCAATACACTTTTACCCAGTTACGCACACGATCTCGGAACAAAGTCCCATGTGTAGGCTCTTAATAAGCGGAAAAATTACAATCAAGATGGCTCAGTGAACACGATCCACGCAGAAAACACCGAACTGCTGTGCAGTTCCACCGGGGCGCCGTGGTAATCAAGCTAATAATAAACGAGACAAAAGAACGAAATCTTTCTCCTCCTGTTTATAGGAATATCAACGTCTTCAAGGACAATATCCATGGACGTAGTACTGGTTCTTGGTATGGTGTTCGCGTCGCACTGACTTCGTGCAACAATAAGCGAATTATATTTCGAACTAAAGTCACAAATAACGATCTGCAACTATGGCGGTTTTAATTGCCTTGTAGTTGTTATTAATGTAGTACATTCATTTCAGTTTTATTAGATTTATGTTTATAAAAATATAGTGTTTTTGAATTGGAGTATCTAATTCTAGTGGAATTTTCAGGAAATCATTATTTTCTGATTAATGTATGATAAAGAGAAGTAATATAAAACAATTTTACCATGGCAGTTCGAAACTCAACAGCTTTCTCAATAAATGCTTGTTAGTAAAAACCATAGTATTGTTCCATGTTATCACGAATATTTTCAAAGTTATACAATGGAAACCGACCAGGTTTTACTGCTTCCCGTTGTATGAAATTTTTGTTCACATGATAAATTCGTCTGCCTCCATTATAACAAAAGTTCTGTTGGAATAATATATATTTTATCTATATGGACAGAACAATACAACAGTATGGCTTTGACTGCAATGGATAAATTTCCTGCGCAAATGTTAGATGATTATATTTAATCGAATGTATTGGGCACAAGTTGGATTAATATTTTATATTTAACACTATATAAATTAACAATTAATTTACAATTATTAAATATTTTATTATAAAAAAGCTATTTGTAATTTTCAAGTTTTAAACTTTAAAATTCAAAGGGTAGAATATATATTTGCCAAAACTATAGTTTACAGAAATGTACTGTCATCTTAACTTTGTAATATTTTAATAATATTCACCATTATGATGAGAATAAACTTAATACTTCTGAATCAGAGACCCAAATAAAAATATGATAAAACAATTGAGAATCCGATTGATATCATTTCAATTTTTACATGAGGTTCTCTGAGGATGTGTTTTTAAGCACTGTAATGAATAAATAGGTTTATTTAAATATTTTAAAGCAAAATATAAAAACGAGTGCTGGAAAGTTAGTGAATCTCAGAAAAAAATATTTCCAACAATCTCCTGACTGATATTTCAAATAATGCATTCGAAATAAAAAGGGACTTACAAAGATCTTATAAAATATAAAATGACTCGTAATAGATGTAAATGCAATACAAGATTCGTATTTCAAATCAGTAAGTACTTTAATGCTTGTGTTTTATTAAAACCAGTCCTTTATACATTTTACATTCAATATTTTAAAATTGATGATTCCCCACACGTTATCATTTAGCATTGAAAACCATATTCTACAAAAAGATTTACACCCTGAATCGTATATATTACAACTGTATAGGGAAACCTGGTCTGTGCCAATCCTATTCAATACACTATATGAATATGTGATATCAAAGTTCCATGACGTCATAGGGGATTAACTCGGTTCCCTTGTTCGTCGCCACCAAAGAGACAAGCTCTTTCAATTAAAAAATCTATCCCGTAGCGAACTATTGAATATTTTGTTCCTCAAAAAATGGTCCTTAGTCAAACTATTTTTAAATATCCACAGGATGAAACGATGCCGAAGGGAAGGAATTCTGAGCACCGAAATAATGTTTCGAACAGCCTTATTTCGGAAATGTGGCCAGCTCGGTAGGAACGCGAGGCAATATCGAGTTCGATGGAAAGAGAAAAAGGACGAGGGCCCTAACTGGACGGGAGGCAGTGAACAGGAGACGAAAAGAGAGAAAGACTGAGAAAGGGACATGGGGTCCCGTGCACGTTCGTTTCTGCAGAACGTGGCGAGGAGAGGGTGGGGGGGCGTCGGGACGGGAACCGCGCGGGCAGTGCACGCGCAGCCGCCGGGACGCGCGCATCCCGTGTGCATTCGCGCTCTTCCAACACTACAGGAGGAGCCCGCGAAATCTCGATTAACGCGGCACTGTGCAACGTGCCTCGCGACCGTGATCACGACCGATATGCCGTTCTTGGATTTTACCTCCACGTAACAGTTCCATCGGTGCACGATTACAAGAATCGCTTACTGGAAAATGGTACGAAGATCGGCATGCAAGGTCAATTGGCTGCATCGCGTAAAAAAGACACCATCTACCGTGCGAAAAACAATGATCAACAATGATTATCTGGTAGGATCAGTGTGGAAACGAAACCAGTGATATCAGACCGCAATTTCGAATCGTCTTTCCGGATAATAAATACAGCAAACAGACAACGTCTAAAGGTTGTAAGACTGTCAGCGCGGTTAGCGATCCAGCCGGTACCAAAGCTCTTGGAACTTCCGTGGCAGGACGGACGCGCCGGAAATCGCGGGTCGCAGTCGTATCGTGATCGGTGGCTCACATTCGTGGAACTCGCGTTCGTCGGGACCGTACAAACGCCGTCGCGGAGACCACCTTTTCGTTTCGACCATCGCGTAAGGTAAACAGAGTGCGCGAGGACCCGCGCATTCTTCCGAAGGACGCTCCAGTGTGCCGTTCGTCGTCAGGGAATTCGGTTCAGACAGTGTCCCGTGGCGGTGAAGGCACATCGCATGATCGAGCTGGCTCCGCCACGTGCGTTTTCTTCACGAAAACGAGATTCGCAGTATCCGCGTCACTTCGGATCGTCGAGTGAATAATACCCGTGAGTGTCACGCGCGCGCCGTGGCGTTTCCGTTGAACGAACGCCGGGGGCGAGGAACCGACTTGCCTTCTGTCGGGCAGAAAGTCAGGCCGGAAGGAATTTCGTGGAATTGACGATCGCCAATTGAAGAATACGCCGGTGAAACCGGTTATATCGTGGGCCGAGCCGCGGCGAAGGGCCTGGGTCCCCGCAGAAGGGAGAAACCGACGAGAAAATATTAACCCTCGGCATTTTCGAGAGAATCGCCGGTCCGGTTTCACGCCGACGATGACGCGAAAGGAGGCGCAACAGGATTTTGACGGTTGTGATTGAAGTGTGACGACCGAGTGACCCGGGGAACAGGTGCGTCGGACAGCGATTCGGTGGACGATGAAGCAGCATCCAGGATTGGTGTTTCTTCGGAACGAGTAGCTTGATCGTTCGCCTGCATCTGGCAGGTATTTCATTTCACATTACATTCCTTGTAATTGATTAGGATTAAGGATTATCGGTATCTAACAGAGCGCTTTCGCTTACGCGCTGGCGCCATTTTCTTTTTAGCTTCTTAAGCTTCTTAGAAAAGACATCCTAGAGAAATTCGTTACATTTGTTTCGATACTAAAAGCTGACGTATCTTCTATTTGCAAGTGCAAAGCTTGGTAACTTTAAGCGCTGTCCCTCCAGTTTTGAGCAATAATCAACAAGTTAACGTGAAAAATGAAAATGAAATATAAAGTCTTCCCGCATAACAACACGCAAACTAATAACATTCCCGAACAAAGACAATCTCGATGAAGCCGCAGGATATTAAATTCACTGAACAAACATACAAAAAAAGAGGAGCCATCCTTCGAAGAAAGCACTCGGACATACATTTAACATCATCATTGTACGTATGCTCGATCGGTGGAGTATCGCGAGTGGTATATCCGTTCGTTTGTCCTCGTACATACCCTATGTTCATACTTGCAGTGCCTCTTTCGTCCTGTCTCTCTCTTTCCTGTCGGCCAGTGCCGCGACTCTCCTACCCGGCGATCGGTCGTTGTTTTTTCTCCTAAGGAGGGACTCGCTACGAGTAGCGAGAATTAATGTCGAGTGCGCGAGGGATTTCGAAGCAGTAGCTATTTCCGCTATTGTCGGGTCCGCCGGGTGTTCAGTGTCCCCTTCGCCGGCTCCTCCGCCCCGTTCCGTATTCTCGAACGCGATTTTTACAAAGAGATACATACACTGGGAACAATACCGGGCAGGGCGGTTGGTTAATATCCGAGTATGTAATTATTCCACGATACAGAGATTAATGAACTGAACACGGTCTGGGAACCATGCAGACGAAGTAAAAAAACATGTCGAAGGGAAATCCGGTTGGGGAAGATGCCGATGGCGAACGGCCTCCTCGGGGAGAATCTTACTCTAATTTCAGCGAAGTACGGCCTCCTGCGTCGCCTATCTCATCCTGCATTCGCGATGTTTGCGTTGCTCGGATATGCAGGAACCCGCGCAAAGCGAGAAACGACTGGTCGCGGTATTGGTGTGCACGCTGTCTGATGGAAAGAGGCGTGAGACGAAACGGAGATGAATCGCTTGTTCTCTAGTCGAGTCCTTTGCTTCGGCGGGGGATAAGTGCATAAGAGATGAGAAAACTGAAAAACAGTACAGTCGTTGTCAAGACATTGCATGGCCGCAGAATCGGTCGGACGTTGAAATAAGCACGTGTCAAGTGACAATGAATTGATAGAAACATGATTTAATTGGGATTCGAAATTGAACGGCAACATCAATAAGTACCTATTCTGAGGATTTCAGATTCTGTTTTAAAAGTTTAATTTAGGACCTTAGTATATTGTAACGACGACTGTATTTCCTTCATAACTTATAAATGGTTTTTCGAAGATCAGTGAAATCTTTAGGAATTAAAAGCGATCATTTAAGAGCAAGGACCAGGCCAGGTATTTAGGCCAGATATCCAGGCCAGCACTTCGAATATAAAATAATCAAGTTTCAAAATAATCTCGCTCGAAATACGTGGAATCGATACCGATATGTTTGATGACAGATCGCATGAATGGTTGAGTTTCGACTGACGCGCGACCGTTTAACCAAACGGTGTCTTTCGCTCTCTCGTCCTCCGAACTCCATTACGTATAAAACAATATTGGTTCGGTCGCGTCAATGGCAACGGTGTTTATAAATAATTACTGCCGCCGAGGGTGGGTGACGGAGTAAAATCAACGGAGCCTCGGCTGATGGGAGAGAGACAACGCTCGAATAACATTCGACGGGGGCCACAGGTAGACGAACCATAGGGGGAGGAATGCGCGAGTGGGACGGCGAATTAGATGACGGGAGGGTGGAGGAGGCAGTTTCATTTTGAACGAGGAGCATTCTCGTCGGGCTCGATCTAAACGGGCAATATTAGCTATTGACTTTGGCTCATGGGGTTTGTCGATGGTCGGGCTAAGTGATGGCGCCTGGTACGAACCGTTCGATACAGGGGACTTCGATCCCGTCTCGATCCAGTCGCGATCGGTCGTTACAACCGGGTCAAACTTCGCTAATTTCCTGGTAAATAAGAGTTGGTTGTTGTCCCGGGCGACGACATCGTTCGCAACACCTCCGCTTCTATGGTGCCCCCGGTCGCGCTGTCACTTTTCCCCTCTAAGATTCGATTTGGCGTTACGATCGTCGCTACAGCTGTCGACCTGTCCCGGGTTCACGATCCGCTGTGCCGCTCGCCGATGTTCGTGACCTATCCACAAAGCTTCCCGTTGGGGTTCACGGACGCTCGTAAAACTTGGCGTCGTGGGTAGGTGCGCGTATATGCGTTTTCATGCTCTCGCTCCTAGCAGTTTGTCTCTTTCGAATGCCATCTGGTATAAATGGAAGTTTCCTTCCGAACGGACTTTTGTTCGGAGTTTCGTATTCAACGTAGACGCGTCTCGTCTCTCTGCCCGGCGATAGCCTGGGCGCGTTCCGCAGAAAAGATTTCGATAAAATCTCGGCTTTACGTTTTCATTTATTTATTTAGACGTGGGAGGGAGGGTCGAAAACGTTCACCGGCGGAGATTTTGTTCCTCAATTTCAAAGAGAGCCGCCTTTTTTTCTTTTTCAATGTTTTATTAACACTTAGATGAATGCGCATTCTGTGCTGGCACTCTTGCATACCGCCGGCGCCTCTCTCGTAGATCTTGCCGTTTATTGCCTGTCCTTTTTTGCACAGCTGTGCCTAGTTTAATAGGAATGGTGATGACCTTCGGACAGTATGCTAGCTGCGTTTCTAAAATTTATTACAGGCAACTGGGGTCATCTGAAAAATTAATAAAATTACATTGCGTTATATATTATGCACTCTTTATTTGATATTAATCTAATAAACTTTAAAACATGCGTTTATTGCTATTCAATGGTTTTACGTTAAACGTAACAAATTTTATTAAATGACGTCATGTTTATTACAGCAAATTATCTTCATTTCTCGTCCTCCTTTCTGTAGCATTTTTATTTTCTATTCTCTAGTTTCTCCAAGAAATCTATTACCCATTTTTACTTTTCCAAAGACATTTTCATTCCATTGTACGAATCAAATGTGCCATGGACGTATTCTTCGAACGTTGCTAATGAGGGATCATTGAATTTCACACAGAGGGCCCATATCAAATCTTTTAAACGTGGGTATGTGAATACGAAGCGCAGTCCCGTATTTCTTGTGAGAGCTGTATTCAGCGTTCGTTGTTAGATCAGGGAACGATGAGTCGACTGTAAATCTGCATCGTGTACACTTGGCTGCGCAATGACTCGTGAAAAGGCATTCCATTCTAGACCGTTTCTCCTCTTTCATAAAGGGGTTATTGACAAATAGATTGTACAAAGGTTGAACATCGTTTAGATGCTTCCAAAAACCCTACGGGCAGCGTACGCATTCGCAGGTTGACCAGTGTTTAGCGGACAGGATAAATACGGGGCGATCGTTCAATTTCGCGTTTAAGCTCGCCGCGGATCACGCAATATGCGGTGCGGCGCGTAGAGTAGACGGCTCAATGTCGCTCATATTTCCAGACCCGATAATTATTCATTTTCCTGCGCGTAATTTGGCTTAATTTAATTGCAAACGACGATTCGCGTTCCATGTGTTTGCGGAGACCTCCCCACCTCCAACGGTTTATTTCGAACGGTAATAACCCTTTATGGATTCCACAGGCTGGCTTAATATAAACTGCGATTTAATTGCCGAGTGGCTGGATAAATCATACTTCGGCCATAAATTTCCAACGAAGGCTCGTCGTTACGAAGTCCGATACCGCTCGAAAGTAATGGAATCTTATCGGTGAAAAGGGAGAACAATATTGTCCTTCAAATAGCCCTGATACTGTATCGACCGTTTCGTCTCCATTAGCCGCATCCACGTAAATCCACGTAAAACGACTGTACGCGAAAGCGAGTTGCAATTATCTGACGTGTCATTCTGATAATAGCCAAATTCGCTGGTGACCATTGATTCAATTCCAAATTCTTGGTTCTCACGAATCTCGCTGTTATTCAGCGCTGGTTGTAATTATCGAGTAGTATATGCTTCTCTCACGTCATTAAATTCATCCATCGCTGTCGATAACTTCGGTCTCCGATATATCCTGTTGCTCATTCCGCTATCGGAATTCATTTTGATTTCTGAGCCCTTTGTTATCGGCTGTATTCATGCCGCCGTTTGTTACTCCTTAATTAGCCGAAGAGGATATTTAAATTTTAAATCTTTTTTGGAGAAAATAATTAATCAAAATAAACTTTTTATTAAGATTTTATTCTATAAAATTTTGAGAGTATAAAATATTCTTCCGTTTTCTTCATTTTTTGCAAACTATCAATGTTATATTTGTAATATTAGATACATTTCTTAATTGGACGTATCAGAATTATTATTCAATTTTTATAGATCGTCCAATTTGAATGGAAATATAAAAAACTGTTTTTATTATTGTTTGCATGATAAACACGAAAGATATGCGTAAGATTTTTTTAAAATATTGATTTTTGTCATGGTGGTTAATATTCAAAGAAAAAGTTTCATTATACAATGGTTAAAACATTATACAAATTTTAATTGTCTTATATATAGTATACATATTAACCGCAATAAATTTTTTAACAAGTAGGCATATCGTACAAATTTTATGTAACTTTTGTACTTTAAGAGAGTATACAAATTTTAAATCTGTAGCGTGAAAAACGCTAAAGCTATGTAAAATATTGGCTTTCAAAATATGATTTTGAAAAATGCGCTTAAAATTTCGATTACTGTTCAATTTGAGTTTTACCTTTGGTCTATTATTCTCAGATTATACAAGCATTTTTCTAATTATTCATTCTCCTCATCGACTTTTCTTCTTCTGCTTTTAATGTCTTTTGAACTTTCTTGGCTATGCAGAACAATTCTATGACAGAGAATGAGTTATAGAATTTATATTCGAAGTTTACGTTCGTTTTCAAGTTCGTTATTGCATGGAACTTGTTAATTCATTGCTGGAATTACACACGATGACACGTACGGCGATAACCTTAATCATTTTGGTACCGGGAAATGTTTTTAATGATAGCACATTTGTTGTTATTCTACGTGTGAAGCTTCCCAAGCAGCCAGTCAATAATTCCTCGCTATTTAAATCTTCATAAATTATCTTCACAGAGGTAAAAATATCCTCGTTAAGCGATGATTTACGTATACGTCCTGCAAGATTATTCAAAGCTTTGAACTTCTGGCATGTCACCACGAATTAGCAAAGGCGCAAAATTTCATTACGCCGTGTCAACTGGTGTCTGGTAACCTAGAGACAAACACAATGTGATGATTTACATCATACGCACGTGCTACATTCAGCGGAGTTGCAATTATAACACACGATTCGCATTCTTTACGTTTCACGAATAGATTGAATTCCAATTTGCGATTATTAATTTCGTTAAAATGAGCATGTTCTCTGCGCTTTTATATACCGTAAATTCAGCAGGTAGAAATATGATAGGTAAATGGAATTATATTCACACATTGAATTTATCTAAATTTCACAGTCACTTTCGGGCATATAGGAAGCGAAGTTTAGCAGCCCGCAGCAACCTCGGAGTCGGTCAACTGTGCGTTTCACTAAATTGACTCTAACGGCACAAAGCCACTTGTAATTAAAACCGTTTGTGTTATATTAATAGAGCCATAAACTGTCCATATAAGCAAATGAAATCGATTTCTTCAAACTATCAAAGGCTACGTTACTCTTAATAAAACAGAAACTTCACAGCCAAGATTTATTATGGTCATAAATTTTTTAATCTCCTTGCATCTCGTAGATCCCAAGGAAATTTGCTTCGCTGGAATTCACCGATTCAATCAAAAATAAAGAGAGAAGAGGGAAGAAGAAGAAACTCGATTCCTTCAAACTACCACCTTCAAAATAGATGGTTCAACCCCTTCGGTGCTCTTTCCCGATCTTCCTCCTTCGTTATCCATAAGAGGCGAGTTTCGCGAACGACGTAAACGAGCATTTAGTTGATGGAAAACGGTAACTAGAGCGAAATAGGCGGTGAAAACACGGAGAAGGAGGGATGCCGTGGATTCTAGAGAGTTGAAGGCGTATAGGCACACCGCGCGCCGCGTAATATCGGCTCCGGTGGTGTTCGATCGAGCATCGCCGAGAGGAATTTCTTCCTTCGAATCTGTGCTGGCGAGCGGTGTGCCAGGCCGTCGACCTCGAGCTACTTTGCGATTCATTGATTCGCGGTTTGGAAAAAAAAGCCTACGGGAGTAGGTTCGTTGCTAATTACGAGAGCGTGTGCGCGCGGTCCTAGTGGGATAACTCGCTGGCACAATGATTGCTGGTGCCACCACTTCGCCGCGCGGCGCGCCGCATTGGGTATGGGGTGCCGACGCGATTTTTCATTGTTCTCGTCGGTCCCGAAGACTTTATCTCTGTTCGTCGCCGCGGTACGAAAGAATCTTATCGCGAGAATAGGTTACCTGACGAAGTTGATTCGTGTGGCGACCGATTAGGCAGATGCGGTTCTCATTGTCGCGAGTCCGAGGCGGAATAACAGTCGCGGATAAAAGAGCGCACCCGAACTCGAATCGACACCATCTGGTGTACCTGAGTGGCTGCTGCATTACCCTTGAAAGCTCACCGCTCTCGAGCGACGCGGTGGCTCTCCTATGCCGCGGGTGCATTCATCGCGTAATTAACGTCTCGTAATTATGACCATGGAGGAGAAGAGAAGAGAAAGAGAGAGAGAAAGAGAGAGACAGACAAAAGTCTGGACGTCTCGTGGTAGCGCGCGCGCAAGCGCTCTCTCGTGCGCTCCTGGATATTATGAGCTTTCATGGGGCTGCCACGTGAATAAGGCGCTTGGCGTTTCTGAAGAGGGTGTTACGTACATTATGGACCTCTCGACGATGGATCAAGTGTTGGTCAACGAGCCGTTCATCGCTGGTTCAAGGTGCAACGCGTCTTGGCCGCTCTTTCATGACCGATCCCTTCCCCGTCCACTTTTTTCCTATCCTCCTACTCTCTTTTTCACTTTTCGTGTCTCCTGCTGTCAGTGTCACTCGTCCTCCATGCAACGCTTTCGTGTCCCGATTTACTGGTCCGCGTTACGTGCGCGCTGCTCTCGGGTGGCCAGCTTCTTCCATGGAGAAATCCGTGAAGTCGTTGCTAGACTACTTGCTAAGGAAACCAATGGCGACGATCCTTCTTCGCGAAGGTTTCCCGCTTACGATGAATGGAAGCGTGCGACCTCTCCATTCCGCAGGCGCCTTAAGAGCCACTTTCCGCTCGGCAGCCGCCAACGAAACTCCCTGGCCGATTCTCTTTCGAGAAAGGGCTGGTATCCGCGACTTCCGCCCCACCCTATCCTTGTATCGATACGCGAGCCACGCGAAAGTCGATTCGGGCAATTTATCTCTACTCCCTAAGAAACTTTCCCCCGGAATGGAGCAAAATCGAGTGTACATTTGTCTTCGGTTTAATTCCATCGGGGTGGGACGAGGACGAAAAAAAGTTGCGCTCGAACGGGCGCGCTCGAACCCTTGGAACTATGCGGCCGTGTCGTTTTGTGTTCGTGGATTAGCATCGTTTCTCCGGGAGTATCGAATCTCTGCCGTCCTCCGGGACGATTTGTTCGACGGCCGGGCAAAAACAAACACGCTAGATTGCCAGGAAAGGCGGTGGTGGCTACAGGAGGCTAGGGGTATAATAATGGTCGGGCGTACAGAGTCGTGGCTAGTAACGCGAATAATGTCGAAAGTTAGTTCGGGGCGAGCGACGTCGACGTTATGCACGGCGCGCACCTCTGACCTTGCGGTCGGACGGGCGAACGGAAGTTATGCGTCTGGGATCGTTTCGCGGAACAAGCAGGAAATGCAAGCCGGGTTGGGCCGGACAAACCGTTACGAGCCGTGAGGGAATCATTACTACTCGGTGCATCGTACGTCGAGTCGTAGACGCGACTTCGTCGCCCTGAGGACACGGCCGTCTAGTATTCGTCCTCGATATATTATCTTCTAAAGTACCGCCGACGGTTAGAGCTGCATCCCCTGACAGCACGATATTGTTCAGCGCTGGGAGAAAGGAAGAAGGAGAAAAAAAGGATTCAATAACATAGATCAATGGCGGCGGCGGCAGTAGCAGCAACCGGGCCAAAAGGTCTCGGGCGCGCAACAAGGGTCAGTAGTCTGATTCAAATTTAAATTGCCGCTGAATTACCGCGTTGCTTCGACCCCTTTGATCTCGTTTAATTTACTCGAAGAATAATACAATTCGGATTTTTCTCGAGCTTAGGGTAGGGCAGAAGTAAGAGCCGGCGAGAGCTGGCAGACGGCACGCACGCGGCCGGAAAGCCGCGATCTTTCCGAACGAGATTTGATTGCAGCGCCGAACTCTTCTCCCGCACCGTTGTTCCTTCGGCTCGCTAATTGCACCAAATGCCAGGGCCACCTAACAAAACAAGCTTCACCTTTGTAGGACCGTCCACGGATAGAGAGAAGGCACGAGCTTCTCTATTCGCTCGTAAAATTGGTCACGTGGCTGGAAATGTTTTGAGGCGTGTGTACGAGCGGAACCGTTCGGCGAAAGAGGGTCGGAGCCACAGTTCGGTGGAGCCGCGCGCGACTTGTTACGTAAGCGAACGCTCTCGCCCCGGTTTTATGGTGCTCCCGCGTTTGTCACGCTACTGAAATCGTCACGTGCACGGACAAAAAGAGACTGGAGATAGTTGGAACGCGAGACGCTCGGATGGAATCTTCCTTTGACGCAGCGCGAACGACCCGGACCCGCGGATTTTCTCCGAGTTTCAGCGGGGGTTGGTCGTTCCGGCGCGCCGCCATTTTGTTGCGCGCAAGTGAAAGATGACCCTTCACCGATTCTTTGTTACCTCCCTTACAATATAAAATTTAAGAAGTCGTGCTTTGTTATTAGTCATTTTACTCGGAACACCTCGATATCTAAAAATTGTAATAATAATGTTATGGTTGAAGGAGTAGTAGAGTTGTCATTTGTATTTGATATAATTGTATCTCTTCAATTTTCTTTCGTGACGATCATTTTGGCAGTTTAATCGTGATGATAAATAAAATTGAAAATTGTTTAATGTTCGAGACCGATGATCCACCGTGTGGGTCATATAAGGTCACACTTATATAGTGGGTGATGCAATATGTAGATCACATATTTATACAAATCAATCCGCCGACAGACTGTAATTAGAAACATGATGAAATTAGATTAATGAAATTTACAATAAGCTGTAACATTATATTACAACCATAAGAAGTGTTTGAAATTTGTGTTTCTCATTCTTATATTTTTCAATTTCATTTGTTCTCTGCTGGGCATAGCTTTGTTTTAAGACATCAATCTCTTATTATTAATTGTCGTTATTGGATGACGTAGCCGAATTTAATTGCGAATCGCAAGCAATATTTGAAATATTGGTCGCATCGGAGATCCGGAAGGGATAGAAGAGCGAATCCTGTGAACGGTATCAATCGCTGCAAAATATTGTCAATCGCCGTGCCGTTTCACCCGGATCGCCTCTTTCCGAAGAGCCACAAAGCTGTTCCGATATTACACAGTACCGAGGTCGAGGAGGCAAACAGGAAAGCTGGAGAAGAATCGTGATGGTTCTAAATCGTCCTACCTGGTAATAAATTATTGGTCATTCGTGACGCAACAGCTTGCAAATTAGTCGACGGATATTGCAGTTGGAAATGCAGCACGATCGAACCGCGCTAAGAGGACTAACCTCTCGGGTCTTTACTTCACAAAGGAGAAAGGGGGTTCCGCGAGCCGCCATCTTGGCATCGAAGAGCGTCTCGGCGTGTAATAACAAGCGGCTAGGAAACAGGAACCGAATATCGAGCGACCGGTCAAGCTTGAAGGAGGCTATTGCTTCCGGACGACCGCCGAATTTTATGGGGAATTAAAAATTTTTCATCCTGCCCGTAGCTCGTGACGGCCGCGGATGAATAAAACATAGTTCTGCCTGAACGGCTCTCATTATTTACGCAGTTACGTGTTCACCTGGGCAATCCGAAATCAATAGAGCCGGGCCACGTAAATACCGACGATGGCTCGCTGCGAACCGCGATTTTACACGGCTATTTTGCCATTTACACCCGTTGCATCTGGTTAAAAATGGACGTTAACCTGAATCAATCTGAAATATCCGGCGAGGTCCAAGTGAGTTTTCTATTCCCGTTTCGTTCGTCGATCGATCGTTCAGAAAGAGAAAAAGAGAACAGGACATTTCATTCACGATGGGTTCTTCGGTACCGTGCACACGTACTCTCCAGTGATTTCACTCGAATCAATGGACAGTTTCAAGGTCACTGGAGCTCTTTCTACTCGACGATCCATTGGCTTTACCCCCGGAAGACGTAGACTGTATTCTCGAGCATGTCGAGGGGTGGCTAGCATTTCCCGCTTGAATTTCATTCGCACCCATTACGGCGGCCACGTGGCGTCCGCTTTGCTCCTGAGGGACAGTTCCCGCGTCCCGGTTGACGAAGAGCTGTAAAATCTTGTCGAGAATCGTTCCGCGGAACCGAAAGATTGATGTCGACACGCGCATACCCCAACGAACCGTGCGAATTCCGCGTGACTTTGGATTACGAGGACGATCGATGATTCGTTCCGCTCGTTAAATCTCGGCCTAACGCGATCAAACGATCTCTCACGAGTTTGGCTCGGAAGCCTGCGAAGCGAGGGGAACGATCTCGCACACGCGTACGGATATCAAAGGAACGAAATCGTTTCTCGATGGTTACGAGGGAAAGTGTTTTTTCCCTGTTCCTAATAACAATTTGAAACTTAATCAAGGAATATGTTGTAAATAAATGGTAATTAATGACCGCGGTGTTTCTTAATAATAAAGTTAAATATATATTGCATTATACATTAGACACAATTAAGTTTCAAGCAAGGAATACTTTTTCCTCGTAAAGATAGAAGGATTTTCTGAATTGCTTTAATTATGTGATTAAAGCTCAAATAGTTTTCACAATATCTGCGAATTGAAAGATGTACTTGTAGGAAGTAAATTAAATATACTTGGAGATTACACTGTAAACGCTGAAAGTATTAATTTACATAAAATTTCTTAATTTACTTGTTTCTTTTGCAGCCTGACTCGAATAAAAAGCGTACAGTATTGTTCTCTTCACATCTTGTAAATATGAGTGTATATGTATGTACTTGATAACAGAGAAAACAGACAGCACTAAAATTGAAAACATTTCCTGAGAAATAAGGTTGTTTTACGAATAGGTATTTTTGATTACCATAAATTTTCTTATTAGCTATTTCAAAAGATTATTTTATCAAGAAATTATAAATACCATATTTTATTACACAAATGTATAACATGTGCAATGCAATGGAATACCATAGAATACATAACTGACATATTCAATAGAATAGAACAATTACATGAATACCGCAACTATGTACACACTTTATCAAAATAAATCTCTAATCTCCGTAAATTGATTGTTAATTCATATTCAGAGATTCACGTTCGCCAATTTTGCATTACATAATGTTGTTCTGCACGCGAAAAATGAAATTAACTTGTAAGTGCTTAATAAACACAAGTCGAATTGGTTATTAGTTTCAAATTGAACCGTTGATATGCGGAACGAACAAGTTGCTCTAACCGCTTCCCATGTGTTTCGCTGTACATACAAACTGATAATGTATCACACACAGAGGCATGCACGCACATGCACACAGGGATTCATTAAACAAGTCACTACCGAAGCAACAATATAAATGGATTTAGTATACGTTTTACATCGAACATTCTGTTCATGCTAGTGTTATCTTCGCATTTCAAAAAGAAAAGTAATTTAATCCAAGGGGCTTGAGGCCGGCACGAAAGGGGAATCTATTAGTTGAATAAAGAGAAGCACAAGTTCGTTATAGTATTTTTCAGATGGGGCGTATCGAATCGAACGGAATTGGCGTATAGATAGGAAAATGAAGGGTTCGGTTACCCGGCCAAAAGAGCGAGAGAGATGTAATTATACGCTAAACCGATGAACGCCTGTTGCCGTAATGACGCTTTTGTGCCACCCTCCCATTGAAAACCGAATCGCGAATTTGCTCGCAGTCGTTCGATATTTCCGTTAATAATAGAATCGAAACGATGCCAATTTGAGGCTCTCCCTAATGCGTTCGCTGGCAAGACGATACCCGTACCCGTAACCGGTCGGCGTCTGCGGGATGTACTATTTACTGGGTCAATATTGAACGTCTTTCGGTATTCTGTCGGATGGATTTATCGTGTCGCGGGTATCGATTCCACGCGGGTCGCATGAAATTTCAATGACGAGAGCAAAAAGGTCCGAAATTGAACGAGTGCGTCGTCGAGGAACCGTTTCCTCGATTGTTCTCGGGACTCCCTTAAAAGGACGCGGTAGAAAAAGATAATCTCCCGGGCACGGGGAAGAGGCAACGGATGAGTAGACTCGCGTTCATTATCGTAGAGCCTGCTCTTTATGGTCGCGTCTATGGCATGCTTGCGACTACATTCAGGAAGAATTTGCATTCGGTTCGGGTCGGTGTAACCCCCGTCGTAGACAATGCCTAATTATACGCGATCACCGTGCGCGAGAGGTTTACAAACTTCGGTTTAGCCTGGTGATCTCGGAATAAATTCATCCGCGGGGAACGGCTGGCATAAATCGACGAGCGAATCCGGAGGGGAGAGAGAAATAAAAAAACGGACGGGGAAAGAAGAGAAGCAAGATTCCGGAATTCACATCGAAGGTTTCCTACTTTCTATAGCGTGACGAATGAATAAGACACTCGTTTCATTCAGGGTTTGAATCGAAACGCGTGCTCGAAAGCGTAGTGTTTTATCATCGACAGCGATTCCTCGTCATCGTCATTATCATCGCGCTGAACCGTCGGGGCTATTTATGCAGCCGGTGATGATTGAATTTCTCCTTCGTTCCGTTTCTCTCCGCGTTTCTCCTCTCATCGTTCCCTCCCTCTCGCGATCCCTGTCTTTCTCTTTTTCCCAGGGTCTCATGCTCGATTTAACAGGGCAACTCTTTCGAGGTATTGCTCTGGGATTTTCGTAACTTTTCCACCTCTGTAATTTATTTCACGCTAAGGAAGGAACTACGGGCTCTCAGCACTCGTGAGACTCGATTCAGATCCCAATTCCGGATCCGGGTTTTATTATTTGGTCGTGCAACGGTTGGGCAGATACCTTTCTTTTCCTCGGTGCACGGTTCTTTTTCTATTTCTCGTTGTTGTTCCCTTCCATTTTTCCCCGAGCGTTATCGTAAACGAATATGGGAGCGCGGTCGCGAGCGCTGTTTACGCAAACTCGGTGTGTTCTGGCTTCTATTATGTATTCATCCCCATTCGAAAACCCTTAAATATTGATCCGTGTCCTTGTCTGGAATGATGTATATGCAGCGGAATCTGTATTATTGGAGTTAATAAGGAGAGTCCGGATGCTGAAATGACAGCTTGCCTTATTCCAACTTAAAGTTCAGACAATTAGTGCGAATGATCGAGAAATCATTACATAAAACTTTGTTGCTCCCATACCTTTTGGATAGTGAATCATGTAAATCTTTTAGTATTAATAGTTCTTTAAGGTACTATTAATTTCCTTTCCTTTGTCTTTGCTTTGTAACCTCTTGTGGTCAAACGTTATTGTAATGATGATTTCAAGGTTAGATATTTAAAACCGAAAGCTGCTAATTGATAATTTAATTACTCGAGTAATGAGAGCTAAATATGTAGTTGTTTTTGGTTCTAGTATTTAAAATTTCAATACATGATTCGACTGTTTATAGAAATAGTTTCTAGAACTTTGAAAAGTTCTTGACCACAAAAGGTTGAATTGTTCTTTTTTAGATGAATGCAAATTAGGATGGAAAAGCTCCAGATATACCACAATGAAAAGGTACATCTTCATTGTTGCTAATGCATTCATTTATTTTTCAATTTAGTTTTGTTTAGGAGATTTCAGGGAATCTAATTTGCACATGTTTATGAAGGCTATTATCATTTTTATCTTTGTGCTATTCCATCATTTTAGTTTATCACAGTCATTGTACCATAATGTGCTTGTAATGTTGCAAGCATTTCATCCACGTTGTTTCCTATTGTTTCGCATACCTACTGAAAAGTATTACTAAAAGATAAATTTTAAGAAATTAATTCTTTATGTATAGTTATACAGTTAGTATTAAAATGGTACGCCTTAATATTCTCGAAATGTTTATTTAAAAACCACTTTCATTTACTATATTACACTATACAATTACTACATAGCAAAAATGTAATAACTCTTAAATAAATCTTCGCGAATGTTAAGAAATACAATTTTAAACAATACTTGTTGTAGAAGGTAACAAATACTGCACAGTCTATAATTCGAAGTACTCTCCACGTATAATAGAATATTCCACCGATGGTGCTATATATTCAGATAATAGAGCATTTGGATAATAGAACGTTTGGTTAACGGGTGATCCGATAATAAACAGTTCCACTACATCCGTCAACGTTTGCGTCTACGTCCTCGAGTACAAATAGGATTGTACTGTCGTGGTTTCAGCTTGATTCTTGTTTGCCGGAGGATAGTGATTAGGCTGAGAGTCTTCGCTGGCTCTCTCTAGACCGAGCTTCCTCACAATCGTCAGGATTATTAAGTGTCTTGGACTTTGGCACGCGAACAAGTCAGCTAGCCAGGCATCGTCCGCTTTTTGCCGATCTCGAGAAACAATTATCGATCCGCGGGCTATGGTTTGTTCTATTGTATACCGCGTGAAATAAGTGATGAGTTAGGATGTAGTGATATTTTAATATTAACACATTAAGCGTTACAATCTTTACATCACACTATTATCAACTTAGTTACATTATTAAACATTTTTATTGGACATCGGCTATCTTGCATGTTACGATCCTTTTCAAGTAATTCAGAAGCGACGGTTTATCAGTGACTGATATGACGCTTCACGTATTAAAAGTCGCATACACGTAGATACAAAACCTTTATTCGAGAAGACGGAGTATGAACTGATAAAGTATCGAGGTAGACAGACTTTTGGAAGTAGAATACTTGGTTTCTTTCAGTTAGGGTACTTCTATAGCAAAGTCTGTAAGGGAACGGATGTGGACGACCAATCCTTAGCGATGAACCTTGATAATTATGACTTCAACGCTACACCAGCGATAACATTTTCAATCCGCCGCCGGCCACGATGTATCCGATGACGAACGGTCCCCGGCCGAGCGTAATGAGCCGAACGCGCGGTTCGATCTCATTATTAATTCGCCATTCACCGGCATTAAATGACTTTTTTCGCGTGGAACGATGGCTGCCGTTTTCAACCCGAGCGGATTCAATCGGCAAAACTCCGATCGCTCGCAAGTGTCTGCGGAGCGCAAGGAATAGCCGCGCACGTGCGCGACGCGGTTCGAAAACGCGTTAAGCAACGCGGGGCAAATACTATAATAACGGCAAGCGGAATTTATATGCCGGCTCGGCGCTGTGCGGCGCGGCCAACCGATATCACCCGTCGATCGAAGGAATATATTCATTGAGGGGATCTATAGAGGTCCTCTCGACACGACGTCGAAAGCCACTCTGGATACTCCGGCAGCCAATATACAGCGATACGTATCCGTTTTCCCTGGGAAAACCAACCTAGTCGAAAGGACTTGCCTTATTGAAAGCGGAGGAGGTCGTTGCTTGGGGGGCTGAAGCTGCGCTAAGAGAGGGTTTATTGAAACCGCGTATACTAGTGTATTTATGATTCCGGCATCGTCTCTCTACCGATAACGTTCAACCACCAGCGGTCCCACTATCGAGGTGTGCTGCGCGTGGTGAACGTGCACACGAGGTGCTGATTTATTTAATAAATAACATGACGCTCGCATTCATATTAGGCGCACCGCCCATGGGAAGGGTGAAGAGTGGTAAACACGCGTGGGAGGGTAGCGTTCGCCGCGGGGTAGAGACACACGAGGGGTAGGGAGTAAGCTTGATTGGAACATTCGCATCGTTGCTTCAATTGCTCGAAAAAAATTGTCCACTTTTTGATGACGCATTGTTTCAGCATGGCATGATGAATTGAAAGCTCCGCGGCACAGAACACTCTCTACTCGTGCCATTTTTATTTTTCTCTATTACAGAATCTGTTTTTATTAACCTGTCGATTACGCGGAGAGATTATACTGTTACGAATCGCCTGGCTGTTTGAAAGCTGCTGCCAAAATCGCTGTCTCCGTTCGGAAAGGTTCTGAGAGCCTCTGACTCGGCGGGCAATAAAGAGCAGCCTCTCAATCTAAACATCCTGTCTCCGGTGTTCCTTCGTGTTTCCATTCGCGCGACGTCGGAATATACATTAACCCCAGAACGGCTGTAACGAAACGGGACCTTTTCATTACTCCGCAGTCTCGAAAACCGATCCTCGAAATGTCGAGTGGAACGTGACGGTATCGTTTGCACGAATATCTCGCGGTGAAAACGCGCGGCTGACCCAATCGCAAGGACATTGATTCGCCACCGCGAACAATACCGTTCTTATATTAATTATTACATCGCGATCGCGATAATTAAATCACACTTAATTGGCCACGATAATAGAATGCCGGTTGGTCAATGTGCAATTACGTTTCGCATTTGATTACTTTTAGTTGATTAAATTGTACGATCCAATCAAATTGGTTTATTCGATAAAAGGTAACGCGCGGTTTCTGCGGCCAGGCGCACCTGGCTTGTTCCGCTTCTCAAATATCATGATTCTGTGCAGTCCAAAAGCGCAGTTCCATTACATTTTGATCGCTAATTTCCTCTTTAACAACGCGCCCATTAATTCGGTCGGCGCGGAAAAGGGAAAAACGCGAAAATTTCCCGTCTTTCGCTGTATTTTTGCCTTTTTTTCGAGAACGCGGCTCCGTTCAAAAGCCTGGCGCGCCGTTCGCCATTTAAAAAACTAAAGTTCCTAAATGCTGAAACGCGCTTCCACCTTCTCCAGTTTTTCTAAAGAGTGTTTACGACGTAACTACAGTTTTTAAATTCCTCGGTTGAAAGAAACTTCTTCGTTTGTCTGAAACGACGAGGGCGCTTGAAATTTCTAACTGTAGCTGTACACGGATTATTATTTCTCCACGGGACTGAACGAAGTATTGTCGGACCTTGCGAGTTCACCTCATTAGCGGAAGGGATGTGAAAGGGCGCGCGATGTAACAGCCCTTCCATTCTTCCGCGGATGACACCTCGCCTCTTCAGCCCCTGTCTGGCATACTGGCCCTCATGTTTTAAAGCTTAGGTTTAAACGCGGAAATCGTTGTTCAACCGTTTGAGTGCTACCAGCCTTTGCAATAACCCGATCGAAAAATGCTAAGCGACGCGATCGCGCTTTTTTCGTTTCGGCTCAGATGTTCAATTACGTTATTCTATTTTCAAGTAAAAAAATTCCAAATAGTACGATCGTTCCATCTTTTCATTTCTAAGCAGGTAATATCAAAAATAAAAACAAATAATTAGAAGGAAAACGAATAAATAAACTTAAATTGATTCTATGAACCGATAGACTATCACTTTTAGGCAGTGTAGTGGAAAAGCGCGATCGTGTCGATTGCAACTCAAACAGTTGAATTCCCTTTGGCACTGGTGCTGTTTCGAAGCCCAGATACTATACTATGTTGCGACGAATTTTTACGTTGATCATAACGCTTCAACCGGTTGAATAATGTTTCACTCTAATTACTAGAGGACCACCAAGAGAAACGTTTCAATTCCGTTTTATTGGTTTTCATTAGCGCGCGGTTTCGCCGATCAAATATTTACCTTGTCTGCGAAGTTTTTCTTGAAATCCGGAAATGCTCTTAAATTAACGAGGTGCGTCGGAACTTTATCCTGGGGCCCGGGAAACCTGCGATTCCGTGGGAAAAGTACCACGGGATATGGTTAAAGTAATCGCGATAAATCTCTGTTATATACGCCGCACGCGGAAATATAAAAATTTCCTGGCATACAGAACTTTTCTCCGCGGGACTCCAAACCGCCCCGTTTTTGGCTTTCGACCGACCATTAATTAATGCCTGGCCAACTTCATTGTCAAACAGGCATTAAACGAAAATTCGGGATTATTCGGGCCATAAGCCTTCGCCGCGCCGCTACGAGAGGAACGAGAACTTGTTTATCCTTCGTGGTTTGGATTTGGAACTTTGATAATCGCGCAGATTAGAACTACTGATGGATGTTGAGATAATTCGCGGCGAATCAGCAAAATTCTGATTATTCCCTGTGTCGTATTGATGCGAATATATATTTGCTCCATGCTTAATGTACTACTAATGAATTCACTTCGACTGATTCTCTGCTGCGATGGCTCCCTTCCGTAGATACCTAAAACCATGCGGAACATCAGCATCATCGTATAGACTTTAACATCGTATGAAGTTCAGTCGCTGTACCGTCAGCCGCCATACGACCCGAACAAGCTAATGGAAGTTAGTTTCTGAACGATCCTGGTTAGGAGGATTTGGCTCGTTAGCCCAGCAAATAGACTGTGCTGAGAAGACTATTGCTAGGATAAATTTCCCGACTGCAGCCCAACTTTGCCTCTAATCACGTAGAGCAACATATGCGTTAACGCTTTTTTGACGGTTGCTGTAAACTTTTGATTGTAGCCGGTCTTCAGTGGCTAATCACTTGGATTTTCATGAAATTTGGAGGACCCCTAGGATTATGTCTACAATGGACGTAGCCGTGATTCTAAGTATAGTAGGATAATCAGTTTTGAGGAAAGTTTTTGTAACATTCGGTAGAAGTTATTCCTGAATTCAACTTTGTCACAAGAAATTTTTCTCTTGAAAAAATAATTACATCAAATATTATAGTTAGCGAAATATTCTTACTTTATACAATTTTTTGTCAACTACGTATTTGTTTATTGTTAATAAAACAGTACCGCGGTGATAGTAAAGCTATATGCATTGCATACTCCGAAATAAATTTGGGTGTGGTTGTTAATATAACGAGGATTATCCACAGCATACAATTCTAACTAACTCATAAATTGCATAAAATAACAGTAGACAAGGAAATGTAGCTAATTATATTATAGCTATTGAAATACATGTGTATGTATCTTCTTCAGTTCGTGGTATAAAATATAAAAAAATATAGAACCTAAATCAAAAGCAGTTCACCACTAGAACTACGTTCAATGTAAACTGTAACCTTATGAAATTTTAACTTGCACTCAAATGCTTTCCACTACAAACATTCAGTATTTTCCAGTGAGATAATTCTTCGACGCTAGTTAATAAGAAACCATACATAAATCAAGAAACAAAGCCATTTCTTCCAACATTTCACAATTTGATGCATTAAACAGAGCTTAATACTGTACATAAAGCTAATTCTATTATCTCAAATCAAATGATGATTGAGAGTCACCGTCCGAGTGCTAAGAGTTAATAAAACCCAAGGAAACATCTTCTAAAAAGAAACTCAGATTTCAAGTTACTCAAAACACCTGCAAACCTTTATCCACTGCATCCAAAGAATCCAAGAACACTCGTCGTCGAAACCGCAGTTGCAAATGGCCGCGTTGAAGCAGTCGTCCATTAGACCAAGCGAAGGGATTAATATCGCGCGCGTGTCGTTGGTATTCAGAGTCAGCCTCAGCGAAATCACCGGCGCTCGCGATCGAAGGAGAGAGCGTTTCTGATAAGATACGAGCAATAAATGACTCGCATTGCGACGATATATTCCACAGGACGTTTCCACCTGGCGGGCACGACATCTATCGAGATATCCATCCGCAGTAACGGGGAGAGGAAGAAGGGATTCCCTCTCGGGAAGCATCGCGGTGGGGATGAGGATCGGAGGTTGTTTCGCGCGCGTCGTTTTGGAATTTACGTCGGATCGATGGGCAGCCGTTAATCGGCCAATAAGAATAATTCGCGCGAGACAAAGCCAGCCATTATTTCTCGGAGAGACGGCCGGCGCAGATCGACGCCTTGTATTTCGCATACTTTATTACACCATATTACTCACGGGGATCCGTGGCTGGGTTGGACTCGTGGGCGAGCCTTTTACGAGTGAACCGTCCGTTCGGTTCGCGGCCAGTGAAACGGCGTGCGCGCGAGCCAAAGGTGGAGGCGAGGAGGCGAAAAGACGACGCGATGAAGACGAGCCCAGGAAAATGCGGCCGGGACGGGGATAAACGTGCGTGCGCTGCCGGTTTCGCAGCGGCCCGCAAGTCTGGGAAGGAAACAAAAAACCAAAGGCGAGGGAAAATACGCGAGAACGGGCACGACCGTCAGCCGGCGAACAAAAAGTACGCGAGATACGCCTGTGTTCCGCCACGTTCTTCCTTCGCCGCGAGAGAAGATGAAAAATCTGTTGAACTGACGTTCATTGGGAAATTGCAACGAGCCGCCTTTGGGACAGGATGATTAATGCGCGCTAGACGCTCTTGCTGTCTGCGCGTATGCGTCGGCTTTATGCATGTATGCGCGAAGCGGGGAAGTTTCGGCAAGTTTTCCCGATTCGGCTGGTCTCGAACTTTTCCTGCGGTGATCTACGAACTGGAAAGTACTTTGGTCGAACCTTATCTCTCGAGACGGACTCGCTCGTTGCATTCATGGTTTTGTTATCGGATTGTTTCGGTTTCTTGTACGGTTGATGCATAGTAGTGTAAATAGATGCAAAATTACAATGGGATTAGCTGTAAAATGGTAATAAGGTATTGTTACGACCAATATTTAGTAGGAGTTTTCTTGTGTCGTCAGAAGTTTCGTGGCTTGCTGCGTAGCTTTTGGGTTTGTAGAATCTAGCGATTGAAATGCAGCCGAGTGAACTTTCGAGTTTATGTATGGTTATAAAAATGTTTGGATTCGTGTCAGATACGATACTGCGTTATTGTCAATGCAATAAAATATATTGTGGGATTTGCGAGCGGGTATAAATTCGGATGTCTCGTCGTTTTGAATGTGAATATAGCAGAAAATAATCTTTGTCGAAATTGAAAGTTATGGGGAAGTTTTATTGAGTGTCTCTTCTTTCAGTTAGTAAATCCTTGCGTTAAAAAGTGACTTAATTTAGTAAATTCTCTTTGGAGTTAGGCAGTATTTATGAAGAACTTTTTATGGATGACTTAAAAATTAGAAATTTGCATCATATGTTGGATATAAAATAGCTATTTATAATAACCGCAATTCTAATAAGGTAGTTGCTACTTCTAAATTCATAAAAAGTTACCTGCTTCGTTAGAACTGAATTTTATTTTTATACAGTCTGTAAGGACCCAATATCAAAAGTGCGGTGTTCAAATATTCATAATTTTTCCGTTCAATTAAGTTAAAAAACATGCTGTGATTTTGGAGTAAGCTAAGTCGGGAGAAATCGCTTAAGATTTTGTATTAAACGTATACAAAATTCAATGTATACATTTCTGTAATGCAACCACAATTTACTTGTTATTTATATCATATACTATAACAATAACGTATCCAAATGAACGGAAACTAAATAATAATCGGTAGAAATAATACTTATATTTTACTTATTTACGAAACAAACATTAAAGCTTTATAAATTTGAAAAATAAAATAATTTTAGTAGCGTTCACTTAAACTCCCAATGAAAATATAGATAACATCAAGCGGTAACAAATTTTTATAGAACGAAACCCATAGTACACCAGTCTACTCCGTTACATCCAAAAACTGAAGAAACTAGAACTTAAACGCTACAATTACGTTCCAGCACTTGACCTGTCTGGACCATTGTACATCTCGTCTCGCGATCGAAGCGTTTTCTGTACGAGAGTAAAAGTCCCAGCGACCCGAGCGCGCAGCGTTTCCCCCAGAGACTGGAAGAAGGAACAGTAATTTGGTCATTGTTGTTTTTTAATTAATCTCGCCAGTGATGCGTGGCAGGTAACGCGACGTGGTCGGATGAGCACCGCTGTTAAATGGCACGATTATCTGTCTCGTGTTTTATTTGCTGCCGGGTTGTTCGCGTTCTACTTCGCTCTCGGCGTCTCTGTCGTTCTTCCTTTTCCGTTATGCTCCTGCCTCGACTGGAGCATTGACTCGAGAGGGTTTTTGCACGGTGAAGAGGTCGGCAACTCGTGCACCGGCGGGGGTACGGGGGAAGGTCCTTAAAAACAGATCCATTAAAGTTTTTCCGGCGCTTTCCGAGGTGGTAGTGGTTACTCGGTGAGTACCGAGTAAGATTGCACATTTCTCCTATTCAACGTGCACGCGCATAACGTCGCGAGCCACGAACGGGCCCCGGCAACCGCGGCAACCACTTGCCACCGGATACACCAGAAAACTCTCTCCGTGGGCCCTTTCCACTTTTCCTCGCGGCCCTTCTCGTAAAACCAGTTCCTCTCTCCATTCTCTCCCCACAGCCTTTCTCTGATCGTAAAAATAATTTTTCGCCTCCGGTGGTCCTGCCCTCGTCGCCTTCAATGCATCCCCGCTGTTAAACACCCGGACAGCAGCCCACTGTAAATTATAATAAACATTTTTCCCATTCAGTAGCTGCGCCCTTTTGTTCCTGATACTTGAGAGTTAATTAACGAGGTTGGTTATTGAAGTGCTAGGAAATCTGTTACTTCGAATAGTTCGTGGTACCGTGGTTCCTCGACGAACTCTCCAGGTTTTTTTGCTCCCTAGATATTCAAAAGTCTCGTGACCATGGCGTACGATCATCCGAAACACGAGTGAAAAGTTTACCGTCCCGTGGATGCTCACGGAATGCAGCGAGCCAATCTTTTCCTTCGCATAACTTATCGCATCCCTCCGCCCTTTTCCGTCTCCAGCTTTACCCGGCGCGCGCGTGATGTATCAGGGTCTTTTCTAATTTAGCATTCCGCAGATCCCGCCTCGGAAAATTCGATTTGGCCGTGACGCCTAGATAAACTCGTCCCCGTGCAGCAATCGGCCCGAGGGTAGTTCCCTGTGCTTTGAAGCAACGGAAAGTAGAGGGAACGTGCAAGAAACGTAACGCGCGTGCTCGTACGTGGCAGGACAATCTTCTTATTAGGTACTGTGGCGAGGTTCTCGTGTTGCTTGTTACACAGGATTCGTAAATTGATATAGTTCCCTGTTGCAAATGTATTTTGTGATTGAAAAATCGATTATATTGAGATTCAAGAGACGCATTTGCGACTTTCAATATTTGTTGGCTATCTTGAAACGTCAAGAGTGCGTTCTCAAAGTATTCTTCCCGGTACTACTTGAAGCTGCTGAAAAATTATTAAAGAAGTTGGAGGTAAGAACCGTCATATTTTCAAGTCGGAATGAAAGTTTCTATACACCGATGTTAACTCTTTAATTTATAAAATTGAAACTCGAAGCGAAGATTTCAAAGTGGATGTAATGAATGCGAACATTATTTCTTAGTTTAACACGTTAACTGACGAATCCGTGAGAAAATTTCATAAGATATATAATTTCATAAGATTAATATATTCATAAGTAATATATTTAGCAAAACAAAAAATGGAAGGTTGAGATTTACCGTAGACATTCCCCTTTTAATCTTTTTACATCTCACATATTTTAATTGAATTTTGCTCGAGCAATGTATCTTCGTAGAAATTAATTTTTAATCTACACAAGGGACTTTGTTGCTCATTTAGTAATGGTTTAAAATAAATGAAAATAATCCCTAATAAAAAATTATGTAGGAAAAGATTACACAAGCGGCAAAGGCACGAAAGGAAACGAAACAAACAAGGAAATGAAAGGAAATATTAATTTTAGAAGAAATGAAAGTAACATTTAACATCATTTGGAAAAAAGTTAATTTTTTTCTTATCTATGGCCTATAATGAATCTCTTAGCATAATAAATGATAAAGCAATGAACATTTACATACAAAACGTATTATATTTTCACCTGCTCCATGAAGTGTTCGCACATTTGTTTTTTCCAGACCTATTATCCGATCAATCGATTATCAGAACTAGTTCGCTTTCTTATCAGTTCTTATAATCGACATTTCACCGTACTATCTATCCGTTATCAGTATCTAACCTTCGGAGTAACCATAGATTCACGATGAACAGGGAATTCCTTTCGCTTCCAGCAAATTATCGAGGATAATATAGCTCCGACGGGGGCAGTTGCAAGGAATCATAAGGCAAGGGGTTTAACGAAGATTCCGGGGTCGGTGGCAGCCTCTTTTGAAGCAGTCGTACGAACCTTTGCCCGTCGGGTAACGGTAAAAGCGTGGCGTAACGTTCCTCGTCTATACACCGGCCAGGTGACAGAAAGATTTTCTCAGTTCAGATACGATCCACACGTCCATGTCTCACGGTTCATGGAATCATTTGTGGACGACTGCTTTAAATGCGAGCGTTTCTGGCGCATTACTGGCGTCTGACGGTCAGAGGCATAACGAGTCTTTTTCGTTGGTAACGAGAAGACGGTTCACCGATTTCTCTGAGAAGGAAACGAGCGCCGAAGAAAAGGGTATTTCTCTCTCGACAAGCGGACCTCGATTCTCTCGGGTTTCTGGTAACCACGAGTAGAAAGAGAGAGGTGAAAGGTAGAAAGGAAGAGAAAGAAAGAGAGCAAGAGAGTGAACGATTTGGGCTACGGCAACTGGCTGAATGTTTCTTGGCCCGCCGTTGCTCTTCTCAGCTTTCATTCGAAATTATTGTTTCCAGGTCCAGGCGAAATTTTTTGGCTACCGACGTTGACGTACATCGTCTAGACGCGCGTCTTCGAGCCCGTGTATTGCGGCTAGAGACAGGAACCGAGGGACAAGAAGGGTGAAACCCAGCGTCGTTGCCGGGGGATCGCGTTCTTTCCTGTAAATTGCGCATCCACGCTCTCGAACACCAATAGAATCTGTTTAGGGTCTACGGTAAATTGGGTTACGCCTCTATCGAAGAAGAACGAACAGATTCTTTGAACGATTTCGTCGGCGGAGTGTCTCGGTCTCTTTAGCCATCTATCAATTTAAACCGGCTCTGATCTCGGTCGGAATCGATCGCGCGGAAACTGTTGGTCGTCGTCTGTGTCTATTTTCTGAAATTCGTCCGACGGAGGACCGGTTCGAAGGGACCAGTTACACGTGGAAATCCGAGTCGTCCGAAGACAGGAAGGCGGAAAGAGCGAGAAACGTCCATCGACGTAGACGACGGTTAGGACTGGACTCTCGAAATCCTTTCGAGGTGGCCATTAACGATGACACGGACGGATCCACGAGCAAGCGAGAGTCTTAGGCGGCTAGGGTTTAAAACTAAAAGCATTCCTTGCGATTATTGACAAGGGCAACCGCCCGCCATTACGTGTTTTAGAGGATCTAATCCTATCTGTCCTTACGCCGGTGCCCTCCAGTTAAAAGCATTCTCGTGAATTATTCACGGGGCGCTAAGATCCTGATGCGCTGGGAATTTAATTATTTTCTTCTCGCGTTTCATAACGCGGAACGTAAACGATAAACACTGGACGCCTGGAAATCCTTTGGGTCTCGTTCCCGCATTAACTTAGTCCCTGTGAAATGTGATCTTATTTATTTCGAGACATGGTTTTTTTTGTACGATGATCAGGGGCTGACGTGACCGTTCTATGAATCAAGTATAACGAATTGATATGATAAGTCTGTCGAGTATACAAAGTCAAGCATCACGATGAGCGGTGAGGAAAGGTTTTAGTTTGAAGAGAACAGGATTAACGAACTGTCATTTGTTACGAGAAGATTCACAAATTTTCTGATTTAATAATGTTTTTTATAAGTTATAGTTTTCGTTAAAACTTAGTAATGTTAATGTTACGTATTCTTTCCTTGACACTTTAATCTTTACTTAAATTTTTTTGGAAGTTTAATTTTCCAATTTTACTCAAAGTGGTGAAACGAAATTTCTTTGTCGCGTAAAAGAAAATTATTTAATATGAAAAGACAATTACAGAGAAATATTACTATAGGTGAAAAGACTGCTCTTTGTTTTATAGTTCTTATAGGCACCTATGTACACTAGCCACTAAAAACATTTATTGCATCACTGCGTTACGTGGTTTCATAAGAGTATCGGTAATAAAATGATTTATATTCAATTTATTGTGGTCAGGACGTTCAGGTACATATTTTTGCAATAAATATTCCTTTTAAACCATTTTGGAATATTAACGAGAGACATAAATGTTATCGTATCTAAAATTTGTGTAATATAATAAATATTTTCACTATTATATGTTTCTTCCATTTTTATTCACCTCTAAATAAACGTGAAACAATAAAATTGGAAACATATGAATCTTGTGTCTGTTTCTGAAATGTGTTAATAGCGACATAAATATATTTCTTCTTGTCTTTAAACTCATCAACTCTCCCCCATAACAGATTCTTCTTAAAAAATATTTGTGGAACAAATCTTTTTTTAGGTTTTAACACTAAAACTACTAGATAGGTCAAAATGACCTAGTCTTGACTTCTTCTTTTTACAATTATTAAAAATATAACAAATGTTTCTCAGAGAAATGATCAAAGAAATTAATTTAGTAATACGCAAATTGCATTGTAAATCAATTAAATCTCAATAAATTCACTCTTGGTGTTTCCATAGAGAAATTCCAAAAAGTCAATTTAACTGCTCGGTAGTCTTACTGTTAAATTCTCATGGCCTGAATCTTATTGCTCCAGTATAAAGTATAAATAGAACATATTGATTTTAGGAAAGCTGTAATATGAGTTACGTGATCAACGTATTTAATTTCATTTACGTTTCATCTTACCGTCATCGTCTTATCCCTAATTGCTCTGCAGCTCTGTTACAAAATTCCAAGAGACGTCGGATGATGATGGAAAGGGTCGGGCGACACAACGCGTCGCGGCGCAACGCGACGCGTCTATGGAAATAAATCCTTTAGGGCGGACTGGTCTCGCGCGACGCCGGTTTCACACGCAGGAAATCCCGAATAAATCCAAACAAACGCGGGTACAGGAGGAGGAGGATCAGGCCTCGCCACCTACGATTTCGAAAGGGACGAGGTTTTATTTATAGGTGCTTTGGTCGCCGACACATGGTATGGCACGCGCGGAATCACGCGTGTTTTCATGCCCGCTAGGTGCACGCATGGGAGTAAATTATTTGGATAAGTCGACGCGGCCTTCGACGATGGTTCTTCGAACCACCGAACCACGTTTCCTTTGCTCGAGTAACATTTTTGCTCCGTATGTATGAGTAATGCTGATTTATCGAGTCGACCTTAACCCTTTGCACTCCCATTTCGAGGTAGAGTCGACATTCGATTTTATTCCAGTCGCTGCTTACTTTGACAATTATCGTGATATTCTAAGTATCCTAAGTACAATTTTAGCACTTTTTAAATGTTCTCAAATAAATTAGAAAAGTGCCGTATTACACTATAATTGAATTAATGGCATTTGATAAGGCAAGAATATTTCAGATCGCAAAGTTGTAATTTCATCAGTTTCGAGAATATTTCAAAAAACGTTCCGGAGAACATGGGTAAAAATTATAGTACTACCGAACGAGTATCTTATTTCATTATCTAATTGATAATTAATGAGTAATTGATTGTTTTATCTATATACCTAGGTGAGTATATGGTAGCCCTACAAAAATAGATGTATGGATATTTAGTCTTATTTTTAGAAATTAGTTGTATTACATAGAAGTATTCGATACTAAAGGTTTTGGCTAAAATAAATTACAATTCTTATTCAAATATTCTTATATCATAATTTTATACATATGTTGTAAATCATCAACTTAAAATGCCAGAAACATAACGTTTATGATTTCTGTAACTTTCAGTCTGAAATCCGTCAGACTGATATACTTATTCCATAAATTTAGTGTTAAGTCGATCAGGATTTAGCTGAAAGTTTTAATCCGCCGATGTGTCTACCAGATTCATTCCTTCAGTAGAATATCAATGAATTTTATGTTTCCCTGGGAAAATGTAGATATCAAGAACCGGTAGATCTCACGCTTTATTGCCTCGCAAGATTAAACACACGACAACTAGCTCGTATTGCATGATTTATTCATTCGTAACACATTCGAAAGTTCTCAAACCGTTTACACGTACTTCTAAAAGAGAAATCGAATCTACCAATGTTCACGGTGTTTAAACAACGTGGGGCGGATTTGCTTTTTTTCAGTCTCCGCGTCGGTCACTGTGCTTTCGTGGCTCATTCGTTTAATGGCCAACTAAATATTGACTCCCGGTTAGTGGGTTTACCTGTGACCTGGTCACCGAAGTGTTTCGTTGTCTATAAACCTATCTGTCTAGCTGTAAAGTAAGAAACGGTATGCACGGATGTACACATCTATAACGGAAGCCGCGCGACGACTCTTCTAAACCAGCTTCTATCTATCGCGTTTGTTTATACATTACATCTATCCGGTAAACCGTAGTTTTTCTGGGAATTTTCTAATTCAACTTGCCATCAAATAGAGTCGGTCTCATCATTTTTTCAGGAGAAACGCGAATAAATTTTATTTATGAGAGCATTGGATATTTCGCGACAATTGCCCTTTGCTAAATGTTTTATTGAATGAATAGCTTGCATCGTTCTCGCTGTCAAATTAAAAAATGTGTTTCACTGTTATTTGCATTTGACACAACTAATTGAAGTACCTATCATTTCTTTCCAAGATTTTCCTAGTTCAATATTAATTAAAATTATAGAAAAATGTTATTTTTGTTGTTCTTAGAATGTACTCAACGTGTGATCAATCTTTATTTCGAATTAAATCAAATTACTGTGATTCGCTCAATTAAACGACAATCATTTGAAAATTTGTTTGTATTATAAATAATGTAAAATAAAGTAGTAACATTTATAAAGATAAACGTGCAATAATGATAACGCGTAAATTAAATATTTTGATATTATACTTTTTGTATCCCATGTACTTTCTCCCGCAAAATTGTCCGGCATTTAGTGTGTTAAGTAAGGTGTGAAAAGATCTCTTTGTAATATTATCACGTTCCTTTTCTTACTCTTTCCATATCAACGTAATGAAAATTACAAACAGCACACTGCCTTTTTAGATTTTTGTTTTGTTTCCATACTAACTGATTTAGTATCTTTGAGATTGTACGCAAAACAGCAGCTTCATAATTTCATTCATCTCCATAGAAAAATGAATAAACCCATTTGTTCCAACGTAAGAAAAGAACTTCATCTCGCGGTAAGAAGCAGAACGAACACCCTGTTCAATCCAATAAAATATACACTCATTCACTAAGAAAAAATTAACGATGCATGATCCAATCGAACGTTTCGTCCAGCAATGATCGTGTCTCGATAAGTATGTAAATAAGCTCATTTGCGAACAGTAAAAAATCAACGATCCATTGACACATCGAGCGTGTCTTCGATGGAGGGGGTCCGAATTTTCGGTGCGTGATCATTGAAGAACGCCTGGTGAGCGATCGAAATCGGAGCGTTATCGTAACGAGCGCCGCGACGCCTGTTCGCTTTTCTTTCATGCCTCCCCTACGTGTCAGCTGGCCGGTGGGCTGGCCAAATAAAACCAACACATTTTTAATGGACCGCGGACAAACGCGTGCGTTTCGCGTGTGCACCCAGCGACTCGAGTCGACGTGTGTACGTTTTTCCCGATGCTTACGAACATGAAACATACGTGCGTTTCTGTGTGCACCGGTTCGCTCGACGATTCAAGCGGTCGTAGAGGCGTCTAGGGATCGGGAACGAAAATATATCGGGACCGCGGTGTTGAATTGGGGTCAGCGCGGCCACAAAATCGCAATTTACTGCTGGCTATAAGCATTGCTCGGTTCTCGGTTCGTAATTTTTCATATAGAGGTCTGATATTCGTATTTTTTCGCGAGCAAACGCACATTCCGCCGTTGCTCAATGATCCACAGAATCAGGAGTGCGTTTTATTTCGTCCCGATAACAGCCTCAACGACTGGAATCGCGTTTTATTTCATTTTATAATTGAATCCAAGATGTCTGCGCACTTTTTCCCTCTGTATATCACAATTTATATTTGCCTTGCCTGGTATGGCGCGGTCGTTACCGTAAATAGTTCGGAATAGAAAGTATTCTGGTAGACAATACTATGGATGTTGGATACAGGAATGAATTGTCTTTTCCTATAAATATGGCGTCATTGTATATTTTAAGGAGTTCTTCGATGCAGTACTGTGATTTATGACTGTATAAATTCTATGAGCTGTAAAATTTCATTCATTGCTATGTTATAGATAATTTAAACGCTAGAAAAACATTTTCCTTTAAATAATATTATCTTTGTTCAGGTTATGTCTTAATATAAAACGCTATATAGAAACAAATTTGCATAATTGAGAATAATATCGTTAGTTTGACAAAAGATAACAACTGCCCTGTAACGAAAATTGTTAAATCACTGGAAGAAGTTGCATAATTTATAATTGTTTAAAAAATTATGAAATATGTTAAAAAATGTCAGAAAGATGACCCAAGAGTGACAATCTTCTAACTAGGATGTCCTGTCTTAAAAAATGCTCTTAATTCTTTATTAACAGTTTGCCGGAAGTGTTTGGGTTGTTCACAAATTATGAAGGGTTCTGAAAATTTAAAAAGACGCAAACTGTTAAAGAAATCATCACAGGAGAGAATAAAGTTTGCTGAGAAACAGGTGCACAGACGTAAAAAATGGAAAGAGGTCATTTCTCGTGATGAGTGGTGTTTCAATTTTAATGTCTCTGATGACCTAAATGATTATTTTCACGTCACAAGAAAGGAAGAAATAATGAAAATTTATCTTTTAGTTGGACAATGCAGCTGTGCAGACGAAAAAGATGATAAAAGACTCTTTCAACACCGAAAAAAATGGCCGTTTTATTACAGTCCCCAAATCCCCAAGCTTAAATATTTCATAACACTGGCGAGATGGCGCTAACTCGGAAGTATATTTCAACCGATAACAATTTATTGATAACGTGGAGGTAAAATATTTTCCCGAAGAGAAATTATGATATTTAAAATAAAAAAATTATTTGAAAACAAGTATATAATGAAACTGGTACAAAAATAGAGATAGCAATCCATGTTATTCACGAGTAATGAAAATAAAATTTCTCTATTCATTTCTTCTAAAAAATTCTATAATCATATTTTACAGCTAACGATGAAAACTTTTTATAAATATAGGCAACAACATTTTATGAATCAATGTCTTCTAAAATAAACAATATTTTTTTTACAGAAAAACAAAGTTTTGTCTCATAATAGGAGATACATTTACACAACTTTACATGGTATCATCTAGTATTATTACAGAATGTATTATATCCAAAGTGAAATTAAACTTCAGTAGATTTGATTATTTCGAACCAGAACATTCGAACAATTTCAATAGTACGACTCAGATAATTCGATGAGTCAGAGTAGCAGAAGAAACCCAGAGCGTGGCATTAGTTTCGGTTCAGCTGTTCTAAACACTCGCGGACACAAGAATTGATTCAAACCTATAGATCTATTTCTACCTGTCCGGTGTAGGTGAATCGATACTTCCGTATCGAGAAGCAGAACGGTTCGAACCGTCGAACGGTGAAAAGGAATTAATTGAAACCAAATAGTCTGGTGAGCTTGAATCAAGAGAACGCAGATTGCAGGGAAATACGTTCCATTTCTAGCCGTAGTCACGTAGGACCCGAAACAGCCAAAATCCTCGAGACACTAAATTTCCCGCGTCGTCTGCTAGAATTGGACTCTTAGCAACAAGTGCGGCGCGTGACGCATCGATACTTTCTTCCAGCATCTTCCTCATGGGATGCTTACTATTCGAATTTTCCGAAGGAAATGCAGCGTTTAGCGTTTTCGCGAAGCGCGTTCTTCTCCTTCATCTCTTCGCATCGTCCTGCACGTGTCGCGTTTCATTTTATAACAAGCCTGGTTGGCTGTTCGTTCCCGGCGATGAACGATCAAACCCTTTCCTGCGCTATACACTCGGCACAAAGGGCGTCCTCACGATATGCCAGGACTTAATCAATATCTTCTTCTCCGTTTCACTTTCTCCCTGCCCTCTGCACGCCACGCTCGTCTCGTTAATTCGCGGGCCGCATTCGTCTGACGGTAATTCGTGCGTTTCGACGAGTTCGTCTGCACGCTTTGTTCCGCGATCGTGAAGGAATCGCGTGGACTGGAAAGAGGAATAACCCTGTGGCAACGGGGGAAGGGATGGTAGAGAGTTTGGGGAGGACACCGAAGAGGACACGGGAAAAGTGAGAAAGCGAGAGAGGCTGAGAGGATTTAAGCCGATGCGACGTCGCGCGCAAAGCGAGGAGAGGAGTTAATGGATCCTGTGGGATACCAATGGGCTGCACCCGTACGTTCGTGCTCTGTTTACAGGCAAAGCCAATTACAGCTAATTCGACGGCTATTTATTAGCCGATTAGTCGGATGTATTTCGGGAGACCACCCTTCAAGGACGTCTTTATGAACGATCCCGGCGGCGACGATAACCAAGGAAATTACGACGATTATGCCTCTCTGCTTCGTGCAACGACACGCTCGTTTCCGTTCCCGCTGTCCCAAACCAGACCTCTGAACCCTGCGACAACGCGGTGTTGCTTTCACGGGACGCCTAACGTTCCTCGAGATCGTCGGTCTCCGTTATGCCGGGAATTAAACTGCGAGGAAAGGGAAAGCTCGATGTGGAAGTGTGGAAAACGAATTTTATGAGTTGCCGCGCTTATCCTCTTTGCGAGACTTTTAGAGGTTTCGGGACGGTGTATTTTCTCGCGTAGAGGCTGAGCGAAACGAATTATCGGGACGAGATTTGGGCACGTCGACTTCACTCTCTGCGTTCTTGCTTTCTTAAAAATAGACGCCCGAGACTATTTTAACTAAAATAAATAGAAAAGGATATTGTAGAACAATTTTTAGTGAAACTATCAATATGTTTTTGTAACTTTTTCAAAAGATTGATGACTTCATTATGGATTACTTCGATTGTAATAATGTTGTATTTTATGTTCCAGTTTGGTAATTCGTGAAGTCTATATGAGATTTATTGAATATATTGCATAACCAGTTTTATTTAATTTCTAGAGTACTAGTTTAGCAATTAGTTATTTTCTATACTTGTTAACTTCCACAACGACGAATTTCACTAGTGTTTTTCTGTTCGAGTTATTTAATATATGAAACAGAATTCAAATTTTCCTTACACGATGATACTATTTCGAGTTGGTTGTACCTGAATTTATTTTATTGATGATGCTAAGGAGGTTCGTTTTCTATAGCTACCTTGCTGACAATAATTATTTACTTGTGAACATAATTTTTATAATCTTCCGAGATTTTAAATAAAACAGGATTATTTACGACTGTAAAATATGTTGTGCAACTATACTTCATTGTTTCAAGGCTGTTACGTGAACTTTACCCACGATTGCAATTTTATCTTTACGAGAACATCTGCTAGCTGCATACAAGAATTACAGTACGACATGTACAGAAGTCAATGATACTACAAGCAAATGCGAGAAGTAAATGCGAGGAAGGTGTTGCGTTAGTAGTCCTCTAGTGGCAAGTACAATTGATGCCGTCGCAGATGTTTCAGCGGTTATCGTCGCGGTTACAGAGTACGTTAAAAAGTCCCCGGAGGCAATGGTAACGAGGAGGCGTCACAGCGTTGCTCCACAGTTAATTCCGCCGGCAGTCAGCCCCGATTACGAAAGGTGCTCGATGTATTGTCCCCGTGGTTTGTTTTCTAGAAGAGAGCATCTAATTAAACGAGAATTCGCCGAAACACGAGAACTTTAAACGCACAATAAATGCTCATGGAAGTCGGTTCCCGGAGAACTTTGAAGTCGCGCCTTTCTGAAAATAATTCAACTCGATCCAATTGCTTTGAGCCATTCACGAGCCTTGTATAAATGTCCGCTAATAGGTTTCAAGACTTTTCGGAACGCTTGAGGAAAGGATTCGGTAGAGTGGAACCTTGACGGCTATTTTTCCGCTTTTCTTTCGCTCCTGTTTCCGGAACGGAACGCGGCCCGCGTCGTCTGCGGTCACCGCAAACGAGGCGATGCAATTTGTCGGACGATTATTGCTTTCATACCCGTTGAATCGATAACTGCGTCGTCGCTTTGAGCCAGTGGCACCGTCGGTTGTCGTTTTTTCGGTTTCCTCAAGCACATTGTTGCATTTTCATGAAAATTGTGCCGGGGTTTAAAGCTTCCCGCCTCTTTCGTTTGTTGCTTGCCTGGCCTCAATCCGTTCTCCTTTCTGTCTACCCGTCTGTTCTTCTTCGTACTCAATTAATATTGAACAGCCACACGAGAAGACGGTGAATCCCATACGCTGAGAACCGCTGCTCTTAGCCCTCGAGCTTCCATTAGACAGGGTGATTGCATTCTTGCGCTAGTAGCTTCGAATAAAGGAATCGCCGGTCGTGGTCTCCTTATTCTTGATTTTTCCTCCGTAGCTCTTCGCCCAGCTTTTCCCTCCCGATGCCCACGGGAGTGTACCGGAAAGGGCTGTAACTGCGAAAAAAGGGAACGAGGCGCATTCCAGGATCCCAATACGATTCAATACCGCCCGTCGGCGAATCCGTACTCCAAGCACTTATCGCCTTCTCCCTCGTTAATTCTGGAAATTCTCGATTTTCCGGGGCAGACAAATAAATTGGAAACACCTTGCAATGTGTTTCTATTCCACCATTCACGGAAAAGGCGCTATGTATTTCGCTGGAAAGTTAGGTCGACCAAGTTTCAATTGGATCGACGCTGATTCCCAACGCACAGTGGGGTATTTGCCCAATTTAGGCGGTCAAAAGACCATTTTAAAGTTTTACCTATACCGAAAAATGTTTGCTATTTGAGACAGGTGAATATGTAAGTAACAATGTTCTAAGAATTTGTTTATCCTTGGAGTTTTCGACTACACGTTTTGGAAAAGTTGTACGTATTTTTCTTCAATATTAAATTTTTTAGGTAAGTATATACTGTGTTTTTAATAGTTCATTACTTTTTACCATGCATCTTCATGTAAATATTCGCATTTTAACATAAATAATACATCATCGATATTTTATACAGTTGAACAGCTTCACGAATGATTTCATTATAAATCAGAATGTGTCCCAGCGTTCTTTCAAGCACAGTTGTATTCAATAAGGTCTTTTAAGATTATGATGCAAAAATAAAATCTTTCGCACACGTCCACTTTTTTGTTCTAGAGCGATTTGTTTACCGCGGCGCACCGCGCGTCGCAATCTACGCCGTTTCGGAAAACTGACTTTCTGATATCATTAAGTTTAATACTTCGAAACAAATTTTTTTTTAATAAATTTATACCACTTTCAACTTCAACAGTTTTTCAACAGAAATTTTGTGATTCTTTGTATAAACACAAATTTTTTTATATAATTATATAAAATTATATATAATTTGTATTAATAAATTTATTGTTATATGCCACATAATTATGT
Source organism: Nomia melanderi (assembly GCF_051020985.1). Lineage (NCBI taxonomy): Eukaryota > Metazoa > Arthropoda > Insecta > Hymenoptera > Halictidae > Nomia > Nomia melanderi. The sequence continues at coordinate 3,570,527 of NC_135007.1, read as the reverse complement.
ATTATTATATCATTATATACTATTGCATTAGATTCTCATATTTTCTTGTAAAAAGTCGATATAAACCTGTCTTTAATTTTGGTCGCTTAGATCAGGCAAATACCCCACTATGCGACGCTTCGTTACATATCAGAATTATTCGCGATTTTTCAGTTATATCCATGGAACGAGATCTTACAAGAGAGAACAAAAAATTGATAAAAAATGGAGGTTGGAAATTTAGCCGGGGCGAGTGGAATCCAGCGTAACTGGACGAACGACTGCGAAGGGTGGCTCGCCGGCCTGGAAAAAATCGGTCTTTATTGTTTTCGTTAGGTTTCCCTCCTCCGTGGCGGTTCTCCCGTTCCTCCTCTTTCATTTGGGATCCCTCTCTTTCCGTTTCTCGAGGCTTTTTGCTAGAAGAGGAGAAAGGTGAAGAGCACGAGTGAGAATGTGGAGAGGGGTAACAGGAAAAACCGAGAGTGGTGGTAATGGGTGTTGAATAATAAAGAGGACCAAAGCCCCTAGCTAGTCACTCGTTCTTTCTTATTCTCATTCGAGCCGGTCAGCTTAAGAGGAAATTAAAAAAATTCTGCGTTTCATCGCGATGTTTCGTGGATTCTGTTTGTCCTTGCTCCGCGTTTCATAACGGCCGCACTGTTGTAGCCGTGGGTCTGCCCGCGAATAAATTGTTTTCCGCGTGACGACCAACGGGGCAAAAATGTTGCGCCTCCTACGCGTTTCATGGTGGATTTTTGTGGAATATCTGGTTGCACGGGACAATCAACTGTATGCATACTGTTGCAAAACTGTGAATTTCCGATTGAATAATGGCGGTGCAGACACGTACCTTTGGCGAGGTCTGATAATCTGTTTAGTAAAAAATTGTTCGAAGATTCTGCAATTTTACAACTTAACGAATGTAATGTAACGTGAAATTATAAAATAATTATAAAGTATTCGTTATCGCATATGAAAAACACGGTTTGTTGTATTCGGTTTTATTATGCGTTTTATTTATATATCTAATATTATTAAATGATATATTAATGGGAAATTCAATTTTTGAAAGATTATTGTTAATCTCGATCAAATACTGTTTAAAAAAGAATAATGACAAGGTGAGGGAACACGTTGTTGTTTTAAAATATATTTATTTCCATGAAATAATCAAAAGATTTTCTTAGAAGATTTTGCTTTTCAGAGAATTCATTTTAATTTACTGTTTTTGGCTTCATACGAATTTGTTAAGAAATCAGTATTATTGCCAATTAAACATGAACGATGTTGAACGAATGATATTACGTGCTCTTGATCCAAATATGCCGTTAATAATCATTAAGTTTTTTACATTTTTGTTAATTCAAATGCATATTCAAGTTTATGGTATCATAGAATAAATAAAAAAGGAGAAACACAGAGAACATGGCAAATACTCGACATCTTATGAATTGATGTAATTTGACATGACATGAAAGTCATAAAACTTTATTGTGTGAAAATAGAAATAAAATATTTATTTAAACACCACGTAAAAGAGACCATTGTTATACGATCTTTTACGATTATTACACGAAACAACCGCTGTTTGTCATATCAAAATAAATTTGAATATTATCTGAGTACTTTGGTGTAACAGAAAGGAATTTCAATCACTATAAACATGTTTCTTGGTTATAAAGGTGTGGTATAACAATAAAACGATATGCTATCTGATAGCGAGAAAAATTCAGACGTATAAAAGGATATTTGACTTCAGGTAATTGATTTCTAAGTCAATTTCATTTCTTTTCTAATCGAAAATTAAAGTTACAATATTAATATATTTAAATTCTTTTAATCCTATGAATGATCGCTAACTCCATGATTCATTGATTCAACATTCTTTGCAAAATATCAATCAAAGTATCTTCAATAAAGTGATTTCTTTTAATACAATGTAATAGTTACCAAAAAATCAATATTTGCACAATATTGATTTCAAACAATTTTTGGAAGCATGCTGGTGTTAGATGTTCTAAACGCGGTATGAACGAAAATGAAAGATTAATGGTGTATAGTTTCAAATCGTTGAAACCATTATGCCTCTGACAATTTAATTAATTTTGAAAAATCGTTTAACGGTACATATTCTCTAATTTGCAGGGACCAAAAAATAAAAAGAAAATATCGATCTTTTTACCTTAAAATTTATAGCTTTGGGTATCATTATGGACGGAGTAACGAATCGTGGATGTCAACGTCTGTAAATACAAGTGAAAGAATCTGTGCTCTAGTGTGCAGCTGCACTCCTGATTTGCTCATCACAAGAATGCCATCTGAGCAACGGCGTGCGCTCTCGTAATCGTTGTCGAGGCGTTAACCACGTCGTAAAATGGACTGCGTCGATATTAAACATGATCGAACGCAAGAATAGAAGTTCATGAACGTTCGCGTATCGATCCGGCCATATATTTTCTTAATCGTAAATCGATGGCTGTTTAGAAACAGGGACCCGTTGCCCTTATGTTATGGGCCTTGTAACGCAACGTGTCACGGGTACAGAGGAGAGGAGCGCGACACCCCTCCGAGCGAGTATAAAGGGACCAAAACTATTCCCCCGTCGAGGTGTTTGCAGAGGCCAGCTGTTGACGGCTCGCCCGAGGCCGCAAAAGCTTTAAACGTCTATCCCATCAGTCTCGTGGCTCTCTACTAAACTTGAAAAAGGATATTAAAAGCAATCTCCTTTGAAGCCGTCCCATAGTCCTCGAGCTCGGACTAGCGGGTAAGAAGTCGACCGTAAGTCGCTCGGTTTCTTTTCAATCAATCCCGAATTAAGATTGGGAATTGAACACCGCCACGGGTCACGAATATCCTTCGCCCATTGTTCCTTTAAAGACACTCTGGAGAATATAACAGATTGGGGGTTGAACGGGTTACGAGTAACGGGATTGAAATATTCTTTCCATTCTGGCAATCTCTCGTCATTCCCGGATGAGTCCCGCTCGCGGCTAGGACAATGATGAAAATAATCAAGCGTGACAGTGTTAAATCGAACGATCCTCGACACAACGAGCAGATCACTTCCTATCTAATTAGCCACGTGTGCAGGTATGCGAGGATATAGGTTCGATGGGCGCGGGCGCGCGCTTAACAATGGGTAATCCGTGCATTCACGTCGCTCTGTGGCCGTTCGAGAGCGGATTCCCGAGTGTCCACGTGTGTACTGGCGTTGGTGCCCCATGGAAAGCCCATAGAGTCGCGCGCGGATACACAGGTACTTGTGTTGTAACCCATACGCTCGCGGATAAAGGAACCCAGCAGCCATATGGCGCCACATCGGAGTCCTTACTCTCCCTTTCGGTTTCACCTACGGCCGACTCTTCCTCTGCTACCTCTCTGTCCCTTCCTCTTGCCTTCGATACGTGCAACACAATTCTCTAATGGCTTTGTGTGCACTGATTATGCTCACTACTTCTGTCCGTGTATTCACGTGGGTGGACAAGCGCGTGATGTAATCGGGAGCCGATATACTGGGGGCGGTACGAAGATCTGAAGGACCACTTCTCGAATGAACCCAGCGGATCAGCGTTTCTCAAACTATCCATGGGGTTGATAGCGGTTATTAAACGAGTCAACTCGCTTCGGTCCTCGAGAAGCACTCTGCGGGGTATCCTCGAGATCGAATAGCAATCGGTATCCGATAGTTGGCGCAGTAAGCGATTAAATAATGGTAATACTCCGAGGTTTATGAAACGCGATAGACGGTATTCCATGGAAGCGGTACTTTGTTAGCGGGACGACCCGAGGCGCACGAGGAAAAGGCAAAGATATACCCAGAGGTTCTTGCAGAGATTAGAGATGAAAGTGCATCAAAGTAATGGACACAGCCGCGGGTCGCGGTAATTCCTTCACGGCAAGTCGTATCGTCGTTCTAACAGAGGAGCCAAGGAAACGGGCCAGACGGGGCTATACCACGGCTGCGTTTTGTCTTTTCACCACCGGTGAACTTCGGCTCAGCGACGGGCTTCCTATTCTGCGGCTCCTTCTTGCGCCTAATCCGGAAAATTTCAGCCGGGGGACCGGCGTCGTCGGCGCTGACAATAGATCGCCGTTGAGTTTTATTATTCCAAAACCCCGAGCTCCGGAGAAATTTATGCTCTCCTGGAAAAACATTTAATTCCACCGTCGGCGGTTTAATCAACGCGTGACGCGCAGACGTTGTACGCCAGAAATCAATGGTTCGGTAATTCCATTATCGAATCTCTATTTCTGACCGCGGAACGCTGTGTTCCTATGTGTACGTGTCACCGTGCACACCGGTGTATGAGTACACACTTGGAAGCCGCGATAGAGAAATAAACCGGCTCGGACTTTTATTATTCACAGGCCGATCAACCAGGCGAGACTACATTGCGGATGTTTCGCGAATAACAATTAGCCGGACGGGGGGAAGCAGCACGCTCGAGACGACTCGACGACTTAAATACAGCTTAACGATTCACCAGCGACACCTCTACCGTGAAGTTTTTCAACCGTTTCCGTCTCACTCAATTAGTACCGTACTCCTCGCCCCGTCGACGCGGTCGCTCGCCTGGCCTGGCGGTGGTGGTCGTCGTCGCCGCCGTCGTCATCGCAGTCACGCTCGTTCCCGGTGCGGCGCGGCGTCGTTATTTTTCATTTTTCCTCCTCGATAGACGCCTTAACGAGTCCCTCTACGATCGAGAGAAAATCAGTCTCGACCGACAGAGTGGCCGGAATACTTTGAGAATTGGGTTGAAATAATGGGGGTAGAGACGCCGACACCGTACACATTTTTATCCCCTGTACCGACCTGAAAAAATCGGTTCCGGTTAAATTTCTTGGTGCTTCGGATGCGTGGCGGAGACTTTGGAGTTAGAATCACAAATGATATTGTTGGAGTTAAACATTTTTTATTTGCTTGTTAATAAGGATGATTATTTTTTCCATGGTACTTTTGGTTGAGAAATTTGAAAATGTATTTAATAAGATACACCATATAGTGATTTAAATTTTTAGAATCTGTTGTACCTGAATGAATATTTGTGTGCCTTCTCGTTATTCGTAATTAGATTGGATTTATAATTATATTAGTTATCAGTCTGGACTGCTAAATTCAAGTAATTATGCCAACAACATTTTTATTTTATTTTTTTATTTACGTTGTTCTTTTGTTTTAGTTAATTCAGCACAGGTATAGCATAGGTACTCAAGTAGTGTACAAAGTGAATTGAAATAAAATGTTTTTAAAATGTATGGGGTTAGTGACCTTACCGTAGGAAGTAGTTCTTAAAATAATATGAAGTTCACTCTTCCGAGAACAGTAGTACACCTGTCGAAGTACCTACACTACAAGCTATTCAAATGTTACAAATCATTTCTGTAATAGTAAATAAATTATGCTTTTTTAAAGAAATTAAAGTAAATAGGTGCTAGAATGATTCTATAGGGTACGTGTCGTATAAACGTACGATAAAGTTTATGCAGAAATTAATTAAAACTGTGGAATTAAATTTTCCCTTCTGTTTACTTTTCGAATTAATTAATTAATAATAATACGTAATTATCATCCAGCGGCAGTAATTACTATTCATTGTATGTATTTAAATGTGACATAAAATTAATATAAATATTTATTATCAATACATAAATAAAATCTATTATAAGTACTATTTACTTTTATTATTAATTATGTTTTTGAGCAAATTACGATCGTAATTAACGAAATGTAGTTTTGCATTCAATAACAAACGTACCAGTTTCAATAATTTCTTAATTGATACAATAAAATAATGTTCGTGAAAGTTATGTTTGTGTCTGAATGATGCGTAATTTATTTCAGGCCGTTCATCTGTGGTAATCGTTTCTCTTCAATTACCTTCTGATGTTTCAGACAATAATTTTTTTTATTCAAATATTCCTTTACCTCAATAAAAAATTTTGATGAGCTAATAAAACTCTTACCTCATGCATTTCATTTCGCATTTAATTCTGATTTTATTTCATATATAATAACAGTCTCCCTATTATTTAATGTAATTACATGTGTTACATTGTACTTTTACATGTATTGACATTTTTATAATTTCATTACATGTTCTATGACATTTATGCTGATAATATACGTATATAATTTATTTTCTCAGATACTACTTCATCTCATTTTAACATTCTTATTTTAATAATAATGAACCAGTATATCCAAATACATGTAATAACCACGCAAAAGACTATCATAATGAAACTAAATCATACCATTAAGAGAACAAACACCCTTTTTCTTAAACATTCTCGCGTGTCACTAAAGAATATTTTAAAGTCCAGTTTCAGATAACTTACCCTATACGCGACTAAACAGAAATAGCAAATAAAAACAGAATAATAACTTGACATACCTTTCAATTATTTCTTTGAAATTCAGATTAATGTAACCATCAAAGAACCAAACGTTGTTAAGTATTATGTTGTTTTCCTCTCACATACAAACCTCAAAAAGTCTGTGCAAGTACATCAAAAGCTCATCCGCTCAATAAACAAAATACGATCGAGTAATGCGTTTAAGTCTCATAACGCAGACACAGAAGTACAACTGCAAAGCAAATGGATCGTTAAAACAGACGTAAAAATCCCCCGGGGCGTCCTTTAATCGAATGCAACGGGTTTTAAGAGAACGACGCGCCATCCAACCTCAGTCGATCGGCTCCCAAACCCCTTTCCACCCTCGCGGTACGCGTAACACGATCTATCTCGATATCAGAGATTCCGATACTCGACTTTGCTTCGAGACCGCAATTGAAACGAGCCTCGCCGCCGAAATAATAGCGCATCGTTAGTTTGATCGAGAATCGCGTCCACCGCCAATCGGTGCTGGGGAATCAGCCGGTTGTCGATCCGATCCTTTTTTCCTCTCCGCCACGACCGCCCTTCCGTCGCGAATCATTCCGACCGCGTATCCAAAACATTTCGATGAATTTGAAATTCGATCACGTTCGTCGCTCGGTCGGACACATCGGAGCGTGTCGGATGCAGCGGTGGCGGGACGTTATCGCGCGCGCGAGCCGAGCGAACGTCGCGTTGCACGGCGGGAATACGATCGTGACGGTAACGGTGCATATTTATGCGACGATACGTCGAAGTCGTCATCGGCAACAAATGAACGGGGTGACGGCGGGGCTATCCGCTCGTAACGCGAGTCATCAATATTTCATATTCGTTCGTCTCGCTGGAACCAAGGAACTCCCCCGGGAACGTCGCTTTGTCAGTGATCGCGGTCGCTGGGATCGGAAATGGCCCGCCGCCGCCGCTCTCCCTCTAGTCTCGCGTTTTTTTCACCCCTCTCGTCGCTGAAACCCTCCAGTTTTTTTCTTTTAAACGGGCACCGTTCTGGAGTTCCTTATTTTATTACCGCCGCGGAATCCATCCCCCGATGATTTACTGTGGCACTGCTTGATTTCGAATTTCCCGCGAGTACTCTCTAAGAGATAGCTGCCCTGACCACGGAGGACTATAAATTTCACGCGGCTGGACGTCGCGCGGAGATAACGAAAGGCGCGACGTTTCGTTCACGACTGCCGATACCGAGGAATTTATTGAGCTGTAAGGCCGACGGAGACGGAGGGAAGATCGCGACTTTTTATAGCGGCAATAAAGACTACTTTGTAGCCGAACCGGCTAGTAGGCCGACTGGATTTAATCGTAATGATATGCGGTCGACGTCTAAATTTTTGGGGGTGAACAGCGGGAGATCGTTCTGATGAACGATTGCAAGTAACATTTTCGTCTGTTTTAAAGACGCTGCGGACGAAGGGAAGCATAAAATTGGCATTTATGTACATCAGTATTATATAGTAGATTTTATAGTGGACATATCTTTTTCATGTTGGTAACACTCATTTATCTTGAGACCTCACTTTATTACGAACCAAATGAATATTAAATATTTTATTTGTACGACTGCGTTCACGCGGTGTGTTAATAATTCATTTTGTTTGGTATGAGGCGTGTGTAACAATTACAAGATGGAAGACTTTCAATATTATTTGTATTTATTCATTTGATTTATTTGCCAATTATATTGATAATATTTTGGAATAATTAACATGTATAATATTGAACTCATTTTTCGGGAAGGTGTAAATTATCTGATCACATAAGTAAGTAAAATATTCAATTAACTTTTAAGTATTGTTTCCCTACGGAAAAATTATTCTATAAAAGAAATTTTGGAAATTTACATGAAATTAGTAGAAGAACGACTGATGTAAATGTCATTCTTATTACGAATTTATTATAATCAATAGGAGAAGTTTACTTTTCGAAAGAATAAAAATTCCAAACACATTTAAAAAATTACTTCTTCATTTTCTGTCAGAAGAAAAATTAAAAATTCGAGTGGCAATCACAATCCCTGTATTTAACCTTATTGAGAATCTCTGGTCTGTTATCAACGAGTGTTTAAATTTCTGCATTACTAAACTCATTTGGGAATTAATTCACGCCATATATTTTGCCAGTAAATATATTAAAAACTTTGATAATGTACCAAAGCTGTTACAAGCTATGATGAATAATAGACGAGGGTATACGAAATTCAGGTAATCCCTGTATAACAGTACATATTCCTATAATACGGTTAGAGAATTGGGAAAATCCCCGGCATTACACGGTCTTTTCAGTTATAATACATAAAGATTTCTTAAAAGTACTATAGAATCTCTAAAAATGTATTAAAATTACAATAATATTAAACAATAATTACACTATTTTGCTATCACAATATGAAAAACAGCAAAAGGATATAGTTTTCTTATTCTGAATTCCAACTCTGCATTATATTATATTTAATTTATTTCATACCACAAGAACTCACGTATTACAATAACTTTCACAAATACAATTACCGTGTTATGTAGATATCACCTATATTAATATTAAGAAAGTATTACTACACGTGATGAACGTTTGGCTATCCACCTTTTCCTACTTGCTTCACTGTTTTAAATAAAACACAAATTTTCCTATACTTAAACATCATTTTCTCATGTTCATTGTTTCATATGACGTATCGACAAAATTTCTGAAAAATTAATCGCTCTCGCAAATTACAGTTCCATACTGTAAAATTACAGCGTCGTGTACCTTTTAAACTTCCTTCCGGCCGCCCCCGGATCGAATCGACGCAGGTGTGGTCGTTATACATGCGTTTATCAATGCGGCGACGTGCAGATTCACGTTGTTCGCGGAGACGAATCGATCGTTGCGACTTTATCCACCCTTAAATACATACCGGCCGGATCGGTTCCCCCACCCCGGAGTCCTTTCGCGTGGCGCACATGTTTCCTTAGCATTCACCGCTCGCTTTCGTCGTTTCCGCGGAGCGTTACCGTCACGATTTAACGAGGCATGAGTTAATGCCGCCACGTCGTGTTTCGTGCGTTCATGAACCTATGCGTAGGAACGTTGGCTCGTCCGTGGCTACAGTCTCGCGTGTACCAACAGGTATATATCATCTCTCGCACGTGTGTAAGCCCACGAATAAGGTTGCGGTTACACTGGATGCGTACTCGGACGAACGTCCTAACGATACATTAACACTTTATCTACCGGGATAAGAAAAATCGGATTTTCCATGCCAACGCTTATCGCCTAAAATTTTTTGAGACTAGTGTCAATTGATACAATGTTAATTTAATCGATAAATATTATTATCTACATGTTAGTGATGGTATTATAAGCTCTGTATACAAATCGGACATTTTGAAATTACTTTCTTCCGTAAGGAATCACAATAATACGTTGCTGATATTTGCAACGTGTTTAAAACGTTGAAACAAATACATACCTATATAAAATATGAAAAGTGTATACATACTGATTATCGGTTGTTTATTCGTTAAAACACGAGTCTGTCCGAATACGCATCCAATGTAATTGTTGCCTAAGGTGTAGATAAATTAATAAGTAATTTCCGATATTTTTCCTGATAGGGAATTTTACAAGTGTTGTATGATACGAATACACAAACATATCCTACCAATAGAGAAAAAGTCTCAAACCCATCACTTGTCTCGAGACATGCCTCTAGGAATATCTCATCCTATATAAGGGTCTTTACATGCACCGTATGTCATACGGCATCATAGTCGCTATCAGAAAAAAGAAACGCAAGTTTGCCCGTGTATCTGCAGCTTTGGGGTGTATTTACTGTGAAGCTACGATAGAAGCTAAGAGAGCTGTATGTCGATTACAATGGCGATAAAATATTCATCTTCGGTGTGTTTATAGTGAAGCTGCGATAGTCGCATGTTTAAAATCATTTACACTTCTACGAAGGCGAATGAGTAATATAATAAGTGATTCCGAAGAAGAATTGAAAATACGTTGTGTCATTTGTCTCGTTCATCAATTACTACACGTAGTTCTATGAGTCGCTTCAACGTAAACGTTTCCGTTATAAAACAAAAACATATACCGTTGGAAGATGACTTAATGATTAGAGTGATGGCACACGGTGAAGAGAGTTTTTCGCCGAGTGTTTTGTTCATAGTTTTGATTAATTACGCATAACCAATTACGTGTATTGACAAATAGCAAATTAGCATCGAAAATAAGATGAGAACAAATAAAAACTAGTCAATCAGTTCTGCATTCTTCAGACTAGCCATCATATGATCTTCCAACTTTATTTTTTCGCTTCGCTCTCATGTTCTCGCCAATTAAATATTACAGTTGTAAACGCACTCTAAAGACAGAACACCATACACGGTCTCCGTAAGCCACTGTAATTTTTCCGTGGACTTTTTATCGCTCGACAACACCAAGGATTTACTTTCGACGTACGGTCTCGAGAACGTGGTCGACCGACCACGCTGATTCGGCGCGTTGCCTTTTGTCGCGCGTAATTCTTCGCGGAATCTCGCTTTCCTCCCGCCCTTTAAAGAAATATTCGGCTATAAATACGTACGAGGCGCGGCGCGATAACTTTGATTCGCCGTGCCGGGAGCGAAGGGTAATGGAGAAAGGGCATAGTGATTTGCAAGTTGATGAAGGTCTTATTCCAATCGAGGAAACGCGAGTACATTCTCGGATTTATTCAGCCGATAAAGTGGAGGATCGTACCGCGACTCGCTTCCAGCGGTTTTTAAATCCCCATGCGTGCTATCCCCTCCACTAATCATTCTCATGCCCCGTTATTATTTGTTTCCTCTTCAATGACTGCCGCGAAATGGCTTCCCTCTATGGACGCACGACATCTAGGGAAATCAACGATGAGCGTGATACAACCTTGGAATTTAATATTAAAAGGTTGGATTTCGAGGCGGCTACCTGGCCGAGGGTAAGGGTGTTCTCCGGGAGCAGCATTCTTGGAATTTATCTTCCGCTGTTTGTATTCGTTACGCCCGAAGTTTTCCGCCCACCAGCGACAGCCTCATATTTTCTGTTCCTCTCATTTTCTTGTTATTCACTGGAGCTACCCTTCCACTCTACCCGAGTTTCCCGCGCCTTTACTTCTTCGTTACGCGTTCGTTTCTTTGCAAGTGTTCCTCCCTTCCTCCCAGCCTCTCTCAGCCCCTCCTCGATGCCAAGTCTTCCGCCGGCCGAAAGAAAATCCGAGAAGACGCTTATTTCTTCGGCTTTGATCAAACGTCGCCGCGCCGCAGAGAATATTTGAAGTCGGGGGAAATGAGCGCTCGCGCATGCGGCTCGCCCCGTTTTCCGCTAGCTCCGACCCGGAACATCTTTGCTTCCGTACCTTCAGCCAATTAAAACGTCGCGAAAGCTAAACACGACGCATCACCGACGCTCGTTCGTTTCTCCGTCCACGCGGCCGCGTCCGCGTCGTTTTGCGACTTCACCTCGTTACTCGGTCTTTTTGCTAATGAACGCCGCCGCGCGCGTCTAGGAAAGCCCGGGGCGCCGAACGAGATTTCATTTCGAAACACTCGGGACGAGCGGAAAAGCGTGTAACTCGCCGCGGCTTGAAACCCGACCGCCGAGCGAGCCGAGTTCTTTTCTGTGCGGGAACTTCGAAATCGTTCTGTGAAGAACCACCACACCGCACGTTCCCCATGGAAAAGAGAAAGCTAGGCAGTTGCTTTTCCTTGTTTTCTTTTCTATTTTTTTTCAAAGGAGATTTACACGTACTCGTCGCAGCGAGAGGCGCACGTCCGACGGCGGTTTCCCAGTCTCGAGACCCCGTATCGCGCGGCGCGGCGTTCGCCTAAAACGTTAAGTCGAGCATGGAGTCGCCGGGCTTGAATGTAGAGCACAGTCGGAAGAAGATGAGAATGCCCTAGACGAAAAAGGGAGAGAGGCGAGAGAAAAGGTGCGGGCGACTCTCGGTGCGAGTTACGTAGCGTCTCAAGGGTGTACTTGAATTGCGTCGAAGGGAGAGGCCTTTCCCTGTGAGCGCGCGAACCGGGGATGACACCGGCGACGAGCCGGTAACAACGACCAAGGGCAGTTTCTGATGACGAGTCATCAGCGGTCGTCGGTTCGGGTTAATGTTTAGTGACCGGTAGTCGAGGGCGCCGACTGAGGGAGAGAGAAAAAAAAATAGAGAGTGTCGCAGGTGTATGGGGTCGTAGTCCACACAAGACACTGTCGCAAATTCGAGCCACGGCACCGGAGTTCTACCCTCGTTTCAGCAGTCTCATCCCGTTGTCTAGTGATTGCTTGCTTTGATCTCTGTAATCATCAACCCCTTCCCCGGCCGTCCGGGTGCCCGACATCGTTCGACTTAAGTTCTCGTCACCTTGTTCGGCTTCCACTTCATCCTTTCCAGCCTGCTCATCACCCGATGCGCTGTGCTGCGGCCGCCAAACGCTTCTTGCCAGACGAGGGCCCGTAATAACGCTTCTCGGAACGACGCGATAATCAAACCCCCTTTGCGACCATGGGTCCTGGCTGACGTACCGGACGGCCGGCGCCGGTCAATATTTCAAACAATTGTAATCTCTTCGCGGGAATTCATATTTCGTTTCGCGCAATTTATGCGGCAACTAGGTTAACGAGTGCGCTCGGCGTCGGGGTAGGGAGAGGAGAGAGATAGATATAAAAAGAGAGGGAGAGGGTGAAGGAAACGCCCGAGCAATTTATTCTTTAGTTATTCGGCTTGAAAAGAGACTGTCTCATTTAGTCTCAACGATCAACGGTTCAGTCGTTGAAGTTGAACTTTTCAGCGTCCCTGTACTTTGCGCGGAACCCGCGCTTCCGCACGATGAATTTCATTTACCCTGAAGAGTGCCTGGGTGAATGGATGTAGGCCAGGAATAGATGCCGCCGAGACTCGTTTCGAGGAGGAGCGATTTATATTTATTAATCTTGTTCCTTTGTCCGGTCGAGTCACCGCTTCCGACGCTCGAAGACGCACTCGAAAGTAACAATCGCCGGAACTCCTTTCATTCTGAAACGGGAGAGAGAGACCCCATCGAGACGAGGCGAGTTCAGGAACGGTCGGTTCTTAATTGGTCAGTATTGATTGTAATTTGAACGGGCGCGGGATTTTTTAGTTCCGCCGAAGCGAGCGCGGGACGGCTTCCCTTCGTTTGCGCCAGTATGTTGCGGCCGTTTTCGGGGGAGCCCCGATTAATTATGCGGTTTCGTTGGTTCATTATCCGACCTCCGATGTTACTTGTATTATTAACACCGTTGATTTAACGAAAAACTCCCACACTCGATTTCCTTCCGCGAATTACTGTTTCTCGGGTCGCTTCCTTCTTCCGTGTTTATGCAACGTTTAACTGGCCCGTTCTCATTACAACATAATTAGCTAAACGTGCGGTCGGCTTTAAATTTCGCAGCGCAGCGCATGGTTAAAAGTGAACCGCGAATAAATGAATGATTAATTAAACCCAAGGAAATGGGCAGGATATCGAAGGTAATGGAGGGCTTATGGGGCGGATGTGGAGGTGGAGGAGGGACGGCCGCTGAGAGTTCCCGGAAAAGGGGTTGAAACGACAACAAAACGGTCGAACTCGCGGCGTAGGAAAACATGGCAACGTACAGAAGTGCGCGAATCGGCATAGGGGCCAATTTAAATGCAGATCGAGGTTTAAACGCGTCCGACGTTCGAACACATGAGTCCACCAACACCCTCGAACCGCCGTGCCGTGTCGCGTTCCTCCTCTCCTGTTTCCGCCGGTTAATGCTACCGCTGGGATTTTAATCGTGAATTTCCACCCGGCGACGCTCGCCGGCTCCCTGTTTCCATGCGGTGATCCCGGCAACCCTGGGTTTTTCTGGATAGTAATTGCGACATCGTCGGTCTCCATCGCGTCTAATTCACCGCCGTGATTTTATGAAGTTCAGGCCGTTCGCTCGTGTCGGGGTCTTGTTGCTAGGCGTCACGGGAACTACGTGTAAAAGATTCGTTTGATAACGTTATCGCGGTTACGAATCGATTTTATCGTTAGTTTTCGATTGACGCCCGATGCTTTTGCGAGTATGAAATATTGAAGTGGGTAAAATACATATTATATGTGTATCATATACCTATGTATATATGTATTTGAAGAGTACGCAGAAATTAATTAAATTATTTATTAATATTTAATTATTTTGATTTATTAATGTTTATTTAATGACTACTAAATTAAAATATTAATTTTTGTTATTGATTAGAAATTTTATACTTTTTGTTTGTGCATAGTAGTTTGCACGCCGGAAAGAAATGCTTTACTTTTTCAGTCTGTCAACGTATACATAAATTCTTTAATATGTATCACATTCTGAATAATGTATTAGTAATAACGTTGCGTCGATATCGTTAATATATTATTTCGATGTATGAAATATGCAATGAACATGCATACCAAAATATTTTAAATGAAAATTATATTTCTGAAATTCTGTAGAGGCAACACACATTTTTGTTCAAATTTTATTATTTTCATTATCTTTTATAAAATTATGCATTTGTATAAATATTCTCAGTTTAGTCATCAGATGAAATCTGATATTCTATCTTACATATTCTTAAATTGCATATTTCCAATGTTGCAGCTTATATATAAATATAACTCAACCGATACATAAATATTTTCCGTATAAAATGAATTGTTTAATATTATGTTGGATGAGTATTAACAGTTCCTACTCCATTTAACTGTGAAGTAAAATAATTTTCACTAAAACAATAGTTTATTTAAGGTACCGTGTAGGTTGTCACTCCACAGTTCATTGAAATTTTCAAATAAAATTTCGTCAAAATCTTCTACAAAATTTATACTCTAATATCTATAACTTAAAAGCAAAATCGACCCATTGAACCTATTAGTTTGTACGTAAAATCTTCGAATTATTTCATCTTTTCAAATGTCGTCTAAGTTATGTTTATTTCGTATTTATATATGAAATAAAGATAATTTATTTCTACACTTACTTCCTAACGAACACTTCCAAGATTCCTTTATTCCTTCCTTATTAAACGAGTGTCGTTTCAAAAATTACGTGTCGGTTAAAGATGACTGCTTCCACGGTAGCTTCTTTGCGAATTCTCTCAAACGACAAATTGAAAGGATGGACGAGAGGCATTGATAACGTGAGGGGTGCGCCGGGAGTGTTGAGGTGTCGCTTATGAATATTCAGAAATCGTGCGTGTCGTCGCTACGTGACGCATATATTCGCCGGCAGCTGACACTGGTTACAGGGGGGAGGATGCGAGCGAAAGAAACGGATGAAGAAGAGCGGGGGAGGGGAATAGGCTGGAAGGGAGGCGATGATAGGAGATAAGGGTCGCGTCTTCCTATCGATGCGTCTCGCGTTACAGGAAAGGGGGAGGGAGAGACCACCGATAATCCGCTTATACTCGACGGACAGATAAACTGTTTATTATTACTTTGGTGCGGGAGCGCGGATATAACGTTCCCTGCAGCCGATCGATAGGATGTTCGATATCAGTCAGTCAGTCAGTCAGCGAGTCAGCCGTTCTTACCCCACCCTTCGCCAGCTCGGTGCCATAAAATCCATTTTCCCGTTCGTGGAAGGGACGGGGGATTCGACTCACGAGAAGGGCTCGGCCTGAGGATTCGCCGAGTAATCCAGTTTTATTACTTTTCAGTCAGCGCGGGAAATAAAAGAGAGATATTTCCCACTTATCCCGGATTATTTCGGAGTTAATATCTAACGAAGGAAAATAATCGTAGTACACTTGCGGGGTTCACCGTTCGTCGGTTATAACTCGTGGCCCTTTCAAGGATTCGTTCGTTTGCCTTCACGAGATAATCCACACCACCGTCGGGAACCGAACTTTTACATTTGTCTAGCGAGCTCACCGGACGGTTGGCGCGTCTAGCTTTCGATTTTTTCGATTCTGTCGTCGAGACTCCGCAGACAGCTGTATCCTTAGGTATTACTGTTACGTGATGGTAGAGGAGTGACGGTGAGAACGGGAGAGAGAGGGGGGCACAGTGTCGGCAAGTGGCCGCGCCTGTGCACTGCCCCTTCCTCCGTTATTGGTTAATCAAATAGTAGATCCTCTTGATTAGCCTCGGGATGCTCTTGGCATCTATCTAATAATACCTGCCAGATGGCCGGACAGATTTCTGTCAGGCTGCATCGGGATCTCCTGGAGCGTGTCTAATTCCGGAACAATATTCCCCAGGATACGAGAATATCGCTGATCGCTCGGATGCGCTCTGCGAATCGTGCGATAGTCGAGGTGCTCAGCACGGTCGCCATTGCGCCTTACGTTTTGTTTCGGAGAAGAAAACAACTCGCTTGTCGAATCGAAATTCTGTTTTCTCCGAGACAAATACGGTATTTCAATTAGTGTTTGCTAACGATAAAATGTTAGTAATTACATGTCCCCGTTTCGAGGATAATTGCGGTACCCGAGTTTTAATTCTAGTTCATGAATATCCGGGTAATTGAGGTAATTTATGCGCATAACTGCACATGTATATAATGCTTGACACGTGTGAGTACACACGTGTTATGGAGTATGAAAACAGGATACACGAATGATATTTTTTTGTTTTGATCATTCGGTGATAAATATGTCGAAAGAAATAATTGCGAATTGTATTTAGGTATTTTAGGGGTATTTATGTCAGGAAATTATTAATGATTAATCTCAGACGGAATACTTTATAATATTATTCAACTAATACTTTCATGTTACTAAATACTTAAAGATTCCTATTTTATTTTCTATTTACGATACCCATTTTTATCAGCAACATTAAATTCACTTTTCTAAAAACATTCGTTACCTTAGAACATTCATTTTCTCCAAAAGAATCGTCAGAAATGCCTACCTATATAACATCCGCCATTTAACAATCAAATTAAAATAAAAAAAAAGATCTTTCTTCGTTTACAGACGTGTTGGTATATCTCATGAAAATTTACTCCGATATCATCAATACTACCCTCATGAAAGATTCATAAAAATCGCTTGTTTTTATAGCTGTTAGGTACGAGAGAGTTACCCCTTAACGCGAGACGTAAAGCACCGGCCATTTCCAACGGAAGAAATATATCCAGGTAATGTGCAAATGAATTGCAGCCTCGGCGCGGAACGGTCGCAATTAAATTATCTTCAATTTCTCTTTTAATAAACACCGGGAGCGCATGAAAACGCTTTCTTTGACGCCGGGAAGACGAGGAGCTGCGAGGTCTGGAGACGCGCTTCACCGGCGACTGTAGACGCTCCACCGAAACGTGTCCCATTTAAATTTATGCGAACCGGTCTGGAAGGGCACGGACTTATGAGTTACGCGACGGTGCCGCGTTGGAGACGTGTGAGAGCGCGGGCGCGCGAGTGCACGCAGTCCGCGTACCCAACGCCGACGATGGAGTCATAATGCGATGAGGTAATGGGGCGACATCGTGATTAAATGCAGCGCGGCCTCCCGTGGCATCCTGATCTCCATAGACAACGTCGACCAGACTAGACTCAATATCAGTGAAACGATCGATAGGCAATATACTAACGTGCGGCCTTTTCGAGTTTAATAGTCAGGACCAAGTAAGTATTTACTCTCGTCCCTCCATTTGTAAATTATATAGCTATTTACGCGGTATTATTTATACTCGTTCTGAATTTAGCGGCACCGAATAAAATTTACTTTTTTTCTGAAATGTCGTTATTGTTATTGTTTTGTTAAGCTATGTGAAATAAATATGTATTTCTGAAACCTGTACCAATTTTTCGTTTCAATATTGCGTTTTCTTTTGTACTGATAAATTCTATTTACGCGAGTTGCATTCGCGTGAAACGAGTCTCCGTGAAATGGATACTTTGTGCATATGGAGGGACGGGTGTATGAAAACTGAATAAAATAAATTATCGACTCGTTCACTGAGAAGTTTCGGAATACGTGTATATATTAGGACAACTGTCTGCTGGTTTTGATAGCCGGTATGTATTGATTTTAACAGTTTAGATTTGTTGAAATAATAATGTCACAATTTTCGAGAAATTGTATGTAAAGATTTATGATCTAGCAGGTATACCGAGATTAGTGACTATGGTTTATTTTTGGAAAATATTACGGGGTTGAAGAGATATGAACTTTTAAATTTTGTCGGAAATTAGTTAACTGCACGCGACAAGAAAGCGCATACCAAACTTTTATTTTACTTAATTTTTACTATTTTGAAAATGGTACTAAATATGTACGAAACATTTTAATATAAAAATAAGTGAGCTTTTTACTAACATAACACCGAATGCAGGAAGAATGTTAAATATTATAACTTTCGAAATTAATTTGCTTACAATTCTGAATGTCAAAGAAAAAGAGAAAAGTTAAGAATTGTCAATGAATTAGGAAGAATTGTAAAAGAACATTTAATATTCGTGAACGTGTATTACTTTGTTGTTGAATTTTATGTAAATGGGAATTGTTCTGAGCATCCTCAATTATGTGTACTGTCTGTCACAGTTTTCTATTTAAAGTGATTTTTTTAATGAAACAGTTTATAAACGTACCAATTTATAATAATTATTTTATTACTTTCATAATACTCTACGATCGTGATTCACTTACTACTTACGTTGCGCAACATCACATGTGACACAGAAGCGAACGCGTCTTTTGAGAAAAAGAAGAGGAATCGGTATTTCAATCGGGATAAAGTTACTTTCCCAAGCAACAAGTTTATTCCTCCTAAGCTTAGTATCTCCAAACGACCGTCGGTTAAACGTTCACTAGTTAAATCTAATTTACGAGCGCCTTCGCTAGACATCAACTGACCAGAAAAGTAAACATGTAAGTCAGTCCGCCTTGATATAGCAATTACGAGACACTCGATAGCGACGGGCATGGGAGGCGACCATCAGACTTCGCTCCTGATTCACGACCAAAGATAAAGACGCTAACCGAGCAAGGGGCGAACGAGTTGAGTCGGCACATGCGCAGCCGAAGAAGACGAAGTCAGGAGAAGAGGAACTCCTCCGTTTAATGGTCGGGGGTTGATAGAAATGCGATTAGATGTTCTTGACGCGAAGAAGCGCATGATCTGACTGGAACCTCTTGAGAGGACTCAGAGGCCCTGTCATTTCATTCTTCTTCCGCCACTCTCTTTGACCGGGCTTTCTTCTAACGGCTGACGCGCGAGGAGCCCGCAAGATTGGTATCCCGTGTCGCGGTTAATTTCTCATTCCTCGCTGAATTATCCGAAAACTTTTAATCTCATCAGAATGCTCTAGTTTCGCACGCGTAATAGCGGAAATCACCACTGTAAAGCGTTATACCGTGACACGCGTAGTTTGAAAAGGCAGTCTCAAACCCATAGGCGCATACATTGCAATTAAGTCGAGCTTTTTAAAACGGAACACGTCGAGCAACTCGGAAAAGGTGGACCGACGAGGCGAGCATCGTTGATTCTTAGCCTTGCGAAGACGCCGCGCTTGAAAACGCTGTCCGCGTTTCACGGGCAGGAGACTGCGAAATATTATAAAGAGGTAGACGAAACGGAAAAACGGCACGTGTGTCCGTCTTTCAGGCTAGATTCACCGGGCTAGCCAAATGGCGGGCGTCCGACGCGAATGCGGGATTCTTCCAAGACGACGTAAGCAGAACGGTGTACAAGAACGAAAGTAGACGGGCGGGAGGTAGAAAACGAGAGAGCAAGGAGGGTAGCGAGTACTGGGGGTGGCGTTGGCGATGTCTGTTGCGTGCTTTGACTTAAGTGGTACTGTTTATTGTTTGAGCTTCAGAACGCGTGGGTCTTCATTAGCAAGAATTACAGCCTCGTCCTCTCTCTTCTAAGGGCGAAGCCGCGACAAATATAGCAAAGAAGAAGTTGAAGAAGAAACCTGCCTACTTCCGGCAGATCCCGTTAATTAATTAAATTAAGATGCTACCTGGCCCGCACCGACATAATGCCTCCCGCGACTCCTAAATGGCGGGAGCCAGCAGCCGTTCCCCGCGAATGCAAATTAATTGCGCGAACCAGAGACACGCCGTTGAATCAGAGGAAGAGAAAAGAGTCGTCTTATGGGTGGAGAGTCGTTCTGGTTAGGGGCGGCGTTAGTTTTCTCGTAATTGAAAAGCTTGGCCTGCGCGTGGTTCGTGAAGTAGGTGAACAGCAACGCGGAACAATCGCAATCGTACATGAAAGGGCTCGAACGATGATGGTTCTATCGGGTTGGCCCGGTGCGCCATTTTTTCATTATTCGAGCCGATGCCCACGGGCGCAACGGGCGCGAGCCGTATGCGATTAGCAATTCTTCCTGCACTCGAATCGGAGAGATGCCTCGCTTTTGTCCTCGGCCCACACCCCCGTCTCCTATTTTTCGCACCCCGTGCGGCCTCGAACCCCCGGCACTGAATCAGAAGTCATACACGCGTGTACACAGGGGTTGCTGCGCGTGGACCCGATTTCGGCGCTGTTCCGCGCGCGCCTTGTCAGCTGAGTTATGGCATCCATAACTAGCACCTACGTCTTTCATTAACCCCGCCATTGTCGCGTGTACCGCGGCCGTGCGTCGTTAAAGGGGGGCTCCCGAAAGATCGTCCCGGGGCTGGGGACGAGAGACACCTATTTGTTTTTGCTGCGCTCGTATTTGCCCGCCATATGTCCCACTTATCGTACCTACGATGCGCAGCCTGCCGCGGATCGATTCTCTTCTTTTGTCCCTCGATCTTAGCCAGATAGGATCCTCGGTACCGAGGATCAAATAGGCTCGCACCCCTATTTTCATGGCAAACAGCATCAATCATGATCGGTATTGGATACACGGAGACATCTCGGCTAATGTGCAAGTACGAACTTCCTTGTTTGAAAGAGCGCAAATGGAAAGCGGGATCCGAATCTTGATTGATCGGAGATCAGGATGATTCTATGGTTGATACGTTGCGTATCATCGTACGAACATCTGTGACGAGATTTATTGCGGATATTGCTCGGTTTTGAGCTTGTTTACTTCCCTTCGTTTGTTTCTTCTTAAGAGAGGCGTGAAATATCGAGTCCGTGGAAGGGGCGGAATTAATCGCAGCGATCCTCCCGCTGCTACCAGCAAAACGAGGGAAATCCCACCTGCGTGGCGCCGCGCGCAATATCGGGATATTATAGTCGGCGCAATTCCAGCGATGTATTCCCTTCTCCTTTTTTACCTATGACCGACAGCCGGTCGGGAGTTTATTAAAATGTTTATTCGAGGACGTTGAAATCCAGCCTCGTCTATTTTTCAATCCTCCGCTGGACTCCCGGTGTTCTCCGCGCGGGTGTATTTCGAATTTCGCCATAGTTCCGCGCGCGCGGATCGCCCGGAGCCCAACCATTTACAAAAAATATCCTCGGTTGAATGAAAAAACAGGGAAACGCATGTATGTACGAACAGGCACGTACGAGTAACTTTTCCCACTGCCGGGAAAATACTTCTTTGCTTTGCTTTTTCCATCGTTAGTGCGTAGTTTTTTCCGTCGATATAGCCGGACAGGGCAAACAAGCGCGCGCTGCCCGGCCGGGCTCGCCGCTGCGTGTCCGGTTTAGCTTGTATTTGTGTAAAAAAATGTTGGCCGAACTCTTTTTCAGAATTCATCGCGCTGGCACCGGCGCATGTAACTTCATTGAAAATTAATCGAGGACGATATTGTTGGCCGCCGAAAAATATCGGTCCCGGTATGTCCGGGCTCGTGGATAGACGTCTCGTTGCGCGCGTGCGCGCTTGTTCGCGGATTTATGTATGACAGTTGTCGAAATTTTGTTCCGCGGTTTCGCCGGCGGTGGTGATTTTAAACGGAGAAACAGTGCCGTGTAACCGGAGCGAGGGTGTCCCGATGAGGAACGGGTTTGTATTTTTAGCGCAACCTTTCGCGTCTGGGTGGCCCCGGCTGCTTTTTACCGTCTACTAAACACCGACCGAAGATAAACTAATTTGCTCCGAATTTATAAAGTCCGACCGCCCTTCTCGCCCCCGCGGAAATGATACACGAATCGTTTGTACATTTAAACAAACATCGGTCAAATCCCGTTCGTGCTCTGTCGGCGTGCGCTCGGTATATTTCTACATTTTTTTATCAAAGTCAATTTATTCTCGACGTATCGCAAAATAGAAATAAATTTCCCGAGAATTGATGGAATAGAAAAAACGGTCTGTTTATCGTTTTTTGGGTAGCATAGCCACACGAGGGAAAATTTGAATTAATATTTTTGAAACATTTCGGATCTTCAATAATCCCGTGAAAGAGATTAAAGATTAAAGTCAATTTATTTTCAGGGTATACCGAAATGAAGATAAATCGCTGCCATACAAAGTACCGTCGGAATAGTGAAAATAAGTTTATAAAAAAAAGGAAACCCCGAAAGAGGCACTTTTAATTTATATTTTTTCAATTTTTTTTTCCTCTCCCATAAATCTACCTGGCGAAACTTTTATCGTCGTACATGTTCGAGTAAAATACAGAGGCTCGTTAAAAGGCTCGATACAATTCGACATCAGCCGAGAACCTGCGGAACTGGTCACATGTGCTGACCACGTCGCGAGATGAGAAACTCCTGCACGGATTTCGGACGATCGGATGCACACAACTGTGCCGTTGCGCCGCCCGGTGATTAATACGAATCGACAGATCGACGCTGCTGCCTCTGTTGCTGCTGCTGCTGTTGCAACACGAAATATTGCCGATAAATTCTCAGGGAGCCCGTAACGGTCTCGCGAACAAGGAGATATTTTTTGTTTCACTGATATCTTTCTACCCTTGTCTAAAGTCGTCGGTGTTCGCAGCGCGTAACAAATGGCGTGAACAGCTTGATACGAGCGTGACACAGATTGCTTCGTTACCGTTCCATTGAAGAGACATTAATCGATTGATCCGCTGCACTCTGTAATTTGTTCTGGGATGAATCTGCCGCGTTCCTGGCAGTCGGCGAGAAGTTTAACTTAAAATGTGAACGAAGTTTTGGAAAGGGAAAAACTGCGGTTAGCTGGTTGAATAGCAGTCAACGAGTGTTAGCGAAGCGTTTAAAGCTGCTAAGTTTTGTAAGCGAGTAATAGAAGAGAAATTTATTTTGTTAGTCAGACAAAACGAGAATGTAGTTTACGAGATGAATTAGGTTGCAATAAAAGTACCGGGAAAAGTTCGTGCGATTTTCTTGTTAACAAATTAATCGAGGTCCGATGTTAATTAGTATTTCAGTAGTTTAATAAATGAAATTGGTATTAACAGCAAGTTATGTTTCTGGTTTTGATATCAAATAAAGTGAAATTATTTTAAAAACCTTCTCTGTGTTTAAATATTGGTTTAAGAACCTGCAAGAGCTTTTTCGGTAACCTAACAATAATAATATAATGATAATGTAAAGAACGATACACAAGGAAAATATAACAAAATAATGTAAAGTAAGAGGAAACGTAATAGAGGAGTGTGAAATACTGGGAGAATTAGATTATCTAGGAAACATAATGTGTCAATCGGAATAATACATTTAGAGACATTAGAAAAATGCACTATAAATAGATACATAGGAGTATATTAACACGTTGCAGACAGATTACGAAATATCTCACGTTCCGAGTGCGATTTTAATATATATATCTATATTTTCAATTAATATGTATTTTAAAAATTCATTTAATTTTCAAATATTTTTTTAAATTATGTAGGTATAAACTTCGTATCTTTTCTGCTATTTTTTCTCTACACGAATACTCTTTGTTCAACCTGAATAATGGTAAAATAATAATACACAATAAGCAAAATATAATTAAAATATAAAAGAATATACTCAAATATCAACAGAATAAGAAATTACATTATATCTATTTACAAAGAATTTCCATAAATATGATGTGTAACATAATCCGCAGTTTCCAATAGCAAACATATGCAATGTGATTTTATTAAAAAAAATTTTCAAGAAAATAATAACGCCACGTTTTTTTTACATTAAAATTTTATCTCGAGCGAATTGAACGTAATTTCATATTCATGAATTTTCCTTTTCCGCTTCATTCTCCATTTCTTACGTTATTAGTACTTTCTCCACTCATCCCATTTCCAGCACTCTTTGCTCATGCTTCATCTTTACCTGGTTACCCTCTCCTTTGCTTCTTTCTCTATCCTCATCAATTTAAACTGTATTTTACTTTGCTTCCATGACAAGCCTCTTTTTATTCTCTTTACCTTTCCCCACAGTCTGCTTTTTTCTCACTATCATTTTCTTGTATTCTTCTACGTTATAACTACCATTTCATATTTCTCCTCTCTCACCCCATTATAACTTCGTTAACCTTCTTCATTCTTACTTTTCAGTCTAATATCCCACCCACCGTTTTTCCATATCTCGACGCTTCCCTTATTCTCTCTATCTCCCTTATTACCATGTTTCCCTCTCTACCTTGTCTTGTTCAACTCTATTCTTCATTCTGTCTCTCTCAGTATATTCTTTTTCGTTTTTTCCCCGCAGCCAATAACTCTTCTGTTCCTCTTTCCATTTCTCATCCCACTCCTAAATTTTGCATGGTTCTAATCTTCTCCCTATAATATCATATTGTTTACCAAACAAATATTCATGAAGTATCCTTGAAATTGAAATAATTTATTGTATCAAAAGAAATTTGAAAAATTAAAATTCCTTATGACGATTAATGTTTTAATGGTTTTATATCACAGAAGTGTTCCTGAAATTTCAACATTTTAACACTTCTTTAATATATTATCAGTATAAAAATGTATTTTTATGACTGGAGAAATAAATGTGTTATTCAACTTTGTCTAATTAATATGAAAGCTAAAATATGAAAATGATTTTTGGAATGATATTGTAAAACTTCGTTTTCATAATTATTTTGTTATTACTTTATGATATTAATACTATACATTAATATTAATTTTTCTAAAAATTAATGTATTATTAGTATATTTGACATTATAAACAGATATTATTTATATTAATAATAACATAGACATATTGTCTATAAATAACGGATATTATATGTTAATTATTATATTGTATATTAACTACTAATAATAATATCATCATAATTAGAAAATGAACCTCTGGTTTTCTCCTGCCCAAGATATCGCAATGATGTAAAGGAGTTGAGTTTACCGAAAATACTGTGAAGAATGATTTCGATTAGTGACTTTCGAAAGTTTATGTTGACAAGAAAACTCATATGCTGAACTTGCAATTAATAGCTATCTGTGGACATGTGCAACAAAATATGTGTTACGAAGTAAAGACTTAGCATCTTAAGAAGTAAAGACATTTTTCTTTAATACCAGAAAATACTCGGAATAAGCAGGTTTATAGTGTGGCCGACAGGAATCCTCGATTTGTCAGATTACAAGTATAAGTGGGGTTTTCTGTTGTCGACAAATTAGCATTGGAATTAGGGTCCTAAGAAGTCGATTTATTATCGCGCTTATATATACTTCTAACATATCGGTTTCCAAATAGTAGACAATGTTGATATTGTGAGAATATTTATCTATAGTTACTTTGTAACTAACTGTAACTTAGTAGAACCATAAGAATCTGCATATTCAAATTTTTAAAAAATGAAGGGACATGATAAAGAAATAGTCAGTGGGTTTTTGTTATAATTAGTAATAATTTATTATACGGTAAAATTGTAAAATGCATAGAGAAGAAAAAATAAAGTAAAATATTCTAATTAACCCTTTGTCCTATGGTTTCCTTCTCAAATATGGTTGATACAATCATCTTGTCATTAATAATTTATTGAACTACGAGAAAAATTCTAGACTCATCCTATGTTTATGTTTACTGTAGAGTATAGAAATTGATAACAAATAAAAAATATTTCATTTGGATTCAAAAGAATCGAATAATATTTATATTTGTTACATTGTGTTTGAAATCTTCACCACGTGCGTTATATGATATTATAAGCCAAGGGGTTAATCAGGTAATCAGACAGATAAACATAAAGTAACAGAATATTTAAATATATGTTCAGCTGATGTTTTAAATTAAGATACTTGTAAAATATTGAATTTAAGCACTAATTACTGATGAATTTTTCATTGGTTGACACATGTTCTAATGAAGTAAATTAATGCAAGCTCATATGTTCCAATGGAATTAATTAATGCAGGCTCGGCGAAATATGATGCATGCGATATGAGTTTTTAATTGTAACTTTCACTTTTGCGCTATCGTGTCAAAATAAAACACTTTTGCAATTCATTAATGATGATTGGTTTTCCATTTATACACATCGTATCTACCATGTTCTCTTGACTTTGCTAATTAATTGCCATTTATTCCGGTCATAGCAGTATTTTTTGATTAATAAAAATTGACGTTATTAAATATTTAATATCAGTATCGATTGCCATTTTTAATTTTACCAAACACATATTAAAAAAGAAATCCATAAAATACTCCAAAAGACGGGAAGCGATAATACAAAGCAAATGAATCAATAATTAATACTCAGATGAATATTGTACATTGAAATCTAGAATAAAAAGAAGAACATTTCTTGTAGAATATCTCGGCAAATAAACAATAACTGATTGATATTACGTAGAATCGTACAAGGAACTGTAATTTCCTGAGAGATCCTGTGCACCAACACGGAAAATTTAAAAAAATTCGGAAAATGTTTGCTTCAAAGGGAAATATTTACGCAGGTACTACGGACGGTATATCTCTCGCGACCATAAATCTGCATCCAACCAATTCCCTCTCAACTCGGAGGATGCTGTGCGAGCGGAACCGTCAAACAATGAATGCACATTCCACGCACGATGTATCTATAATTTCAATATTGCACAATATTTTCGCGAATTTAATACGCGGTAAAAATAAATGGATTCTTAAATGATGATTCCAAGGACAGAAAAAAAGTCGCGAGCAACGTCAACGTTCGGTTGCATTTGGTCAGGGTTGAATAAAATGCATTCCCATTATATATTAACACGATGATTAAAATGCAACTCTCATTCGATTACAAATTACTACCTCTAATTATTAATTGGTAGCCATCATGATCGTCTGAATTTTAATAATAGATTAATGACAATCGAAGATTATAAAAAGTAATTTACGATCGAATCGTTTATCACATTTGAATCATCGTCAGTAACATGCAATCAGTAAACTGCGCACATTTGTACATATTCAAGTTTTTAACACTTAGGTAACCGCATAAAAAAATTATAATTATAACCTTTCCCAGTGTTTTTCATTGAACTCGTTCAACAGGTTCGATTAAAAATTATGTTTTGCAAAAGCAAAGAAGGTATTTATTGAATTGTAAATATCTCCAGCTCAAGACTCACGAAATAACAAAAGAAAAAAAATGGAGAAAATAAATCTCCCTATTCGGTTAGCTAAGTATTATAATCCTTGTTCCAAAGAAATATTACAAAAAGCGCAATACCTTCTATACTTTATACATTTTCCATCGTGCAGTCTCCGCAATTATATTTTCAAATGACCCATAAATGCATAAAACTGCGCAGTATAATAATTATGTTACATTTTGTCCAATTTCACATTCAGCGACAAATAACGTACAGGATAAGCAGGACATCCTAGCGACGCCGTATGGGAACAAGGTAGGAGATCGGTCGTGTAGCGTGTCATGGCCGATGGATGCACGAACTTTCGTAGCTCAGTGTACGATACATTGTTTCCACGGGTGCACCGACAGAAATACGTTGCTTCATTTTTCTCTCCCTCCCCTGTCGCGTGTCTGCACAAGTGTATTTTCCCTTATCTCTTTCAAAGAGGCGGCTTGGCCCTCTCCCGGAACGCGTTCCTCGGCCCTCGAGTAGGTGTTATTGTGTTACACGGGATACAGAACGAGTTTCGAGATGCCTGTACCGCGCTGAGCCAAGTCGGGGCGCGCACGGCGGGATCCCAGGCAAACGTGATTATTTTTCGCAATTTGCTAAGCAGATGCCCCCATTGTGCTCCGCACTGCCGCGGCAGGAGTTTGTTTTCGCCACCCTTCCGCGCTTCCTCCCCTTCTTCCTTTTTCTCTGACCTCCCTCGTTCGAGCCCCCGTTCGAGCCCCCGTCGAGCCGCGTCGCGACCAGCGACAGGGTTCCTTTTTTTCCTTCTTCTTCTTCTGCCTCCTCTCTCCACCTGTGTGTACACGTCGCGCTCCGTGTGCACGCGTTCGCGTTTATTTGCGAGTACACATCGAGCACGCCCCGCGATCTCTTTCCCTCCCTCCCTCCCGCCTCTCTCACCGGGCTTCCTCTCTTCACCGGGAAACGCGTTCGTTGATACACGTAGACGATACACAAAACGCGCGAATCCACGCACGCCGCACCGCACCGTGCCGTGCTGCGCTGCGCCGGGGGCTGCATATTTTAACCAACTTGCCTACGTGCATTGTGTCTTCGAAGCGTCCCCGTCTCCTCGCTGCGTTCTACGCCTGAGAAATAATGATCGTACCCAACAGCATCATCCTGCTTCTCCGTCTATTCTTCCGTGAGAGAGCAAAGCATCCATGACAACAATGTTGCACCACGCTCGAGAGATTGCGCGAACCGTGTCCTTTTCTTCGCTTCGATTGTGTCCCACCCCCAGACGGAACGACCTACCGGCCGCGAAGGGTGAGATCGCTGTGAGGCTTCTTTCGCGGGGTATCCCGTTTCTGTTCAGGCCGAAACGGTGTTCTCTCTTGAGTACACACTCGAACCGGGGGTTAGCTCGTTCCTTTTCCGGCAACTCGTTCACTTTCTGTCCTCCGGACGAAATCGACCATCGGACACGGTGCATCGACGTCTTTGGGACGCGTCGATTGAAACTGATAGTTTTCAGTTCTGGCTGGGTTTTATCGCGGATATTATGGTTTGATTGAATTTTTGATTCCTGAACGGTTTACGGTCACGGTATTACGGTTTCCGGGCTGTCGCGATTCTGGATGGCTTTCTTTTGATTCTTTGCGGTTCAAAGTGGTCGCGGACTTTCATATTAGAATTTACGATGCTGTTTAATTTGATTATGTTTCAATATAACATTTTATTGATTTACTATTTTATTTGTTTATCATTTAATTGTGGTATTGAATGGATATTGTATAACACAGTAAAATTCGTGGGAATTAGAATAAAATTGAATTTCAGGAACGAGGAAAATAAGTAAAGAAGAATAACGATTTTCAGAAATTCTTCTTATGTGACACTTCAAATGTAATCATTTAAAATGAATCCATTGATAGAATATTCGCCGCGTCGAAGTTTTGACAAAAAAATGGCTAAATTCATCGGTTTTTGTACGAAAATGGTAAATTTATCATTTTAAATGTCCAAGGGTACATAGCCTTTGTCAGTATGTCAAATGCACCTAAATCCTTTCAAGATTTTAATTTTAAAATGATACTATAGTAAATGCAGAGGGGAATTCGATTTTTGAAGCTGTCAAAATGAAGAGGCCCTCATCGAAAACTGGTCAGCCCCTTCGAAGACGGTCAGAAGAGAATTCGCATCGATTGGCCTACATAATTGAATCGAATTCAAGCTTAATGAGCTCATTGTACGCGCACGGGTACTGTTCATTGAAGCGTGACAGAGGCATCGCCCGATTCGAGTGACGTGACAGTTGAATTGCCACTATCGGGAGACGATATTCGGATTATTCCACTGGCAGAGTCAAAGGAAACAGAGGTCCAGTACTGAATACACCCGCGCATGTTCACTTTTTCTTCGATTGATTTACTTGCGTGTCAAATTAATTTCTCTGGTGGTCTAGAAAATAACAAGTAAAAATCGGGACACTAGTCTACCGTCTCCACAATGTAGCACGTAAATTGTCGTTAATGAATTGGGTATCCTGTTGCTCAGGTCTCCGAGGAGCATTCAGGAAGTGAACTTCCTTTCGCTCGCAAACTACATCACCGTGACACTAATTCGAATAACGACGGTTTAAAGTCCATCGCTATCTAATTTGATTGCAGTTGGAATAGGAAAGAGACGGTGGTCGAATGACTACATTACTTCAAACCTTACGCAGACGTTAACCCCTTATAAAGTTACTTTAATTTTCAGAGACACGACATGAATTCTTTTCTTCTCAATGCCGTTAATTTGAAACGAAGAATGATTGATCGAATACTTCCAATGTATGCGAGTTTTATTATTATTTTGTTTTATTTTTACTGAAAAGCTTTGAATTACAAATATTCAAAAATTCGTAATCTATTGTGCCAGTGATGATTTGTTCCTTTTTTATTGAGATATTTAATATATAATTTAAAAGTTTTAATCTTGAAATAAATGAATTTGGAACGTCAATGAACTTTTCTTTTTATAGATCGTTTTACGTTTATTATTATTTGAGCATATAACGATGTTATTATAATATTAAACGTTCTTTATATAAGCAATGGAGAAAAATCGACATTTCGAGTAGCTAAAACGGTATCACAAACTTGGAAACATGGGTTCCATTTTTGGTCTTGTTCGACTGTTTTTCTTCTAAATTTATCTAAATTTTTATGAAGCTTGAGCGACTGCCCCGTTGTCTTCTACCTTTTAAACTTTACACATTGCTCTGGGAACTCTCCGCCAAACTTTCAGGAACCTCGCATTTCTTCCGGTAGAGCGACGGGATCGCGAAACCGATGAATTTCGAAGAATGGATCCCATGAGAGGGTACAAGTATCCGTCACGCCGCTTGCTTCCTGAAGGAGTTGCCCTTTCCGAGCCGTCTTCACCCAGCCACCCGGCCCGCTTGCGATACGCAGTGTTTCGTCAAACACATGCACGACTTTTTTGCACCGGAGGGGTTCCGAAAGTGCGCAACGCGCGAGGTTAACCCCGTTCTTGCTCGTCTTCTCCTCTCAAGGATCTTTTGAAGCTTCGTGATTTCGGTTCACGACCCAGGAGCTTCACAAGTACTGCTGAAACGAACGTACGGATTAAACAGATGTTGGCAGGGAAAGGATTTAAGTAATGAGTGTACTTAAATCACAACGGGAGGAATTTGTTGCACTCCTAATTATGTTTCGCATTTGCTTTGTCACTATGTTGTAATGTGTCCAAAAGCTTCTATTTTGTAATCTCCATTTAATCCTTGCACTATTCAGGAATACATACTTTGTACCCACCATGTCATCTTGTCTGTATTATTATTATTTAATACAGTGTCCTTCGACAATTAATAAATAAATTCGATTTATTTATTATTTAGAAGTAAATGAAAAATAATAAAAGTTCTGTACCATAACAATGAAAAGTGTAAGTACTTGCTACAAGCTATTCTGGGATTGTTATTAGTGTTTGGAACAGCTCTGAAAATAACTATTCTACTTCAGATAGGAATAGACTGCAGAATTTCGTATATTCGTAGTGCAGAGAAACTTTCAGAAAATCATACAATGGAAATTTTAATTAAATTCAATATAGATTTCAATTTTCTTAAACCAATTAAGATAAAAGTTGAATTTTATTTCGCATAAAATTTTCCTATCGCCTCTTTAAAATATATTGGAAAAGCCAATTTCTTTCGATTTATAATTATTTAAAAAAATGAAATTTATTTCGTCCTCACATTGTTCGAATCTGAATGTAATTAATGTGATTAATTATGTATTAATTATTGGTTTTAATTATAATAAAATTATAACAGGTGACAAACGATGACATTATTCGAAATTAATTAACAAATGTATAATAGATAAGTGTAATAGATAAGTCATTAATTTGATACTGGCACCGAACAAATGTGAAGCCGACATATTTTTAGACTCGGCACAGAACCAACATAATAATACTTCCGTAGAACTCCCAGAATCAATCTAAACCAGAACTGTAGTCACTCATAATTACTAAAAAATCCGTTGACCAGTTCTCCAATTACATTTTTTGAATATCCGTCGGACATAGAGTTCTGCCAAAATGAAAATAGTGAACATATTCCACAAAATTTTGCAGAAAACTGGCATTCGTCAATTAAAATTTTTATTGAAATTTCAGCAATACTATCAATGCTACAAACTCAAAATTTTAAACTGGGTCCAACGACACGTAGACAGGGAACGTTGCCGGAATTCGAGAAAGAGAAATGAAATACAGAATACAAGGTTGGGCGTTACATTCGTGCGGCAGCCAGCTCTGAAAGCAGCCATTGAAACGGCTCGCGGCGATCTGACGTGCGCGTATCATTAATTGAAATTCCGTTATGCGAGCGCTAGGTATATATGATTTGCAAGCGCGGGTTTCACGCACGCGTAGAAAGCCCGTCGCGTCGTCTCGGTCGACGCGGCGGTCGAACACCGGCCCGCGTACTCTGGATTCTATCGTTTTTATTGTAGCAAATTAGCGGGGTCATGCGTTTAATTAGGAACGCACGTTCGCGACCATCGCGTTCCGCTTAGCGCGGCCGTTTTCACGTTCGTTTGCTCGTCGGAAATAATTGGACAAGGCGAGCTGGCGGGCGCGCATTGTCGCACGCGCGGGCCTCGCGAACGGAAGTCGACGAAACGGGCCGCGGAATTAACGATACGTTCCGAAACAAAGCGACGATTACAAAAGTAGCGTTTCAGCGGCCCGGTTAAATAGAGCATACGCCGGCTTGTTTCCAGCGCGCAATTATCGCCGATAGTTACCCGGGAAATAATGAAAAGGTTTAACGATCGAATGCCGTTTTACAAAGCGGCCGCGTAAACAAAGTAGCCGGGAAAACAGCTACGGGGCGGGATTATTCCAGGTTTCGTCTCGCAGCGATTTTTCCCTCCTCTTTCCAACCATCGTCCCCTCTACCCCCAACGGTGCGGCGCGCGTACTGCACACGACTTTCGGGATCGCTCTTTCGAAGTTCACCGCAATCCCTGTGATGTCTGCCTGGCCTTGCGAGTCACAAGAGAAAATGGCACTTTTATGTCCCGGTTACTAATGCGTCTCGTAATAATTTCGTTTTTTTTGTCGACTACCTTTTACGCCGACTCGTCTCCTCGCCGCAATTTCTAGACCCGTCCGCGCGTCCTTCTGTCGCGCGGCCGCGTGCGCTCAGCCTAGCCGGGGGAGAATCAGTCGCAAAACGAAAGTAGAGAAAGAAACTCTCGGCGAGTTTTATCTGCCGACTACCTGACAACAGGACATTTTGTATTATTTTCAGAAACAGAGCAGACATGGACGTACGGACAGAAAGATCCCGAACGGCCGGCCGGATAGCGCCGACCGGACGCGTTACCCCGACCATACATCAAACAGGTGGAGGAAGAAGAAAAGCGATACCGGTTCCGCCGCCACGGGTGCCGACCCCCATGCCCACCGCCAACAATAATCAACAGAAGTAAGTAAATTATGTCACCGATATTTCCCGCAGCAGCTTCCACGTTCGATGGAAAAGTATCGGCAAACGGACGTCGATTCCAGCGTGCACGCATGCTGACAAAAAGGCAGCTGGAACCGCTGTTCTGCGTTCAGTGGCCCTCTGTTGCGAAATACGCGGAGTTTTGATAGTCGGAGGGTGGCCGACACGAGCTGCAACCACGGGACACGGCTTCGGTTTCCATCGCAACGTTTTGCCAGATGATATAGGGTTCAAATACTCGTAGCTGCAAGTTCCGTCTCGCGTCGAATGTAAGGGGACAGACGCCATTAAGTAAGTGGGATTAGGAGCGCGCCGAGTTTGGTCTCGACTGATCAAAGTTTACCGTGGCGTGCCGGTCACTCCGCGTTCTACCGACCAATTCCAAAATGTTCCCCGGTTGTATAGAGTGTATCGCCACGGAGTTTCTACTTCAGGAATAGCCAGTAATTCTGTGTCCGGTTCAATTACATTAGACGCCCCGATAGTTGCTGCGTTAGGTCATACTTATTAGATTGTCGGGGTTGGGAATTGATGTTCAAAACTTCCGAGGCGTGAATTAAAGACAGACGATGAGGTTCATCATTTTCGGATGGACCCGTGAACGAATTCTTTGAGAACGCACATGCGACTTTATCTCGCGGTTTAAGGAATTTTGCACTGATTTCTGGTTCTATCTGGCAACGAGAGTCGGTTTCATTAAATCTTCCACACCGATAAAACAGACGAAGTTCGGCCATGTCTGATTAAACTTCTCGAAGCACGAGACTAGCTATCACTTTGCTCATCTCTTCGGCCAATCTGCTTCGACCGCAGGTTAGATTTTGTCGATAGTTGAATTTCCGGGCCTCTTCAGCGTCATCTCTATGTTATTGTCTTAAGAGATATGAATAGTTGTATAAAATTAGTTCTTTTTTACGTATTTTTAGAGATTGATAATTCAAAAAGATTATGAAGTAATTGCGGTGTATGAGAAAGGTCTGAGAAAGGTAGCCTTTGGCGTAGTCTGTTATAAATTTTAATTTAATAGAAAAATATGTGTATTTAAAGTTTGGAGTACAATTTTGAAATAAAATTTTCAGATAATATAATTGAAATATAGTACCTACTATGGTACCTAATATTTCAAAAATATTCCGAGCTTTTTATTTTAAAATTAAAGGCCATGTCGTTTAATTACATTGTCAATATCTAAATTGAACAATACGTTTAGAATACTTATGAAATATTGAGACTGTGTTTATATTATACATTGACGCAGTTGTAAGACTAGAAATAAATATTTCATATATTTCTAAAATATGTTATCATTTTATTTAATAACATTAAATGTCGAGATCAAATTGATACAGAATCATTAAGGATTAAATCCAATCCGTCCCTTTCTTGTGAGGATCTTCACATAATAAAATGTAACCTTGTCATACTGATAAATTAATAAATTACCATATCAATTTACTTATATCACAAGCTTGTATTTTATTATGCTTATCATTATCTCTAATTGTAAAGTATCAACAACGTCGACACATCTTTGATTGCATCCTTTTTATGTCATTAACCATATAATGACACGATAATTGATAAACTCTTAATCTTTATGCAAACAAATTTGGAAAAAACAATAATTAAATAGAAACAGATTTTAGCACTTAGTGCCACCTTCTCTACGAATTCCAATAAATTGAAAATAAAGGAACACTACTAAATTCTTGTGAAAACTTTCCTTCTTTATCCCTCAGTCGTATTTATCGTAAGTGTATTGAATCTACAGTTTCAATAATTAGTCTTTCCTTTCTTCTCTTTTCTCTAACTACAAATCCTAGAGAAGTCGGGAACCTAAAACAATGTATTCGCGTCCGGTACAACTCGTTATTCCAAGACTCGGCTAACGTCGCGGCCGTGATAGAGTCATAAAATGTATTGCGCGCTCCTCGACAAAGCACAAGTACTCCGCAACTTCTGTTTCGCCGGTGCATTCGAGCCACGTAGAGGACTTAACGGAATACCATACCCAACGGGCAAACGGCGAATTCATTTCCCAGACGTCCCATATTCCGTGACGAGATGCATTCCCGGCGCCCGGCGCCAACGCTGACGGTCTCCGACTTCGGAACTATGTCCCGCGATATGTACTCACGCGCTCGTTGTCGGGCGCTCTCGGCTCGTTTAACGATCTCGATAACGCGATGCCGCGCAAATTGGTTCGATTATTATCGTACGGCCGGGTCTGGATTCGAGAGCGGTCGTGTACGCGTGATCGACGAACCGCAGATGTTACTCGTAAACCACCGATGCGGCGCGCTGAGAGCGATTACAGTTAGCGGGTACAGGTGGTATTTTAACAAAATGTCGCGATTTTTCATAGACTGGTTCTATGTGTATATTTATACGCGTGTAAGTTCCATCGGGGAAGAAGGAAAACCGAGTTTCATTGTGCAATGCGCCCACGCTACTCGAACACTTCTCCCGGGGGCTAGAATTATATGAGAGAAGAGAAGGAGAGAGCGAGAGAGAGTGTGTAGCCGGGGTTGAAAATAAAATTCTGTAATTCACTCGCGTATCGTGGTGCTGGCGATCGATGGTCGGCTGGTTGTTCAAATTTTTAACGAGACTCGCAGGCACCGCGAAATTAATTACTTAACGGCTGGAGTTTTTTCCACGGTTGGAAATGAAACCACGCTCTCCATTTCCGTTGGTTCATTCTCCTCTATTTCACGGCGCAACATATGCTCCGGCACCCGCGCTTTTGTATCCGCGGACACATCATTAAAACACGATAAGTGTCGCTACTTGTCCGATACCGTTGACTAAATGATTTTCTTTCACCTTCCCCCTTTCGCGAGACGCGCGCCGGTAAATACTACTTGTCGCGCGAAGTCGCTGAATGATCACTGTCGTTACATACTGCTTGTGAGTATTGAACGGATTATTTGCATTGTTTATTGTGTAACAATTTTTTGTATTTTAATAATTCTCGTGTGGTTAGAAGTGCACTTTTACATTGATTTTATGCATTTTTTGTAATTTTGCAAATTATGGAGATCATATTTGCTCTAGGAGATAAGACATTGTAGGTGGCGCGCAAGTGCACATGACTCTTGATAAATGTATTCAATTTATGGACATAATTGTCTACTAAAATGATTATTCACTTGTTGAACATGGAAAAAAGTTCTATTATCTAATGATAAAACTAAATTCAATAATAATATAAAATTTAGTAGGTATAAATAATAATAGTATATAATTCTTGATAGAATGGAGAATATAAAGATTGAACAACGATTTAAAAATGTATTCAATTCTGGGACGTTGAGGAAATAATAAACTCCACCATCATTTATTAAAAGTGTTTCCAATTTTTTGACACGATACGTAATAATTTTTTATAACGCTTAAATAGGAGAGATGTACTACTATTTTACAGTATTTTATCATACATTTAATAAAAACGTAAAAGGTGTTCGTTAATAACTGTTTTGAGTATCTTCAATTCTATTTTAACTATTGATGTTGTTCCGGCACGGTTTATTTGGTTAAGATACATATCATAAAAAAAACGGCAGCTCAACGACCTAAAGCCCGAGCGCACAGTCACCGGTACCTTTGCAGGTCAGAAGGGACAACGTACCCCCTACCTCCACCACTAGTAATGTGGGCGTAGGTTAAAAGACTATAACTAGCAACACCCCGAGCGTTTTAGCCTTCTGATTTGTCACTAAGGACACCGCCTTATCTCAGTATTTTTATATATATAGAGAGACATTGACAGCCAAGACAGACGGACATACATAACAAGTTCATTCCTTTCATTCAACATTAAACAAATACAGTCCACTTTCGAACGAAAAAAGGAGGAGCCTTTTTTCATCACATCTATTTCACACAAGATTAATTCGGCGTGTGAAAGTGCTACGCCACGTCCACTTTTACTGCCTGGACAGCGTGCACGAACAGATGTCTTCAGTATATTTTGATAACAACATATAATTTGCCATTTTAGAAACAAAATTTTTGAAAGGTACATTCATCCAATTCTTTACAAAACAATTACGACAACTAGAAAAGTTGTTAAAAATTAATTAAATGTTTAAATAACATTAAAGGTATGCAATATTAGGCACAGTAAATTATAGTATAAAGAGTTTTGAATCTGTAATCAAGTCTAAACAGAGGAAATTCGGAAATCTGAGTGCATTAGTATGCAGCACCGATTACCGTTATTTAACGCGTTGAATGCCATGGGGTTACTGATGGCCGGCACTCGGCCTTTAATGGCGCCACGAGGGTCATCAGTGCCCCCTAACCATATTAGTTACAGCTATTCAACTAAACTATAGTGCTCTTAAACTTTTCAATATTATTAATGATGTAACATCAAGTGACGACATACAGCAAAATACACGTACAAAGTGTGATGATACTGTTCATTTAAATAATTTTATGTAGTATTCACATAATGATTTATATACATACAGTATCTTGCGTAAGTATTTGAGTACTTGATGTAATCTCATTAAAGTGTTAACATTTTCATTGTAACACAATACTATTGTACGTAATTAGAAGGTATTTTTATAATTATTAAAACTCTGTTACAATATTTTATGTGAAAAATCACTTCACTTTCACACATATCTAGCAATGCAAATGCGTCCAAATATTTATGCATAGCAGTGTTATCTTAAAGCCCCTCATCTGCCAATGTGATTAACTCGTCTCAAAAGTCACTAACTCAGTAATGAGCATAAAGAATGAATGCAGTGCTTTAGGATTAAAATTTGAAAACATCCAAAAGATAGAGTTAATCACTTTGACTTGTGAACGACTCATTTCTCTCAATGAAAATACCGGTGTCGCGAATAAAATATGAAAAGGTTACGTTTCTCTGACGGATTGCCTTGAACTGAATCGCGCTTTTAACTGCGCCAGAAAAGTCGACTCGATCGAGAACGCGCCGCGACATTCTCGTTCAAATATTCGACGGACGCTCGTTGGCAAGGAGTCTTAATCCGTGGCTTGTGATCTAACGAGAGAAAAGGGGGAGATGAGAGAACGCGCAGGCGTCCGTGCGAAGCGAGTGAAAGAGAAGCGACCAAAGGTAGGAGATTAGAGATCCACAACTTATCTCGAAAAGTCGTTTTCGTCGTTGTACAAGTGGTCGTAAGCGGCTTAAAGCGGTGTTCGTTCACGTGATTTCGGTAGATGTCTCGCGCGGCTTTAACGCTCGCTGATAAATCTGCATTCTATTAATTAGCGAGGAAGTCGAACCTTCGATCAACCGACGGAATGTCTTTGTTATCTGCAATGACAAAATGCATCCTGGATGCAATATGTTCTAGAGATGCATTCTACTATTTTCACGTAGTGTAATGATTAACACTTTGACTGCCGCGTCACTCGCATTTGCATGACACCATTTTTTACATAACATTAAAAATTTATTTTCGTAACAACGCGTCGAGTCGAACGTACCGAATTTTGTTGTATGTATGAAATATAAGAAAGATAGTAGAGCAATCGTTACGAAGAATGTTGACCTTTTACTTTTTGCTTTATTCAGAAAACTGTTTCGACTATATAAGAATTTTGATGAGTGTTTACTTGACAGTCAAAGTATTAATCAGAGTTGATCTATGTGGCAGTAAATTGACTATAATTGATTATTGAGGTGAGACAGATGTGGATTGTTGGAATCTGATCATAAGAGAAATTTTTTGAGTTGGCGATATTACATGTTGTTGATAATATATGTAAATTATTAAGCGTATTTATTAGATACTTTTAACGATATTGAAGTCCGTATTTTTTAGATGTATCGAGAATGTAATTTGTCAAAAAACAGGATCAATGTTCGGATCGTATACGCGGATTTTAATAAAACTTGGTACACACATAGAGAACCGAAAAATATTGGATTTATCGCTGGCAATATTTATATTTACGGAGCGTAAATATGAATTCTACGTGAAAATTTTAGTCTTGTTCGATCGATAACTTAAGGAAAAATAAATTTTTTCTACAGAAACTATATTTGAGACATACATAAATATAAACTATATTCTCTATATATCGTATGAGCGAGTATTGATAATTAAACTTTAGAATTTATAATCGAACGAAAGATATATTTATTACTTCGGTATGTGTAATTTACATTAATAATATTTTTTAAAATTGTGTTGTGTCATTTCATAGTTTATAAAAGCATGAACAATGTTTACACTATATAATGTAACATTTAGATATTTCTATTAACTATTACGGTATTTCATAAAATACATTTTTCCTCCACAATTTTTGGAGATTATTTTCACTTTGTAAATATCAATAAAGACAGGAATAAAAAAATACACGTCGCATATTTTTCGATGTTTTGCATATACACTGTTTCATTAAATTTTGTGTGTCCGAGTTCTGTGATGTCCCTTGTCAGTTGCGTTAGTAAACTGGGATGGTTACGTGGCTGGCAAAAGGGTGATCCTGGCTTCGATTTCCGTTTATCGACATATTTTTTTATTTTTATGGTTCTGTGACTTTATGAAGGACCGATTTTATTAAACTACATATAGCATGTACTGTACTTCAAGATTAATCGGTTAAAAAAAACATTTTCTGCGTTTTTATTCTACACTCTATATTCACTGGCAGTTATTACTCAACATCATGCACTCTGAAACTGTAACAAAATTATAAAATTTATTAACAATTACCCTATTTTGCCAATGCAATTTAGATAACTTCGAACTATATTTATGGTACATCAAGATACATAATTTTAATTATTTAGCCTTTTAAATAATTAAGTAATCATGCCTAACATTTTAGCTACATCATTAGGAACGTATATGCTACCAACTCACAAAAATTCGTAGAAACAAAAGTCGGACAATAGAGGCCGCTCCTAGCCGGGTAAAAAACAGTAAACGCGCCGGATAAAGATCGTTTAAATTTCATTCGGCCGGACTAATTATCTAGTCCAACGATCAAGCCGGGCCGTTGAATTTCCACGTGTCTGGTTTTCTCCCGTCTTCGAAGTTTCCGTTCCCGGGAAACACTAACCCCCGCGGGCATCGGTTCCTCTTCCTCTTTCCACGAGTCGGCTCCGTTTGCGCGGCCGTGAATGCTCCGCCGCGCCGTCGAAGCGGCGAATACGGCCCCGCGGATCGTGCACGCTCGAAAAAGTTCGTACCGTAATGTCCGCGGGATCCGGACCAATTATCCAAAATAGACGTACGCAACCGTGCGAATTTTTTGACCGTGCGGATTTTAATTAATTAGCGGCGGAGCGTGGACGAGGGGGGTAGCCGATTCTTTGGCAGAACGATGCGCGCACATCGGAGCTAAAGGTTCATTAGATCCTTGCGCAGACTGAAATTCTGTCGACCACAGGGCAAATAGTTGGTCCGCGCTTTATGTAAAGCAGAGAGAGCCTTTGTATCAAAGAGCTGCCCGTATGTATTCATTAGGCAGTATTTAGCATAGTTCGAATGAGCAATGCTGGTCGTACGTGCTACATACCATACGCGAGCGCGCGCGCGTGGGTCTCTTTCGATGTGTTGTGCAAAGAATTGTCGATGCGGATCGGAATCACGATCAGGACACGACGGAGGTGCCGTCGCGGCGGAATCGTGGTCCGCTGCGACCAAAACAGGCGTTTAATTATGCCGGTTCGCTTCATTATAAGACTCGCGTAACCATCGTTGTGCTCGGAATCGGCAGA
Organism: Nomia melanderi; assembly: GCF_051020985.1. Lineage (NCBI taxonomy): Eukaryota > Metazoa > Arthropoda > Insecta > Hymenoptera > Halictidae > Nomia > Nomia melanderi. The sequence continues at coordinate 3,529,126 of NC_135007.1, read as the reverse complement.
AAATTTCCGCGGAGATAGCGGAAACGTCTGAAAGTTTCACCGGCCGGGATTAAGGATTTTTTCTCCAGAGTCCGATCGCAGTCCCGGTAAGGAAAATTGGAGGCTTCGAACGGGACCGATGCTCTAAATTGCTAATTAACGAATATCGATAACATCGATTGGAGCGTTGATTTGGTCTGAATGAAGTTCGGGGACAGGACCGAACTATATTGCAAACTCCAGCGTACAGGCGGGTGGAACTGGAGCAAAGTATCCTTGGTGGAGAGGTTCTGACCGAGAGATAGCTAGGTTTCGGAGAACGATCGGGACAACGGGAAAAGTTTACCGATCGGTAGGCTGATGAGTCGACCGGACCGAAGACCGGCTTTATTACTATTTACCGTAACAAACGGCACAGTAGGTACCTAAACTCGCTCGTTCGCTGGCCGCAACATTTCTTTCCACGTCAAAAGGATCAAAGCGGTCCGGCGCGTTCTGTCCGAGGATTGCGAGCGAGCGAGCAGAGCGTACTCATTTTTTCGAGTGCGTTCGTTCTCGTTCGGGATGCGCTCGGCCTGGACGTAAGCCGGGGAGACGAAAAGAGATAAAAGAAACGGACTCGCGAGAGCGAGGCGCATGGCTTCGCGACTAGAATCAAAACGATAGGCAGTGTGTATCTGGCGTATCGATCTCGGACTCGCAACACGCGCACGATTCCCGCGGCTCACCGCTCGTTATGTAAGGTTAATCTGGAAAAGAGTCTCTTTATTTGAGTTCGATCTTTGTTCGCCTGTGTATAACTCCACCCCACCCCAGGCCTCCCAATCTCCGCGTAGTTCTATATAACTTTTCCTCCCCGCAGCTTCGCCCCCCCCCCCCATCGTTCGCGGGTCGGTTTCATCTTTTCAGTGTTCTCTTGGCCGATACTTGCGTCTAACGGACTCCACTTTCGCCTGCTTACTTTTAACGAGATTTGTTCCTCGCAGGCTCGACACCGTAATTGTATCAACGATTTATACTTTGCTCCCTCGAGTGCTCGCGGCCTCATTATCAGTGATAAAGCGGGCTGCCGGGGCTGCCGAGCTCCGCTTTGCAAACGATTTCGAACTAGGTAGGAACGACGTCTTTGATTTGAATAACTCACCCCTTGACTCCGATCTCATTTCCTCGTTCGAATGTTTTTTCGATCGGCGGTCATCTTTATTGAAACAGGAACGTACGATAATCGGCTTGCGGACCCTAACCCCAGCACGGAAGGGAACCTCACCGGAAAATCGTTCCCTAATCTGTTTATATTTAATATATTCATTATCGCGGGGGTGGCTCGAGAATTTGATTTCTTGACAAGCGTGCAAATGCATCTGGATCGAGGGGGTGGAGCGACGCTGGAGTGGAGGGTGGTCCTTTGACGGCGGGCTGCGAGCGCGTGCGAACCGCGCCATCTCGGAGTACGTCAAGCGATTTAATGAGCCGGATTTCACGGGATCGGCGTTGAATGGGGGATCGGGAATCTTCCTATGGGAACTTGGGCTGTGTATGAGCCGATCGCCGGGATATCGGGGAATGAAATACACGGACGAAAACGGCGAGAGGGTTGGCACGGCGACCGGGTGGTACGGCCGTACGCGGAAAACTGGGGTCAAAAGCCCGCAGAAATTTCCAACAAAGCCGCTCATTGTGTTCGCGAGCGGCAAAAGGGGTGGCAAGCCGCGTATATAATGTTCGCGACCCAAGCGTCGTCCGCTTTCTCTCTCCTCGCCGCGTTTACGCACCGGTTGCGTGCGTATCTGTCGTAAAAATAGCATTGCAGCTAAACCACTCCGCGCCATTTTCGCCCTGCGCCTCTTTTTGTTCTTCTTCTTTCTTTTTTTTATTTCGCTTCAAGCCAGCGCACGAAGCGTACCTTGTCGTTCAATTGTCACCGGCCCCGGTCGACTTCGATAGCGACCGCTTCGATCGCGAGTACAGGCGAGCTCCGCTCGACTAATTTGACACGCGCAATATTTGGCAGCTTTCGATGGATTTCATGTATTAGTTCGACCCGGTGAATAATAACTGCTGCTGCACGAAGCAGAAATGTGGACGGAGTCGACCATGAGACTGTAGTTTTAAGAGTTTTGGTTGCTTGACGCGATTCGAAAGGTGACGTAACAGAAATAGTTTTTGTGTAAATTATCTGGTTGAATATATCTATTTTATTGTTTCCCTTTGAATTTGTTTTAATTTTTTTTAATATATCAAGTAGTATCATTATAAACCCTGTGAGTGCTTAATGGTTCCACGCTTTTTGAATGAAATATTGATTATTTATTTAATTACGTGTATTTAATTCCAATCGAATAGCCTTCCTTCTAGTCCATTCAGTAAACTATTGTTTTAGATATATGGTTGTTTAAGTGTCACCATTCAGTTTCAACATGAATATTTTATTTCTCAAAGAATGTTCCAAACCAACTTTATGATTTTTCAGTAGAACCGTAAGCAATTTTTCTCCAGAAATTATAGAAGCAGCTACGCGAGTGCTAGATTATCAGTAAAGGCCAAGGATAATTTAGTAACGAGTAACGCGCGCAGTCTTTGACGCGAATTTTCGTGAAACAGAGTTACGGCGACGGGTGCTCGATGATCCTCGTTACTGGTCTTCAATCGCCGCGGATCGACAGGATCCACTGATTCCACCCCTTTCGCGGCGATTTTTTTTCCTCTGTCCCATTCACGTCTCCGACTCTCGTCACCCTCTGTCGCGCATTTCGGGCCTTTAGAAAGCTGTGAACGCGTGATAATCGAGGACGTCGCTTCGATTGGCGCGATCTCGCACCTTTGTCGCCTGTCGAACCGTTATGCTATAACGAGTCAGCGACAGTTAAGTTGGTTAAAGTGCCTGCTGGTTAAAGGGGTGGCCCGCTCTCTTTCTCTCTTGCCCGGTGTCGATCCGGACTGGATCCTCATCCACTTGCCGTGTCGCGTGGCTCCTAGTCAGACAGGGTGGCCTGGGACACCTCTTCTTTCCCTAGACGAAATAATATCAATGGCACTCTACACCTGCGTAGTCTCCGTGTTTCGTCTCGTTCCCTTTTTCTCCCGAAGCGTTTCAAGTATTTGTGACAGAAGTAATTTAGTTCGCCGCCGGTACGATTCCCACGGGACCGCGCAATCCGCTGCATTCCTTCTTCCCGCGTTATCGGGGAGCAAGATAGATCGCGTGTCGACAAAACCGGAAGATTTATTCGCCACGTGTCCCACGTATTAAGATCTCAGCTATCGCCAAGTTGTGTAACTTATTCGAACTCAATTAGCATAATTGAATCGACCAGAGATTTATAGCAGAATCGACAATCCTGTTTTATCGGCGCGCGATATACCGTGTGTCACGATTAGAAGCGAAGTCGCATCTCGATCTGGTGGCGGCACCGGGAACCATGGACGTCGGGACGCTCGGTGGTTCCAGGCGTCTCCGTGGGTGGGCGCCACGATACGGACACGGGGTTGCTTTGGTTCTTTACAACCCCTTCGGCGCTCGGGGGCAAACTCGCGCATTCTGAGCATGGCCGTCTAGGATGATGTTTCTATTGCTTGTCCTCCGTTTGTTGCGCTTGCTTTTGCCAGTACACTGGGTGGAATTATTATCACTAGACAGCGGATTTTATATATTTATGGAAAATACAAGTGCATAGAATATAAAGTAGAGAAATGTTTGTGTGGATTTAAAAATGCTATTTCTCTATTTTTAATTTACTGTAATTTGTAAGAGAAGAAATTAGGTTTCATCTAATTCTTGTTTCTTTGCATCACTTTGGCAAACTTTTATTTTGTATACAAATCTTTTATCTACTTATCATCTTGTCAGAAGTTTTTATTTGCGAATGTATTTATTAGATTTATTTTACTATTAACCTTTCGTAGGCGAGAATCCTTTAATGCTTTTCAAGTTTTACCATAAGAAGCTAAAATTTGTATTAATCTTTCAAGTAATCTGTTTGCAGCTCTTTATTCTTGATATGAAAGTCTAATGTCGCTAATATGATATGTCTCTTTAAAGGGTTAATAATTTATGAGAATTTAAAGGAAGTTTCTAGTCATTGTAAATGTACATATACTTTGGAGGTACAATATTGATGATAGCATAATAGTCTTTTATTTCGACTTAATTATCTCACTTACTACTATATGACAAATCATTAAGTAAGGATAGGTTCCAAGAGATAGATTATAGATTTTTTTTATTAAAGCATATTACAAGATACATAGACTACTGGACAATTGAGAAATACAATATTTTCTTGTGCTGTTATGTTTTTTAGAAAGGAATAGGTGAAGTTACATATTCTTATACGTTTGGAAAGTAATATATTGCGCAAGAATGGAATAAAAAATTTCAGTTTTTGTAGTTGTTTTACAAACTTTGGTCTTTATTCTTTAAACATATGATATTTCTTATTAGGCGGTTTGAGAAAGTGAAAAGGCGACATTATAGTATCTCGATTTGTATCCGTTGATCGTCGTTATAATTTCATATTAAGCATTTTTATTAGAATACTACGTCTTTTCTTCTAGTTCGTGAAAAAGGTTTGTTATGACATCAATTAGATAACTTGTTTTCCATAGTTCTTTGTTAACATATCTTTAATTAGGCCAATCGCCGAAGGAGTGATTTATTGATTTGGGAGTCTCTTAATACGTTAGCAGCAATAATTCCGATTTTATTATCGTATTTTATCGCGAACAAATGAGTTACCCGACAGGTTTGTAGTTTGCACGTAATTAGGTTAACGACCGACAATGTCTCTAGACCGACGTTAATTTGGACTCTCTTATTAGATTTACGCATACTCGAGGAGTTTAATTATCACAGACAGATTCAGTAATGACACGCGTAGATACAAGAATATATGAACAAAAATGAAAAAGAAAATATAGACTATAAAAAAGAGCAGCCTATTTTTCAATACATGTTCCTCAGGGCTTATCGATGAATATTCAATGGTGTGCAAAATGTATTGTCTCCATTCGTGAGTATCGAGTAGCTAAATATCAGTAGTATATATGTATCTGAGGTAGATTCACGTAAGTGTCGCTTTTATTTAGATTGCAATAGGTATAGCGCTATATAAAATACTAAAATAATAATAAAAGTATATATATAACAATAATTTATTTAAAATTCAGTAACATAGAATATATAGTGTAAAATAAATAAATAGACAGTATTTATATTTTAATGGATTTGATAAAACTTATTGTGGTGGTATATAAAATGTGTCAATGATACATGGGTATAGAAAAGTAAAATAACGTGGTTCAAGATTCTTGAATTCTTTTAGGAGTTTTGGGAACAATCTGAGGATTTCGCGTTTGTGATATATATCATATAAAAATGAGAACAGTTTTCTAAAACTAAGGCCGGTAAATAAGAAGATTCTGGTAATAATTATGATATTGAAAGAAAATGTATCTCACTATATAGTTGTATTTCGCCAATCGTAATATTCAACAATGAAATAAAAGAATTTTTATCAGTAGATTCTTATTTTATACAATTTAGAAACAAAAACATCCGTACAATACCTCCTTAAATTTCAAACAACTGAATTGAGTGATGTAGACATGACATCCTATTGTTCAAATAACTTTCATGCTCCACCATATATCTTATTCGTCAGGTGACAAGCCAAACGAGCTACTCACAAGCATCATGTTCCACGAACCGCGATTGTCTATGATACAAGCGTTCATCTTAACATTGTCGCCCGTCGAGGCATCGACAGAAGCGTCGAGGTGCCGTCGAGCAACGGGAAATTATGACTCTCAATCTTCGGTTCGGTAGTCGTTCTCGACACGCTCAGACGGTCGTCGAAGCGTGCGGAATCGCGTCGCAATTATCCGCATGGTGAATAGTTTATCAGGCGTGGGTCGTTAACCTAATGGAAACGGCGTTAAGGCGAGGATCGATATGGTGCACTTCGTCGCCCGACATCCTTGCCGAGGCCAATCGCGAGAAAACGGGCCCTGGAGAGGCGAGAAAATCCGCGGCGACTCTAATAGCGCGTGAATACATTTAATGGAGCCATTTGAATTATAATGGCCGATCGGGCCACCGATTGGCAGTTGCCATCCGAGAGAGATCATGGCTTGTTTCTCGCTGCCTAATCTTTTTCCGAGATTAGAAACCGGTACGCGCGGTCTGGTCCCGTTATTGAGACACCCATTACCGGCATTTAGAGTCACCCGCGAGATTATGATCTTGCCCAAGTAATGCGCGTGTTTTTGATCGCCGGAAATGGAACTTGAACCATTTTTTCCCCTTCTTTCGTTTCTTTGGGTAACCGGCGAATCGACGGATGACGTTGTCCCACCGGCCAGATTATGATAATTCGCGTTCACGAGGTCTATGGACGCTGAATCGCGATCGGCCCAACCGGGAACGGCCGACTCGATCGACTTTCGCGCGACTCCAGATACGAGAGAGAACATCTTCCGTGCTGTCAGCGGGCATTTTGAAACGACCTGTCAGCTTTTTATCGTCGTTAATGCCACAAAAGCACCGGCCGGCTAGCTTTTACGACGAGGTTCGTCGTTGCCCGGTGAATCCGAGATTACCGAGAGGACTCGTAAAAACACCGAGGATATCGTTCATCCGATTTCGCAGCGGTGGTAACGATGCTCGTTAGCTCCCAATTAAACGAACTGATTTTACGTGCCGTTTGTTTCCGGTCAAAGGAGGGCAGAATAGAAAATCGCCGGAAAGGAAACGAGTATTTCCCGCAGATTTATTCGCGGAGTCTAGATGGGCCGTGGCGCGGTTCGATGTTGCAATCGATAACGTAAATGTGTGCGTGAACGGCGTTACCGCCAACGGAGTCTAGGATGGTCGTTAACGCCGTCGAACATAATTATTTATAATTTATTTAATATCCATGTTTTAACGATGTTAATTACACGGCAGCGCCGGCCCGTCCGCCAAGGCTCGTCGCACCGCCGTAATCACCCCTCGGGACTGTGCTCGAATCTCCGGCGACCTTTAAAACGGTCGTCCCCCCTTCTTCCTCGTGTCTTGATAATGACTTCGTTCCACTTGGACACCGTGACAATCGTTCCCGGTAACCACTTTCATTACTTATCGCGAGCTCGAAGACGCGCCTTTCTTTTTTCCCCCTTTGTCTCTTCGTGGCAGCCATTACGTTGCTCGCGAGAGGACCGCGTCTTCGACTTCCCGGCGATGCTTCCTCGACATCGCGTGTTTGTATCGAGCGTCTCGAGACCAAACGTCAAAATCCGCGCGAGTGTGAGTCCTCTTGACGCCTATCGACGCACGTTGGTCTTAGTTATCTGTAATGACGGTAAATTACCATCCCTATCTGCCGTGTTCCCGTGGCTGCGCTAAGGAACGACGGGAAACACGGCCGCGTAGGTGGCTGAGGTAACCTGTAACGTGGGTCCTGGGTGTATTCGAACAGTCTCCGGTGCAAGGGTCACGTCCGAGCCCACACCAGTGCGTCCGATGCATCGCGCGGCGATCCCCTATGAATAATCGGCGCTACGTTCACCCGCGTTTACTTAGCTACACTTGGTGGGTGTACGGGTGGGTAGCGGACGTGGATCACGGGATTATCCTGTCCGCGGCGCGCGTCCCGTTTCAGGGATCAATCGTATTGTTTGTCAGTCGTGTGAAACGTTATGGGAAAGCGTGGCCATGGAAAAAATTTCGAAGCAACCGACACATTCGAACCGAACAGTTCCTCCGGGTGTAACTTAACCCCGTCGCTGTCCCGTCCCGATACGCACGGAACTTTACGAGCGTTCGTAATAGTCCGAGGGACACGGGAAGAATATTTCTCGCTGCATCGCACGTCTATTCTCTCGAAGGCTTTTCTTATCTGCTGTGAATGCGAGTTATGTAAGCCAAGGAAAATCGCCACGGCGGAGATTAGCATTCGATTAACTTAGCATTTAATGGAACGTTAAGAGGACCTCGGGATCCTCGGGTATCGGGAACAACTTTCGCGTTACAGTTCTCGGGGCGGAGGATCGAGATTGTGGGAACGCGAGAGACGCTTTTGTCCGATACTTTTTATTTCTCTGGTCTCGATTCGAATCGATCACATCTGATAAGACGTGGGAGGGTACGACGGCTGTGAGGATAGCTTCCTGTTCCCCCTCCCCCATTCCCCGATCGGCGCTCTACGCTGGTTGCGCTACAGTACGTATTGTAAAATTCCGTGATTTATCTGGCGGAGCTCGTTGACTTTCCTGTCGCCCGATCGAAATAAATATCGCGCGACGGGATTCGTTACGCTCGTATGTAACAGTGGGATCGGTCTCGCGCGCGAGTCTGCTTTCGCTGTATTTATTGCGGCCCATCTGGTTTTCTTTCTCCGTTTTCGCGCGAATACTGGATCAACGACACGCCGGGACAGCACGGTACTCCTAACAAGCGACCGCGGAGGGAGTTAGGGAAGCAAATAGGCCAGCACGAGCTTATCCACCGCCAATCGTTTCGATCCACGACGGAGAGAGGCAGGTTCGTTATCGGTCGCAACGCTCCGTTACATCTTTTAACGAACGCTTAGCGAATGTTTTGAGTGATGTTGCAGATAGCTGGGCTAATGAAATTGTTAGAAACTAAGACGCGCGGCCTCGGATAACGATACGGGCGTCACATTCGGGAATTTATAATTATTCGTTCAATCGTCGTATTTCCGTTTTAAGACCGAGTATATTGTTCGGTTTTATTAGCTTGAACTCTTCTTCCGTCGTTGATAATAGCTGTGGACTTGTTTCATTGGAATGAATAAACCGAGTAGTACTCGGGCCTATATTTAAGGAATTTCGAAGCTCTTTAAACCAGTTTTACAATATTCTTTTTATTCAAATTAAAATTATGATGTGAAAAGATTTTCGAAGAACTCAGGAATGTTTTTGGGATACTTCAGATTATAAGGTTTTGTCTTATTTTTTGTATGTAATTGTAAACTGAAAGTGTAATTATATAGTAAACATTGGTTTAAAGTAATTTTTTTAAAAGAAAGGATGGAACTAACTCCTGTGCTGAATCCGCTTTTGGTATTTAAGTAGATATCGCTAAATGCCATACATCTAATAACTTTAACTAAGTAGCTTTAATTGATTTTTTATGTTTATATATTCTTAACATAGGGATATTCTAAATGGAAATCACGTTTTCATGAAAAAATCGGTCTTATTTGTTTTAACTACGGGGTTCTATATCAAACAATCTAAAAATAGTTCGGAAACAATAAATAATTTCTATGTATCTGATAATGATGTAATTTTCAAGTTTTATAAGAAACCAGTCCTTGAATTTTAAAAGCTAATGACCTAATAGAGAAGAAATTGAAATTTTCTGTGTAACTGCATTTCCAGTTAAAGCAAAAGGTAGAAACTTCGCGTAAAATTTTTTTTCTTGGCAAAGCTATGGAACAGTCTATCGTTCGTTTAATTGATTCAAGTGCGCTTTTGACCCCGCTAACCGGTTGTACCTTACCCCACCGACGAAAGTTTCACGGGATCGATAACACTGGTTTGCAAAACATTATACCGCGAGTTGACAGGATTTCCATATTTAAACGGGCCGAAGTAAGGCACTTCCGAACGAAGAGCGTGGACCACGATAATGTATCGATCTGCCAGGTGCAGCGTCGTGTCGTGCGAAATATTCCTGGCAGATATACAATAGCCATATTTTCACGATATTGTCTTTACCGTTTCCGCGTGGCGAGAAATACTCGGCGCGCACGTGAGACAAACTCTTGCGTAGTTTATTCGACGAGATAATGCGCACTTTTAACCGTCCGCCGACGGTAAATTATTCTTATCGCGGGCCTGAGCTGCGTCCCGACCCGTGAACGGCTGTCGCCGTGATGACAAACGCGCGTTTGTTCATTATTTTATCGGCGTCAAACGGCGGCCGTTTCGAAATCTCTTCGATCCCCCGTCACATTGTTTCGCGTCCGCTTTTTCCAGAGAAGGCTGCCCGCTCTCGACGATCTTCCACGGCGATGTGGGAACGCCGGAGACCCTCGACCGGTCACAATAAAACGCGGCTGTGCGTCTTTGCCCGGTTATTTATCGGCCGAAGATTACGACCAGGTAAATAAACCGTAAATTATTGTAAACACAGAAACGCGTGGCGCAATCGTTGCCTCGTGAAATCGATTCTCAATTTGCATTCCTTTCTCTCTCTTCCTCCTCCTATTCCCCGGTTCTTTCTTCTCGGACTCAATAAATGTTCGATCCAACGCCGATCGAATGACCCGATCCTCCGCAGGCGAAACAGCGACGATAAAAGAGTTAGGTGAGAAAATGCGCGGCGCGGGGCGCCTGGTATGTACTGCGTGGCAGCGCGGAGGGGGTTGAGTGAGAACGGAGAACTCGGGACATAGGCGCATGCATTGTCAGCTCAGCCAGGCATCGTCGCGCGACGCACGACCCGGCGAAGCCGAGGGTCCGTGATGGCCTGTCCTCATCGCGTCGCATCGTGCAACAGTGAACAGGGAAGAAAGGGTGGGTCTACAGCGCGAGAACTCGCTTACGCGCGAGCGATTCGCTGAGAGTGGTGTTACGTCGCGTAACAACAGTCGGTTACATAAAATCTTACTGTTGGCAGTCCCGTTAAAACCCGACGCGGTTAATCGCGCTCCTATCTAAAAATAGACAAATATTTCCAACTTTATACACAACTTCCAGAGTAATTAACGAAACGCAAGGTGAGCAGGGATAGCCTTGGCTGGAAATTAATTTTCAGATTTGGCAGTCTCGCGCGAAGAATTTTGTTTTTTCTAACATTTTACAAGTTATTGAAAAATGTAACCACCTCTTCCCTGCCGAAAAAATAATTCGGTAATTCACCTACAGCATTCAAGTAATTCATACAATCACTTATACTCCTCTACTGCCGTGATTACATTTTCTTCCTATAGTCTGTAACGTATTATTCGACTTTTCTTATATCGCAGTTTAAAGAAATTATACAGTCCATTAAAATATTTTTACATCATTAAAGCATCTTTAATGCCTTAACCGTTTGAGTGCCAAGCGGCGAGATCGTGCATATCCGACACACTGTCCGAAAGTGCTACCCTATCGGTTCGTAGAATTAAATTAAGTTTATTCATTTATTTTCGTTCTAATTATTTATTTTTATTTTTGTTATTACCTGCTTTGTTAAGGCCACTCATAGCCTTCCCGTTTCGTTCGGGCCTTTAAATCACCGTAGCATTAGATTTATATACATTTTTCATCTTTCTTTAAGACTTATTTGTACATTTGGTAGATTTTCTTAACAATAAGAGCCTTCGTCCCGTCGCGACTTGCAACCGTCCTTACGGTATTACGAGAAGGGACCGTGGCAGCCATAAATCCCTGAACCCATAAGGCCCGCGATTCTTACTGCAGATTTTCCTTGTCTATTGTTCACATCTGGCGTCCAGTCACCAGCATTTTTAACTCTCTAGTCCGTCTGTTTTAGCATGTGTTATTAAGGCCAAAGCGTTTCTTGTTTTTTACCTGCCACGGTCGACGATTGCAAACGGGACGAATTAGTTACTAACATTAGCAACTAGGAAGACCCAAGAAGAGAGGGGACTGTGTCTCCCTTCCACAACCCTCTACATGTAAAAAGGCCAATCAGGACGTCTTCACCCCCGCGAAGACGACTCTGCCGAGGTATCGTCGAAGACGGCTCTGGGAGATTCAGTCAGTACGGAGTACGGAGTACGGGATAGGAAGTAAGAGAGCAACAAGTCAATCACAATTAGTACAACATTACAACGTACCAAGTCACCACAAAAAGCACGTTTACTTCAGCTCCTACTTATTTCCTAAGTTTTGTTCCCGATCATTCGGGTGGTCCCTCAAGACGTATAAGTTTTATAATTCGGCACATCACGTGCAAACGCCTACAAAGCTCGATCATCATTACGGTAGCCACGAGAACCTAATATGCTTAAAAATGGAAAAATGGAAGAATCCCGCTATTCACAATTTTTTTATGTAAAAGTAGAAAAGCATAATTCAATTTCTGAACTGAAACAAAAGGAGCACCATCGCGCCGCTTGGTGTTTTCCTACCGGATTTGTGCAGTGGCACTCAAACAGTTGATAAGTAATAAGGAATGTTCGCTTACCGAACAAGTACGGTGCGTAAACAATCGGATGCGTTAACTCATTTGCATCATAAGGAAGTATGCAAAAGGTGATGGTGACCAGGGAAATTGAACGCTAATGATGCAAATGGGTTAATTTTTCTTCTGATACGGTTTTCGTTCTCGCTGCTCAAAAGACGATTTCATTTTCGCGTCGCCAAGCGCGTCGCTAAATGCAGGCTAGGTATCGATCGGGGGATGATAGATGATCTCGGCTTGGTAGACTGGAATCTTAAAAATTTTCTTGGAGGTGTTACTCTCCAAATTACTTCCGTTGTGTCTCGGTGTAAGTCGCCGAGTTTGTTCATGGAGCGGACGGGTGGCAAGAGGGTGACAAGGAGGAAAGAATACGCTGCTTGGAAGAAAAATCGTCAGGGTTGTTAGCGGTCTCTTTACGGTCAGGACCATCGTAAATCTTGTTTGACAGTCGCGATCGTCGCTTAACGGAGGTAATTCGGTGCGAGTTGTCGCGAGTCTCTCCCCGGAGGCGTTTGGGTTCATCAGTATGGATGTTACGCGCGCGAGGATCAGTCCGCGTGGAATGCCTGCCGATGGACACCGCGTTTCGGCTTGATGATGGATAAGCGGCTCGTGGCACACTGATGCTCGATTTGTCATTGGCACAATAGGATACGGGATGATGCGTGTGTTTTTAGATCTGTATCTCTGGACGTCATTTGCGGGCCGAAGTGTTCCGCGAAGAACACGTTCCGTCGCTTTGTCCTGGAAACGATTTCCTGGGGCGCGGCGACTTAAGTCGCCGAGGATTTTCGATTGCTGCTGCTAGTTCAATCTGCTCTTTCCGATTGTTAGATTGGTCTACGAGTTCATGTGGTTTTTCGGTTACGAAAGATTCAGGTTCGAAGTATTTAATACAAATTAATCGATTAAATATTGTGTAGGATTTATTATGATCTTTGTACTGCGTTTTGATAATTTTCGGATTCCTTACTTAGACTATGTCACGGTTAGTGATGCTAACTAATCATTGAGCCATTGTTTTGTTCAGTGTGCTGTATATATTTGTTTTACGAATTTTAGGCGAGTGACGACGGTGCTTAATCTGTAGAAATGAGACGTTTATTTTTATTTATAAATTTGCTATCGCTATTTGTTTTAATAACGAACTACGCAATACTGTATTAAATATAATATATCTTCTTTATAAACTGTTACAAGTCGTTAAAAGGAATTTTGTTAATTTTCTACATATGCAATTTATGAACAAAAATCTTTTTTATTAACACAAAATTAGAAAACTCAAAATAATATTAAATAAGAAAAAAGGTTGTCGAATGATACATAGGTGATACTTGATGATAAATGTTATGTGTTGCATTTAAAACATTTTGGTATTTTAGTCTAATCTTACACTAGTGCGATACATACTTATGTAGGTTTGCATGTGTGTGTGCGTGTGTGTATAAGGGTGTGGTGTCTTTGATGAAAATGTAGAAAGAGGGAACGTTTCATCTTAGACTTGCTAGTGAACTCATTAGTAAGGGTACTACCAGACTCTACCTTAGACGCAGTGGATATTCGAGGTTTTGTTTTCTTTGGCCTATGTATCCTATGAATAGTTATTTAGAATCTGGTCAACGGTCTCTTCAGAGTCTGAAAAATGTAGTTGATATTAATCTACCTTGGCACACGTGTAAGTATGCTTCTATTCAAAAATCAGTCTGACGCAAAGGCATTTGATATATTTTTTTAGCTTCCCTCTTGTGCCAGCTTGTCACTGCATACACTTAGATATAAAGGATGAAATACGACATACTGCGATGTATCTATAAATGGGAAAAATCATTGCCATTATTTACTACTTAACGTGAATGTTATATTTCCAGTAATATTTATTGAATTAGTACTATACAGATGTGTAAGCATTGGTCACAAATACATAGTACAAATCGATTACAAGCAAGCAAAAGAATGAACGAATTAAATATTAATTAAAATAAAATTCGTTGGCAGCAGTTTTCATATAATATACTATTTGTGCATTTACGTGCATTTATTTACATCTGTTCACACAGATATCGTCATATTTACACGTGTGCAGTCATACAAACAATACAAACAAATACAAAGAAACAATACAAACAGCTAAATACATTTTATTTTAATCATACCAAATTAAATGACATCTTTACACATTTATAATAGAACGATCTTTAAATTAACGATAATAGTTATAATCATTCACCTTTCTCAAATCTTACAATGTACAAAACAACCGCTGCTCGTGCAATTTATTGACATAATCATACCAACTCGTGTTTCATTCACGATAAAAAGGAAAATACAATACCCACGAGACTACAAAGTCTCTAGTTGATAAATACGCTTCGATAAAACACGTCCGAGGAGAGAGAGGTTCGGGCGGACGGTTTTTTATCTCCGGAATCCTCTCCAAGTTTCACCATTTCCTCGGTCCTTCCGCGGCCGCGCGGAACCATGATCCATAAAGCTATTCGCGCGGGACGGCCGGCCGGAATCCGGACGGCGCGGCGCGAGTGAAATATCCTAAAATTATGCGGTAATATCTGGCAACGACACGACACACGCACGCTGCCTCCCGAGGGTGCCGCGTGGCAACGTCACCTGTGGGATAGGAAACGAAGGAGAGGATACGACGACGAGCACCCCCGAGATCCAACCGGCTGCCACTTTTGCCTCGGGTTCCCTAGCCTCCTGCGGCGAACATTTTCATAAACTCCCTCGTAAAGCGTATTCGTATTCCCGCGTCGGTATTCGTCCTGACTGACGTTAATTATATGTCGCGGTGAACGTAATCCGAATATTCGAAGCGGCGATTCTTTCGTGAACGTTATGCTGGGTCCACAATGTGGATTCCACATCAGGCAAAAGTATTCGACAACAAAACAGCGTTTACTGTACATTGGTGCATATTGCGCTGGTATCTGGGGCAACACAAGGATAAGAAGGTTCTTTCGGTGTATACTTCGTTTATGACGTTGGTTGATTATTATATAACAGCACTGAAAAACAATATATTAGTGTCTAAAACGTGTGTGGGAATTGGCGTGCCCCATTCCTCTCTAATTAACTAGTCCAGCTCTCCTTTCAGGTGTTTTCTTTCTATCGACGTGTCATACATTCGAGTTGGCGAGCAAATTAACTTGGTGCTATGCAATTAACTGGATGGTATTTCAAGCATAAATACTCACGAAGACGTAGTTCTAAACGAATAAAATTAAGATAGTCATACTAAAACGGAAAGAATAGTTCAATGAAGTGTGAGAAATACTGAAGAAACGGACGGAACAAGAAAGAGTTACTGAAAGGTGATACCAAACATGAATAAGAAGTTGATCTTGCTGATTGCTAAACGAGCGTTAAATTTACTAAAAATCTGTTACAAATATATTCGCATACGTTACAAGTTCGCGAGGAGATTATTTAATATACCCAAGTGTATAAATAGCAAGCTATAGTAGAACAATTAAAAGCAGATCTTTCCAAATATTTTTGGAAAGAGATGTGTATACAAACATCTGTAAGAGCAAACTGTCCACGAATGTCACCGCACCAGATAGCATTATTTATAATATACAAATTTTTGTAAGTAATCATCGTTTAATTGACTGAATTATAGTAATTCGATTTGGTCGAGGCTCACCGGTGACCCTCATGGTATTCAACGTGTTAAGAACTGCACTCCTTCTAGAAATGTTGTTAGTGCCCAGCACTAATATTCTTTATGACGCGGACGTGCGTAGTTGGCTATTTGTGAGATTAGGATTTTTGGTTAACATCTGGCATGCAATTTAGACTTAAAATATTTTTCCTGACGAGAAAGCGCATACTTTATTGTCTAGTTTTGGGATTTCGCTTCTCTCGTCCTCAATAGACAAGACGTGTCATAAAAGGGGACAGTTCCGAAGCGTAATTTCGACAATATTTTGTAACGGTGAACGCACCGGAGTCACACCTGGAGAAATTTCCTCATGGTTGCCAAACTATTCTCGCCGCCCCCACTTTCCATACACGAACACCCACCCAGAAAGGGCGCGCCCCGGGCGCAAGGGAAGGGTGTTTTCTAGAAAAAATAGACTCGCTGATTGGTTGTTGTCAAAAATTAAGGAAAACCAATCAGCCAGTACTAGTAATGTGCTAGAGAGGTGGAAGTCCACCCCTAACGAGAGCTCTTCAATTTTAGATTAGGGTTGTCATAGACGCCTTAGGGCTAAGAACCTAGCAGATAGAGTGTACTTGAGAAATCTAAATATAAGTGTTAGAAAAAATACAGTCCACTACACAACGTCTCTATTCGTCGCTACCACTGACGATGCTGTGACGCCCCAACAAATGTGTTTCTGTTCGTGAGCACTTCTGCCCAGTGTGGACCCGGCATTACACCAAGAATCGTCCAGCAATGTCGAAAGATATACTGGAAGATTGCCTCGACGACAGAAGACAATCGGTACGAGACCGGTCTGTGTTTTAGACGCGGGGCGAGCGGCGAGTAAACGTAAACAATGATCCATAGGAACCGTGTCACGGAATTAATTCGCTCGTGACGATGGAGAAAAACGAAGGAACGTCTCTGTCTTCTCCAGCGGACGATTTCATCTCGTAAGCAGCCGATGAATATGGATGAACGAGGCCTTTGTTCTGTTCCCCAATTCGCACGATCACGATCTTCGGATCTACCGGCCGAATAGTACGTTCCGCGTACAGTTCTCCGTCGTGCCAACAGTTCGTCAGATTTATTCGTCGCCACGTTGCGTTCCTGCGATCGATGATTTTTTATATTTTCTGTATGATTCGTGTATTCCTTCACGATGTCTTTTTATATTCGCCATGCACGTTCGGACACTTGTACCATTCGAATCTTATCATCGAGTAGGGTGTTTGAGCAGTCGTGCGGAAAGTTTCCGTGGACTGCTTACGGTCGTCATCCACCGGCTTTATGGATGCCAAGCGGTTACAGCGCGGAGAGGGTGAATTCGTCTGAACGACATAATGAAATGTCGTGCCTAAGACACTATTCGGCGACAAGACAACGCACTTACTGGATCCGCGGAGTGTGGGAGAAGGCGTATCGTTCGCGCGCCCTTGCCCAACAGGGCGGCAGCTAAACACGTTTGCACACAATTGCTTCTGCCTTATACGTCCCTTTACTGCCTCGATTCGGTATCTTTTCCTTCAGCGATCCGTAGTGTATCCGAGCATTTCAGATTACGCGTTTTGTAGCGTATTACTCCCTATGCACTTATTACTTTCGCTGCAGGCGAGCTGTGTTTTCGAACGTTTCTGCGAAAGAATAAAGAAATGAGAAAGAAATAATACCGGGAGACCCGTCTAGGGATCGGAGATGCTGCGAATCTCTGTCGCGGTCTTTTCCCTGCGCACGGTTCTGTGGACCCGCGAACGAGAATTCTGGGTAACGGGCGGGAAAACGACGAGAAAAGTAGTTGTCGGCAAGCGTTAACGTCTTCTCAGTCAGTGGTCCGACCGCCCCTAAGAGGAAACCATTTTCCAGCAACGAGATCCGGTTGGACAAAGGGTCCCAACCCCCGATACCGTCCTAAACTTTCCGCGTGAAAGGGAACGAGAATCATATCGCTGTTCCTCGTGCTTATGAAGCATTACGTAAGCACAAAAAAACGCTCCGGAGGGACAACCGCTGGAGGGAATCGGTTACTTTAACAATAAGAAGAAAGAATGAAGTTCTGAATCTTCTTTTAAGCGGGGCCCTCTTCGTGTGATACTCTTAAAATCATTATCACAGTTGATATTTTGATTTGCGGCTGGGTGTTATTGAAATAGTTTTATTCAAATGAGTGTTCCTAAAAAATTTGTATGTTAGGTCCAATAGGATGTTTACTTTGTTATATCATTTTGGATGTTGTTATTTGAGTGACAATGTGTTTAGAAATAACTTATTTTAATACTTGGTTTTTGTTCGATACTTAGGTATTAATTGATTTTATTAGAAAAATGAAAATATTTTTAGATGGCAATGCAGATCTCTTCTAGTAGAAGATACTTAAGTATTATTTTGATTATTATTGAGATTAATTGAATATCTAACGAATTAATTATTTGGATATGAGGAGTTCTTCAGAATACGCTTTCAGAATTTATTTGTACACGTTAATACATTCCAACGAACTTTCTCCACATTTTACTTATATTTATTACAAAAATTATTGTTCCCTATGTATAATTTCATTTAAAATTAAACGTATTCAATTCTGATGCGATTCAACGCGTATTAGAATTTTCTGAAAGCTACGTATAATATACGTACATTGTTGAAAGCGATCATAGTTAAATTTTGCCATAGTCACTTCATTATGTCGGCCTACCACGCGATAGCTTTCCGTGAAAGGAGAGTATGAACGCGCTTCCGCGACAATTAACCAAATTGCCGAGTAATTAATCGAAGAATCTCGCCGTGCGAACAACGTCAGCTTTCGTCTGCCTGGCGTGCAGATTCTCGTTCCCGCTTTTAACCACTGTCACTCAGCTATTCGCCGTCAATTTCTATCCATCGCTCCATCATCTCGAGGCTAAAGTGTCGATCGAATTACATTATGGCTTGTAGAAGGTAGACGCGTTCGTTGCCCCCCTCTCCCTACACCGGCGCACTCCTAAGAAAACCTTATTGCATATGAATATAAATGTATTATCATAATATCGAACCTGGGGTGGCTTCTCTTCTGGTTCGCTGCTAGGGGCTCGAAATCTCGCGTCTTCGCGAAGGGGAGAGATCTCGCTTTTACAAGATGCGTATGGATGGAAATCCTGATAGGTATCTTCTGGAATGCGCGACTCGCAGTCTTGGGGAGATTGAGCAAAATGAGTACGGATATCTATACCGGGAGTCTTGAAACGATCGAACCCATCCAATGACATCAATTCTTTGGTAGAAAGTTTGCTCATTAACTCTCATAGGCTATGTAACTTTGAAGTCACACAGCAATATACTTGAATTTTGTTGATGTATTTAATTTTTTACCGTAAAATAACGAATGAAATTCAATATTTAATCTACGTAAACTTTTATACAAACAGGGGTAAACATTGAACGTTATTGTAATTTCAAAGTTACAAAATATATTCGTTTTAATGAAATTATTAAAACTATAGGTTACTATTTATTAATTTTATACTGCATGAATTTTGTTATAGCTACGAAAAAAATTCAGTCTACTGTGGGTTAAAGGGGGAAATTTGGAAAGTTCGTATCGTAATCTATACGACGAAAAGGTATTAGTAGTTGAGAAACATTGCTGACATATGTCGAATGGGGTGTGGCATCATGAAGCACATTAGTCATAAAGTAAAAATATTACAATTTGAAATGCAAAATTGTATGCTTTCATTGTTAGGTCGCGATATTTCTATCGCTCATTCCTGTGTATGGATTTGCCTGTCGAGCACATTCTGTATATTATCCGAATCGCATATTTAATCATGGAATGCGTCGGAAAGTATCGTAAGACCGTAGGTATCTGGTGATGTAAAGAAAAATAACGTTAGTTTGTTTTTCGTATGATAAATATATTCACAGACAATCTAATAATCTAAATCGAAAGATCACCTGTTAGACAAAAATTCCTTGTTAATTCAACCGTAATTAATATGGCAATTTTCTAATTTACTTGAAAATATTAAAGTTGCATTACAATTGTGTTTACACTTATATCTATGAATCATTTATGGCATTAGGAATCTAATTATTATATCTAAGCTAAAAGTTTGCACAACAAATATTAACATAAAATAAAAAAGTTTGAAATAAAATCGAATATCAAGTTTACCTCGATGCAGAACCGTAAAGAGTTAAAAGCCGACAGCATCAAACACCGAACAGCCGTATCGATTGTATTCACTTTTATAGGCTTTCCCGTCTCCGTCTGCACGGGGAGAGAAAGAGCAAGGCTAAGCCGGATACATACGGGTCAGTAGCCCGCGAAGGATTAATTTAATTTCCACGTCGATGCGACAGCAGATATCGCATGGGTGAGTGGAATAGCTGAGGGATTGATTATTTTTCTCCGCGAGAAGCAGTTCTTCGTCAGTCGACAAGTCGGTTGACCATGCGATCCTCGTCTCGATCGGACGTCTATATTTATCCGCAGCTCCCGAACAGATTTGTTCGTCAATTAACGACCGCGCCTTAATTAACGCCGCCTCCGTGACACTTCTCCTCGAGGCTCGTTCAGATAAAATGTCAAAGGATGCTCTGAGCCAACGGCCCTCCGAGACAACGAGTACTCTTTAGCGTCTCGTCCGTGTCACAAAGTAAATTCTGATATTCCGCCGATGAATGGGCGAAAGATATCTCTTAGCGACGATCTAACGTTTCGACGTACATGTTCTTCAACGTTCGCAAGAGATCCGGCGAGCCCTAGGTACGGTCAATATGCAGATAAAAGAAAGGGATCGCCGGCCGGTGCGCTCCGCTAATGGAATAAATAAAGCGGAATCGGAGAGCTGTTGCCTTAACTGCTCCATTGTGTTGCTCCGACTTCGCAGGAATTGAGTTAATCGTTTTATTATGTCCACTCGTCTTGAAACCGATTCGAAGGGTGACAGTGGGAGGGGAAAGGGGGGGATGGAGTCTCCCTCCGAAAAAAATTCCCGCTCGGAGAAATGTTCGATTCCCCGAAGAAATTGAACAGGCCTTAATTACGCTTAAAAAGACAACGATAACTGACACTTGATAAAACGTAGCTTCGAAGATGATTCATGGTTGGCTGGTGAAAAGATGTTCTCCGCGTAGTGACATCGCGATATTTCGAGGCTCGAGGGCCCGGCGTAACGAGAAAGTTTGAGAACGAGCACTCCCGGAAGGGATTATCGTTTTTCGTTCTTCACCGTGGATTTTTATGTACCGAATTTTGTCTGGTTTATTGACTCGACTATCATATTTCATTGAAGACGTATTAAAAGCGTTTATATTCCGAATTATGTTTCTCTGAGCTTGTAATTAATATCTGGAGGTAGATACATTGTATCGCCTTATTTAGCGAGGGCTCATTATCTGAAATTAGTATCTTCTTACGGATAGCCTCTAAGGGTCATGTTACTCCGAAATCTTTCAAGAGAAGTTTGAATAATTTTTTGTCATCGAAATGGGTAAGTAAGTTAATAAGTAATTACAATTCAGATTTTAGTGGAATAATGTTAAATGGAAAATAAATAGAATAAAACTGTAAAACAAATTGTGATAAACGTGGTGTAAGTTAATATACATATATTATTTTACTGCGGTCCTTAATTCATTTACAGATGTGAAAAGTTATAGAAACACTATGAACACGTACACTATAACAATTTTCTTGAAACTTTTGGAATTTCAAAAGTATCCCTCAAAGAAGAGAACGTGATAAAAAGAAATCAAGGAAGATTAAATAAACGTAACCGTGTTAAATAAATGAAAAATGTGATTACGTTGACGAACATCCAGGTAATGCAATAAAGTAAAAATTATTTTTTCTTTAATGTCTCAACTATTACAGTTATTTGGAACAGTTAAGCTCGTTGGACATTCTCCACGCGAAAATTTAATGATGTAATAGTATATGTTCTAAATGAGGGCATGAATTCGTGGCACATTTGTGACTGTGTCAACAAGTGTCTCCGGCTGTTTTCGACTGAGACTTATGTGGTGTCGAAGGTATACACGATCGGGGGCACAAGAACTGTTTCGGTCGGGGGCCTGTAAGCGCGTTTTACAGCCAGCAATGGGTAAATCAATGGCCATTAGTTCGATAGTCGAGTTTTTAGTGGAGTCCTCCGGTTGGCCCTCCCACACCAGACTCGATGTGCTTCGGCTACCGGCTCGCGGAGAACAATGGGTCACAAATCACCAGCGGAACCAGCTAAATCTCGTTTCGCGAACTCGAACAGCCACGTAAGTCCTAACGATACGCGGAATAAAAGAAGGTTCTCGGTTTCGACCAGGCCTCGCACCTTTTTTTCTCCCTACGCAGCCCCGAAGGAGAATCAATTCGAACGAATAAATTCAGTGGTTCTTTTGTGCTCCGCTCGTTTTCTTTTGTAGGCCTGTCTGCTCGGAACGTCGCATTGCGGACCGGAATACAGGACACCCAAAATGTCCTGTTCCAGTTCATCATCGATTTCTTGTCTGATCGCATTTTCAAAGTGCTTGGATAATTAGGTTTGTGGTCGTATGACGTTTTTGTGGCGCTGTTATGCTTCCCGGTCTAAATTCTGGAATAATCATCAAATGGAAGTAACGTTTCAAACTCTCTGATTGGGTATAAACGTTTCGCTGTTGAATTTTATCGCTCTTGACTAGTAAAACCCAGCCCCTGAAGATTATCCTTCATCATTTGGTGGCTCTAATGAAAGTTTAGAAATGGAGAAGCTGAAAAAAGAGATAAAAAGAAGAAAGAGAAATGAAGAGTTTAGTTATGAGCCTATTAGTGGACTCATCAATATGGCTACCTAGAAAATCTTCTCTTAAGGTGCAAGGATATTCAATATTTTTTGGAGTTGTTTTTTCAGTACCTTAGGGAGCCGTCCTTATAACCTGCATTTAATGTGTTAAATTAGTGAATTGCTTGAGGTTAAAGTTTCTGGGGCCTTACTTATTATTGTAGATAAATATGGTAGTTAGTGGCAATATTATTTTATGTTTAGTTATCCAGAACGTTGATCATTACATTAAATTGGTTTCTGTTATATGGATTTTTTTGCATAAATCGACGTGTGTATTGTTTTACGATGCGTATTTTGGCGGCGGAGCGTATTTAAATTATTTTAGTTTTTATATCTGCATTCGGAATGATCCTAAGATACCTGGTTTGTATGGTCTGAGTTGTTTTTTCGATGAGTTTTCACTGCAGTGGCATTTATGATCAAGTTTGACATCCGTAATCTGAAGCAGGTTTTGCAAATGAGATTGTTTAATATTATGTGATAACTTGTTTTTTTGACGAATATTGCATATAATGTTTTTTGGACTGTTCAAGTTTTTTGATACGGACTTGTATAATTTGCGTCCATCTGAATTTATGATCGAGAATGTTTCTTACGTATCCAGGGGATGCTTCAATTTGCAGTAAGGATATTAGGAAGTGATATTTATTTTTAGTTGCCGAAATATTATCTCGTATACTTTGAGCGTTAAGCTTTTATTCCTTACGTGTTTGTACATGTACTTTGTTGTTTATAGTGGAAATTCTACGAGTTGAGTTTTTAAATGCTCTAATATACCCTTGATGTAATTGTTGAAAGGGTTTCAGAAGTGAACCTAACCGTTTTGAGTATCATACGAAAATGATCACTTTCAAATCAGTTTTCCAAATATTAACAATGTAAATTTGTGAATTTGTTAATGTTACAGATTCAGTGTTCAACTTCAAGATGACCTCTCCTTGACATACATTGTAAAATACTATTTTTATTATAATCTATGGTTCCAAATTTCATTATTCCCATTATAAAGTCATAGATTTTTCCAGTGATTGAACTAAATTCCAAATGGTCCTTAAATAACGACATAACTTCGAATTAGGTACATTTCAATTAATCCGGTTACTCTTCTCCGGGATAACTCGACAAACGGTTACGTACTACAGAATATACAGAAACCCTTATCGAGTCGAGCAGACGTAAGAAAAGTGCTGTTTGAATAAGCCCCAGGTGGCAAGTGCCATCACAGTCGTCCAAAATGACAAAGGAAACAGCGAAAAGAGTCGTTCGAACTTACCCGAATAAAACCGACTCGGGGTCTATCATTTTCCGAAAATTCCAACGAAGTCTCTTCCTGGCAGCGGAAAAAGGAAACGGAACACGAAAGAGAACGGCGACAGGGGGATAAAAAAAGAATGGAGTATCCGGGCCGATTACCGTTATCATCGATGGGCACCGGTGTGCTACTAGCTGCGGTGGCTTTTCGAGTATCTTCCTACGAGCACGAGTGTACGATACTCGGATATTACAGATATTTCTCCGATAGGGTAGTGCAGCGACGTATGGCAACGACGTGGCGGAAGAGGGAGGATGGGGGAGGGGGCGAAGGAACAGAGAAAACGGAGCAGGGAAAGGGTGAAGGAAACGGGGCTTAAGAATACGACGGCGGTGAAGCCCGGGGGCTGCCGGTGTGCCGATACGATCTGATAGCCTATTTATCATTCGCCGTGCTCACCTCCGCTACACCCCTTCGTTTAGTTTTCATGGGGTCTTTACCTGACGATCTTTACCTCCTTCGCGCGTAACCACCTCCTCTCCCAGGTCGCGTCGACGCGGTGAATACACGGAGAAGGGATGCTAGTTTCGTGACAAAACCATGCGAGCCTCGATTCATTCAGGGGACACAAGTGCGACAAACATCTTTCTTGATGCTTCGGAGGATTTTAACCTTTTCTATGTTGAACACTTTATTGTTCGTGGTGTAGGTTTCTCATCGCAAATTCTAGGATGATAATGTTCGTTTTTTAACATTCTTACAAGCACTTTATAAATATAATGACATTCGTATTCTATTTCGAAGCTCCGTAAGTCTTCTTTGAAACTGGAGAAGGATGTTTTCATTGGATGACATTTAACCTTTCATAGTAGACATTTGATCTGGGTACGAACTGTGATATTCTTCTCAGTGCTTTCGTTTTTTATTTATTATTTAATTATTCTGCTTTCTAGAAGTAAAGACAGCAATACGGAAGCGTTAAACGATCTCAATTATCAACAAATTATGTTTATATCTTTTCTATCTGTAATTCAGATAGAAAAAAGTCGAGAATTGGGCGCCATGCCTGAAGGTTTAAGCATCTTCAGATATTGATTGACGTGTATACGTATCCGTATCACCGAAAGGATTAAAAACATCGATGTCCCGTTGCTTCGGGACATGTCCAGCGCACACGTGGATCAGTTCGCGTACTCCTGCAGGACAGCGAACGATTCGAAGGGGTTTCAAGTTATTTCTATCGTAAGTTAGGCCGAGTCTTCGGGTTCGTGCGATGAATAAGCCACTGATACGGGCGCAAGGATGGCGCAGGGGGGGGGGGGGGGGGGGGGGGAGAGACACGGCAAGAAGGATATATGTTTGACGACTGGACCCGATTGTATCGTACAGGCGAGCGCAGCTAGTCCAATGGCAGATCGATATCGCGGTTCTTAACGGATTTACGACCCGTCTTATCTCTCAAAGGAACCGACGACCACGCACCGCGATCGCCTCGGATGCTATCGCTTAACGATTTCGTTCGGGATTTTACCTGCGCCCAATGCCAGCAATTGTCCGACTGGTTAGGAGAGGAGCGCGTGTACACGACGACTCATCGGAGACGATATCGTTTAGATACTCGACTGCTTCTGCCTACCCATCGCGAGGTTCGACCTCCTTTGTAACACAAGGAAAGGTGGTTCGACAATAACGCTCATCTTAGAATCCGCAGAGGCAGGATGAAATCGGTTTGTCTTTCGCAGTGTCTTTCCGACTGTGGTCAGGTTTCTGCATATCTCTGGATGGAACCATGAAGCCGCGCGATGGAGGTAATGTTTTGTAGTCAGATATTGCAACTGAAGTTTGGTATATGACAGTAATAAGGTTATAGAGTTACATTTAGTGATGAAAATTAAAATATTTGGTTAGATGAAGTATTAGCAAGCTATATTTTCAGGAATATTGTAAGATTACAGATGTTAATTTTGTTTACTAAGTGGTTAAAAAAAATACAATATAAGAAATTTTAAAAAAATTTTAATTTAAAATTGCATAGTCTCATATTAGGAACTCTTTTTTAAAAATTTAAATTTTGTATCGGTTAATATTTTCTGTCTAAATAAACTCAATAAACAATATTTTCTATGAAATTTATATTTTTCGTACATATATACAAATTCATTAAAAGCAATAGAACTAAATCTCATATTCGGCACACTTATTTTAACCTTTCATTCAAACACATGCAATCTACATTCAGTGAGATTTCTCAAGACTAGAAGTTTTATTTTGAAAAAAGAAATGATGTAAATTTATCTGTTTACTAAATGTAATTTCTTCTTTTAATTTCTTTTACTCCGATATAAACAGTAATAGAATTTCACATTTCAAAATTTCCTGTAATATGGTATCTCTGATGCGAATTATGCGTATCTCTATAGCGCAGCCAATGGAGTTACTGGGTATCTATATTACGGATATCTCGGTGCCAGAGGAAATGAAGTTCAAAGGGCTAATAGTTGCAGCTGATTCAAACCTTATTATTCACGCAATTTCATTTTAAATTAAATACACTCGATCAATTTTCTAGAGCCGATCACGTTGGCAATATATTCCTAAAACCTTCAACAGAATATATTTCAAATACTTTGAATCTCTATGCACTTATACAAATACCAAACGTATAAAATAAAATAAACCATTTACACTAGCACCGAGTAGTACCCGACTAATACCCGGCAAAATAAAATCTCTCTATTTGCTGTACTTGGATAAAACAATTTATGAAAAAGTGAACACGTACAAAAATCCCCAATCTACACCTTACCATAGCCTTGCAAGTGTCTCCCATACGGACGAAGGCCCGACCGAATGGCACGGAAGGAAGAACGGGAGATCGATACGAGGAAGTCGTCTCGTTATCTCGTAATAGCGGGCATCGGGAACGTGCGAACGAGCTAGCAAGACGAGTCGCGGCGATCTCTCCCATTTGCTCGTGCGCGCGATATCACGCGAACGGCAAACTTCCGTGGTTGCTTCGCGTCTTCGGGGCGAAAGTGCGCGCTGCTCCGGGGATACCGATCAACCGGTCGAAACCGCGCATTATGGCGCGTTACGAGGCGCGTACCCGCGCGCAGGGTCCTCCGCATAATCGGGACCGTTTACGCGACGGGCCGATCCCCGCATCGCCGACGGGTCCGATTAATGCGCTCTCCGCGAATCGCCTGGAAGCTACCGCGATAGACGCGCGCGCTCGCCTAACCTCGGCCGTAAAGCCGAATGCTCCGCCGGCAATTTACATATCGCGCATGTCGTACTTGTCTCGGAGCATTTGCCTGCACACTCGGCTCGAATTACGGCGAAAACCGACGTGTGCCTGGTAGTCCGCAGCGGAGCGCACCGACCGTAGGAGATGCCTCGATAACACGCACGCACGTAACGCTGCCACGCACCACCATCCTCCATTGAACAGCTATCGCGCCGGAATTCGTTCTCGGTTCGCTATTTCAAGCTAGCGAATAACTGCGCCATTTTGCAACATTTTGACTTACAAAAGATATAAATATAAAATAGAAGATCATAGTTATATATATAAAATGGGTCAGAAGTTTTCACTTAATAGTTATTAGCAGAGGAAATCGTAGAATTTACCTGTGTTTATGGACGTCTCTAAGTGGTGTCCCACCTATGCAAAAACACGTCAACGACTCAAAAGATTCGATCCGACCGGAAATAAATTTTTGAATTTCGTAATCTTGAATTTATCCAGAAACATGAGGTACGTTTACATTTTTGGACAATTACGAATAATTTTTTTAATTTAAAGAAATTCGAAAATGATAAGAAAAAGTGATAATTTTACAGAAAAAAAAGATAGTAAAAATGTTAGTATTCATACTCTGTATTAAAGAAAAGTACCATTTAAAACTATTCCAACATAAATTAAATAGATAACCCTTTGCTATAAACAAAAATCTAAAGAATATTTTGGATAAGTTTTGAAACTTCCAAATGAAATTTACTGAATTATAAGCAAAATGTGGTTTCGTGTTACAGAATTTGGATGAATATTTGTTCTACAATGATAGTAAAAGTAGAAAAGTATTATAACACTACAGAAACAAAAAGTTATTTCGGTGAGTGACGGGTAACAAAAAACATTTTTCGCGGTACAAGGAGTGATCGGTAGGCGGAACTCATTCAGGTTCTCACGGACGTGAGATTTTGTAACGGATTTTTCACTGCGTTTTAGGGAAGGACTCTTTTTGTCCTTGAAAGATACAGGGAATAGTGATCGAGACTACTAATTTATGGATAGAAAGTTCTAATGTGCTTAACCGTGGGCATTGCTTTCTTTAGCGGTATCTTATCAAGAGCCGAAAAGATATAGTACTTACGAATGTTATTAGTGAAGAGTTGTTTGTTGTTTGTTTCAGTTTCTGTTATTCATTCTATTCTTAATGTACAGTTATGGTTAACAGATCATTCGTTCGCTCATTTAGTACATCCCAAAGGCTTCTTTAATATTTTACAGCGGATCTTGCTCTCCGTTCCCAGTTTCCCGCGAAGTTTCGTCCGGGACGTTGCAGTCACACGCACTAATAACATCCGATACCGTATGACGACGGCGTATCGGGTACAGCGTCGCGGGTCGACGCGGCTCGGTAATGAAACGGCTCGTTCGGGTATAATTCCCTCGTAAAGAACACGCAATATCGGGGACAGAATAATAACGAAGCGTTGTAGGAGACGCACGGTAGCCGTGGCGTGACACACCGGGATCGTTACCAGTTACCTGCGACTCAGCCGACGGAAATAGAATTTTCGATATTAAGATTCGTCCACGGGGTCCGTTAGATAGATCTACCGATTCATAGGCAGGTCGCGAAACGTAATTGGCGATCGCCTGAAGCTTCGTCCGGGAATGGCCAGTTCAATGGGGCCGATAACTCGAAAGTAACCGCGTACGGAGATCGAAGAGCCGACGATCGATTTTACTCCCACTAAATACGCGGATTTACGTTTCACGCCCGGGAACATTCTAACGCAATCGGCGTTTTATCGGTCGTGAAAACGACGAGAATGTTGCCGAGGTTCCTTTTGCTCGCTTCGAACGACCGATCTGCGCTCAGCTCGGCCCCGGGAAAACGAGCCTCGTATACCAATCAGTCAAGAGCAAATTTTTGTAATAAGTGACCAGCCCTGGCTCTTTCTCTCTCTCTCTCTCTCTCTCTAGCTAGCTTTCAATCCATCGAATCGCTTCGAATAAAACTTCGAATCGTGGGTATAAATACGGCCGTTGCGAGCCGTAAACAGATCAGTCGCAGCGGTCCTCAGAACGATCGTTATTCTTTTAATTCCCGGCGAGACATCGATCAGCATTTATAGATTTTTCGGGCGTCCCGATCAACGCCGGGAACCGTATCCACGGCATTACCCTCACCTGCTGCGTTAGTGGCTGCCTGTTGCCTTAACGACGCTCCGAGGACAGGTAGTGAACGAGAGTACACCGTTAAACTATCGAGTTTATCGTCCACGAGATCGTAAAATCCGCCGCGAGAATCCTCACGGGCTCCTGATTCCGCCGTGGCCACCGACAGGATGAATTGTGACCGGGGCCTCGAAGTTCGCTCGGCCCACCTTTTTTATCATTATCCCTGCGCCCAAAATAAACCGTGGACCGACTTTTATTGAAGCTCGTGTTCGCCCGATTTCCTTGCCGACGGCTCTTGACCACAGACGATTTATTATATCGAGGACCTTCCACTTCTTCTTCCACTTCTTCCTCTTCTTCTTCTTCTTCTTTATCCTCTCCATCCCCTTTATCATCTTCATCTTCCTCTTCTTCCTCTTCTTCCTCTTGTTCATTTTCTTCCTCTTCTTCATCTTCTTCATCTTCTTCATCTTCTTCATCTTCTTCATCTTCTTCATCCTCTTCATCTTCTTTCTCTTCTTCCTCCACCCCCCTCCTCCTCCTCCTCCTCCTCCTTCTCCTTCTTCTTCTTCTTCTTCTTCTTTTTCTTCTTCTTCTCCTTCTCCTTCTCCTTCTTTTTCTCCTTGTCCTTCTCCTTCTTCTTCTCCTCGTCCTCTGCCTCCTTCTTCTTATCCTTTTTCTTTTGCTTCTGCTTTCTCTTTTTCTTTTCTATTTCTTCATATTCTTCGTCTTACTTTTCTCCTTCTTAGGAACACTCATCGAGCCCTCGTGGATCGCGTGCACGTGTAACCCGCAACACCTGGCCGCGTCAAGAAGTAATCCAAGTCTAGCGTGAATTTCCAACGGGAATTTTCGTGAGAAAGTCTCGAGCGGCTCGTGTACCGATGGACACCTGCGGCTCCGGTCAACAAGGGAAAACGACGCGTCCGGGTTTATCGTGGACAAGGATTTGCGATCCCCGGAAAGGCGAAGATTATCTCGTAAAATGGTCCGTGTCCTCGATCTCCTCGCACGATTCATTGTCCACGCGTTACGGCTTTTTCGACGTTCGTCGCTCGAGGATTACTCGCGTTTCCGTCGCACCTTTGTCGACCGTCTTCGTTGAGCTGGCGGATGGGACGCGCAGTCGCTCCCGCTGGTTGGATCAGCACAATTGCGCGAACTACTCGGCGGAACGTAATTAGCGCCAGTGCTGACGGGCACGCGCGAAATGCACAAATGCCGGACGACAAAGAAAGAATTTGTACGCGAAGTCACTCCGAGGAGATCAAAGCACGTCGCTTGAAGTTGTTTGCGCGCTACCCAGGAGAAGGGATCGCGTGGCGAAAGCACGGCGAATTATTTCGTTGTCGGTGAAGGGTTAAACAGCTTGTGACGAGCTGGGTCATTTTTCGTGTTGCGTTGTGTGACCGATGACACCAGTCTGTCGGGAGGTCAAACTCTACTAGGAACTGTTCACTTTTTGCGGGCGCAAATTTTTTGGAATGTTAAAGACGGTTTCCATAAGAAGCTGAATTATGTCAAGCCCTTAAATACCGGAAAAATAGAAAACTATAGATCGGTTTTTTGGTATTAAAATAATTGAACTGCTTCTGATTTTTGATTTTTGGATATGAAAGTTTGATGTTGCAAAATGACGGTATTTGTTCTTGAAGAGTTAACCCCTTTCTGTGTAGTGATGAATGAAATACTTGAAGATTTCTAGTTCAGTTTAATAAAAATTAGTATTATTTGTTACATTTAAATCAAAATTAAAGGCTATTTTAAGTATGTATGTACACTGCCGCTCAAAAGTCACTTGCGGACACTTGCGAAATATGTATTAACGTTGCATAAATTTTATGTAAGTGCCTAAAATGGTGACTAAAACCGATTTTTTATAGAATTTCTAATTTCTTATTAAATATCTAACGTTTTAAATTAAAAATTACGTCTGTGGAACTTACTAATACTACACTAAAATTAAATACGAGATTCATCGACGTATCCACCGCGGTTAGATATTACCGCTTGCACTAATCTTGGCAATCTTTCTACCAGTTTCTTCATTGTTTCTGTGAAAATCTCTTTCCACGTTTCTTGCAAACACTTCCATAAGTCCTTTTGCGATGTTGGGCACTTTTCACGCACTTTTCTGTCCAATTCATCCCATAATTTTTCAATGGGGTTGAGGTCCGGGGATTGTGGTGGCCATTGCATAATTTTTAGTAGTTTTTCTTTCTCTAATGTTTCTAAATAGTTTTTACACTATTTAGCTGTGTGTTTAGGATCATTGTCCTGCATAAATATAAAATTTGATCCTATTAACCTACCGGAGGGTACAGCGTATTCAATTAAAATGTTTAAATATTGTTCCTTGCGTAATATGCCGTCTATTTTGACTATATCACCCGCCATATTTTTGCCAAAACAACCCCACACAATAACCGTACTACCCCCATGCTTCACTGTTGGCACTACACAATCGTCTAAGAGTTTTTTGTTGGGTTTTCTGCGAACGAACTGACGTCTTTTACTGCCAAAAACTTCGAACTTGGAATCATCCGTCCATAACACGTTTTACCAATTTGAGATTGTCCAATCTTTGTGTTCTTTTGCCCAATTGTATCGTTTTCTCTTATTTATTGGTCTTAAAAGTCGTTTTTTAACAGCCACACATCCACGGAGACCAACATTCACTAGCCGCCGTTTGACCGTCGCCACGCTGATGGGATCTTGCCTTGTCCTATTAACTTCCGCGGTGATTTCTGATGCAGTAAGACGTCTGTTATGTTTACTTATGGTTTCGATAAATCGGTCTTCGGATTTTGTAGTTTTTGCTGGTCGTCCTGTTCTTTTTTTTGATGAGCAATCTTTACTTGTTGCATACTTTTTAATAGTGTCACGTACTGTTGACTTCGCAATTTTCTGACGCAGTGCAATTTCTCTAACTGTATATCCTTCTTCTGCAAGTGTAAGGATACTGGCACGTTTCTGTATCGATAATTCTAGTTTCGAATTCATATCTTCATGGAAAAGAAGCTACAGACGAACTAAAGCGAAGCTGGCGAGTGCATAGCGTTACCTCCATTCTTATCTCTATCGAGAGAACATAAACATATCATCAACAGTTTACAGACACTTAATACGTATTGAAGAACTCTATGAACTCGTTCTGCTCCATAGAGATGAAACAAAGTACAACTTGAGATTCTTTTAAGCGTCGAGATCGTTCCATTAGATTTTGTATTTCTGAGCAGGAATTTTATTTCTGCAGACTCATTATATAATTTATACATAAAAATTAATTCTACTATGCTATGATACCTCAAAAAGGTTACAATAATAATTACAATTGATATAACCATTCTAAATACCTTTCGTACAAAGTTAAACTATGTTTTATAGAACAAAAGCAAGTGTCCGGATACTTTTGAGTGGTAGTGTACATATACATGCATGTAAATCGTACGTTATGAGGTTAATATTTTGAAGTTAGGAATACTCTCGGCTTTCATTCTATAATTTGAAACGATGTCACTTTTTAGGTTAAATTGAATGCTCAATTTGTGTTAATATAAGATGGAAATGGTTATAAAGTATAAGTTATATCAAAGTTATAGAGAATGTTTTCATTCGACGTGTCTAATACGCCATAACAAATTACTCGTCACTTAATTGCTAATGATAATTTGTTTCAGATGAAATTTAAACGATTTCAAAACTGAGCCGGAATGTGTAGGAGATATATGAATATTACGTTTATATTTTTAATTCGAATTATATGTTTCTGATTTATTAATCGATGCAGTTTCTTATATATAAAAAAAAGTGTATTAGCCACTTATACCGAAAGCTATTAGTTTATGGAATATAATAACCCTGCATTACGAAATAGTACTGGTTACCCACTACTACTTACTCCCACATTTTAGGAGATATAAATACATTCCACAGTAATATCTCTGAACTGAACTCTACGCATACATTAATAATCAGAGTAATATCTTCGAGAATGAAGTATATTAAATATTTCAAATAAAATTTCAAAATATGGTTGTTCCATTTTAAAAATCTATAACCGATAACGAAAGCTAAATTCATAAATAAGATTGTTAGAAACAGTTTCTATAATATTAGGTACCTATAATACAAAAATTCTTACCAATTTTTTAGCAAAATGAATGTTTTACTTAAAATTACATAAATACATAATCATCGAAGTAATCGCCATTTTTATGTATAATTGTTCCGCCACTTTTTGCGGAATTCGAAATTTAGTGGTTGTAATGAACTGAATTTATCTAGCCAAAAGAAACTCACTAAAAGTAAAGAAATTTTTACTATAGGTACCTAATACATCAGTAGTTGTATCAAAATCTGGATTTTCATACAAATTCAAACAAGAACTTAATTAGAAAAATACAACTACAACAGAAAGAGATTTTTCCTAATAAATGCTACGAAACATAATATTTTTCGAATATTTTATATATCTTTCGTATCGTATGCATTTTGTACAATATTACACTTTCAAATTTCCTATGAACGCATAGAAATTCGCGGTTTGTACATGCAGCGCCATAGTACGACAGTTGAAAATTTACAATGACTTCTCGCATCTTAGAATTATCACCAATCGATCGAAAGGTTAAGCAGACCCGCAAACGAAAAACGTTACCATAAACCAGCGATCTTTCGACAACTCGCTCGAATTTAGAGCGAATCGTCGACGATATGCGAAAGGCGAGAGTGTTTCGGTTCACCCCTAAGACGTCGATCCGTGGAAGGGGCAATAATTTCGTCGGTTTCTGGGGATCTCGGGCGTAATTTAACAGAGGGCCTAAAGCGGCAGCTGTGCAACGACGACGGTAGCGGCGGCGGTGTCGGCGTTGGCCACGGGACCACGGAGTCACGATAAACTCTCATAATTCACTTACGCGATATCCTGGCCCGTATAAACCCGCCGCTTAAGCGTGCGCGCGCCGGGAAATTCTCTATTGAATGCGAATGCCCGTTTCGCAACATTTGTATACGCGCGTATACGATTATTCATTCGCGGGCCATTGTATGTGCTCACGCGGATCTATCATACGTCGTAATATCCAGCGAGACGGACAACAGATGGAAATTTTGATACACCGCGGAGGCAGGAGAGTAATGAGAAGCGCGTGCGCTTGCGCCACCATTAAAGTTCTCCGTGAAAACCTTGAGGAGATACGCGGTAAATAGCCGATCGAAAAGCTCTCTCGAGTATTATAATGCCGGACGATAAATAGCGAACGACAATAAAGCGAGATTAAGAGTTTATTGCGCTAATACAGGCGCACCTATATGAAGTCTGACGGTATCCAGGTATTAGCCCGGATACACGTGAGATTGGAGCTGTTATGAACACCGAAGAGGTTGCGAGATAGGGAGGGAGTGAGGTGCCTGCGGTGGAAGGATAATAAATCTTATTGCTTTTTTACGCGACGGTATATGGAGCGCGATACAGGAAATATAGAGAATCAGTTATCGTCGAGCGTGTAATAGCCAACGCGAAAACGTTATCGACGATCTTTCTTTGCGTTCTCGGATAATCCGTAAAGGATCGAGCATGCTCGACCATCGTGTCTTTAACTGTGATTAACCCTCCGCCACTATATGACGGTGGAAGTCCGTGTTTTAGTTGTTCTGTTATTTCCGTAGGTCATGTTTTTATCACGTTGCTTTCGAATTTTAGAGTTTAAACAGTAATAAAGGAGAACTCGCAGCGAAGTTTGTAATGTTGATTTACCCATAAAACCGTGTTACCTGATATATTATAACTCAAAAGCGTTTCTAATAATATTTGCCTTTTATGTTTTTAATAAACGAAATATGAGAAAGAAAAATAGTCTTTCCATAAACATTTTGACATTTTGTATATTACAGCAAAAATTTTCTTATGATGAACTTATAAAAGGTACAAATGTCGGTCGCGATTTTGTATAAAACAATACAAAAGTTGCCCTCGAATAAAGAGTTACACCTGATTCTCGGTTTACGCGAAAATTCGTTCTACATGGATTCGTTTTACAAGTCAAAATAGTGTAAATAAAGTCTGTCGGTAAAAGAGAAA
The DNA here is from genome assembly GCF_051020985.1 of Nomia melanderi. Taxonomy (NCBI): domain Eukaryota; kingdom Metazoa; phylum Arthropoda; class Insecta; order Hymenoptera; family Halictidae; genus Nomia; species Nomia melanderi. Next base: position 3,493,794 of record NC_135007.1, on the reverse strand, counting down.
ATAAAATATTGGAAAGAAAAGCTGGTATAGGTTTCACAAATACATATTCATTTCATATAGCCAAACAAAAGAAATAATAATAATGACGTTTCAGAAAACAACAGTACATTTTATTCGCTGTTACTAAATTCAAATCGCGCATAAAAGCTACCGCGCAAATAGTGTTCTAATTTTGTCACATAAAAAGGAAATTTGCGTAAAATGATGCCGCGAAATCGAAGGACAGGTGTAATTATAATTCGAACGTTTCGATCACATGCAGCATTTAAATTCCGTCGCAGGCAGCGTCGCGTCGTTCGTGTAAACAGACTCGCTTTCTTTTTGCATGGGTGAAGGTTGACCGATGAATCCAGGTGATGTTCAGCACGCGAAACCAATCAAGATACCGCAAACGGTGTCCGCGTGTCGCAATGATCTCGCAAAGCCGCGATACGCGTTGTTATCGGTGTCCTAATTGCGAACTGTTTCGGCGTGTAGTACGCGCGACGGTACAATCTGGCAACGGCGATGGTCAGTGACGGTGGTGATGGTGCGGCGGTCGAACAATAGATTCGGTTTGATGCATTGCCGGGGCACAGGAGACCGTTAATTTGGTGCTCTCCCGGGCCACGGCTGTCCCGCGCGCGGATTGCTGCTCTCTGTCGCGCGTCGTTCGCGTTAATAACTCATCGAAGTAAATAATAGCATTTGCCAAGGTAGACCGGAGAACGCCACTGGTCCTCGGTTTGTCACTGCCGAGATTCGGTCGCATCGATCGGCTTCTGTCGTTAATGGATGCCCAGTTTGTCTCGTTAATACGGCTCAGACTGATCGATCTGTTATGAATTTGTAAATGAAGGATTAGAACCGACGCGCCGGTGGTACGGTTATTATTATTTATTACATGGGACGAACACATTGTATATGTACATACTATAGGTAAAACGTAAGTAACGAATAAGTAGAGGAAATTTATTAAAAATAAAAATTCGACATACAAAATTCATTCAAGTGAGATTTGGAATATGGAATGCTTGAACATGTTAAAAGTAAATTAATGATTTAATAAAGCGACAGATGGAAGAATGAAGTTTTGAATTTTTGAATGTATTGGTTTTTTAGGAAACATATTTATTTACTCTAAAATTTTTAGCAGTTTCACAAGTACGTGTTAAAAAGATTGTTATTCGTAATTGATATTATTGTAGGTGATGTGACTATGTGAAACTAAAATATCAAAAAGGACTTTAATTTTTATAAATATCTAGATTATCTGAATCAAAATAGAAATAGATATATTGTAAAATAGAAACGCAGCTGCGTCTAAAACAAAAGTTTTTTAATTTTTTAATACGTTGTTGACCGGAAACTTCACGTAAAAACTATCGGTTCTTTATTCTGTAATTAAGTCTGATAGTGAAACAATCTAAATAAACTTGAATATACTTTATTTCTACATAATGAATTGAAATGAAACTTTGGACATATCTTGTATATGTCTTTGAATATTTTACTTTTGTAATATTTTATATTGCTCTGCGTTTCAAAAATTGAAATAGCTAATGCAAATGTAAACGCGAGTTAACTCGTGACCGGTTAACAATGTTTTAAACTGTAAAGTATGTCGTTAAGAAGAATATAATACATTCTTTACGTATATATTTACGTAATATCTGGTATTTGCTACTAATTAGATACTCCAAGACTATAGATATAGTTCACCTATCTTTTTCTTCTAAAATGTCTTTAAAATCGCATTAGCTTTTCTTCAAACAGTTCTTGCTTCTTTTATCCGCTGTTCGTATTCTCTCGGCAATCGTAATTCTCTTTGTGCCACGTTCAACAGTCAAATTCATTGTTTCGAATAACTTAACAATGACAGAATAGCTGTTATTGCTAGTGGCTGACTTTTGTTTTCGTTAAAACTTTATTCTGTATTCATGTATGCGAATTATAACTTCAAAATTTCAATTAGGAGTACCACCCATTAGAGAGAAACAAGTATTAAGATTTTTAATATAATATATACTATTTACAATGCATTTTACAATAACCTACTACTATACTGAAAAGAATGTATCACAAAAAACTGTTATCTTAGTGTTATTGAAGTGCTTGCATGTTGGCTACTTTTATTATACAAGGGGTTGTGAATAACAAAAGTTAAAAAATCTACAATAAAGATTGATCCTACATGCTGTTGCGATCTATGGCTGATGTATCTACTAGAAAACGAATCACAGCAAAGTTACCTGTTTCAAAATTTGTTACATGATAAAGAGAAGTCAAGCGACATAAAAATTGTAGAGATGCTCTGTCACCCTTTGCTATTTAGTCCTTGACACGGTTTTTTAAGAGTAGAAGTAACGTACACTTGCAGTCAGAAATTAGGAAAATTAATTTTTTGAATTATATATGCATTCAACGAGAGACTTTATTAAAAGTTGTTACTACAAAATAATTAACACTTCAAATTGTCTTAACACGGTAGTACGCTGTGAATCTAATTGTCCTGAAAATCTGTCATAAGTTTCACACTTGATTTTAAGTATACTAATTAAATTATTTTGTTCTTTGCCATTAGCGTCCTTGCGCCCTAGAAACTCGAATACCTTCTTCTTCAAAAATGTTTTTTCAGTCAAATAAAATGTTCAGCAATACATAGGTTATAAGAAGAAACAACACCCACGTCCCGAATGCTATTAATAGCAAATTATACTACGTTAACCTAAATTGAGAAATGACTCGTTTAGAAAGCGCCATTCATTAAACCAATCCATCTATACTTGAAATTCATAAGGTGAAGACCTACACGATCACATTGAAGGCATCGCGTAGTTTTCGTGTAACGGTTTGTGGCGGGGATCACCCACCGTCTCGATCACTGTCGTCGGTCGTAATCACGCCCACGGTCTATTCGTGCGGCCGTCACGTTCCCAGAAACGTTCGATGCTCAACGCCGTTGTTCACGCGTTTGTTCCAGAAACAATGCCAACGAAGACGCCCCGCCCGCCCTGCCCGCGCAGAAGAAAGAGCCACACGAAAACATCGCCCGGATAGCGAAGCGGTATCTCGACGATAACATGCAGCAGGCGTGGATCAATCCCCGGCTAATATCAATGGTGAGTGTATATAAATGCAGTGATTATACGCCACGTTAGAAGAGGCTAACGTTCTCACGTTCGCCCGCGGTGATATCTATTATCCTTCCGGAATAGGGTCGCGTGTACCTGTAATTTCAGACAACAAATTAGCTCGAAGCTTAGAAAGCTTCCACCGTCGACGGCGAATAGATTGTACTGGAAAACTATTGAAATGGCCCTGGAATGAAATTACAATAGCCTCGTTCGAAATTTTTGTCCGACTCGCTCCGCTCCCGTTTCCCGCGGTGCTTTTTATCGCGCGGAATTTTGTTGAGTTTCTGCTCAGCCGAGCATTCATTCTCGGGCACCTACTCCAGGATTTCGTTTATTAATTCGGTCCGCTATCTCGCGCCTCCATTTCTCTATCTGCATAGACCCCTTAACGTCCCGTTGGAAGCGTTTAAACGGTCGCGTAGATGGGCAGTTTGAAGTAACGGGCGGTAGACGTTTAGAATATTGCGGGAATAAAACTTGCGGCGAGCCGGCCACTCATTAAAGTCGCGAGCGAACGTGTTACGCTGGACGAGGGGCGAGTTCTCGGATTAAGACGTGCACTTGCCAGACGTCTAATCGCTTGCGTGCGCGGCTTGCAACGCTTCCCTTTGCGTATCCCTTCGCCTAGCTCCTGCTTTCCTCGTTTTCGAGTACACGCGGGCTGCGATTGATCGAACCGTCTCCCGTGTAAAAAGCTGCTGGCTGGAACCTAGCCGTGGCTACTAATAACGAAGCGCTGTCAGTGGAACACAATACGGTCGATTCGGTACCTCTTCGACGGTGACACAGCGGGATGGCAAAAAGAGAAAAGGATGGAAAAAATTCGATGGAAAATTCGATGGAACATTGCCACCCCCCTGGTTTCGACGCGCGATCGCGGTGGACGCGCGAGCGCCGCGCCACGCCACGCCGCTCGCGTTCGCGGATAGTTATTGAAATTCCGCCTTGCCCGTTCCATTTTGTACGCGATGCATTCGGATCACGGCGCGGTCGGGCCAGCCGGCATATGCCACGCTCGCCGAGCCGTGTTATATCGGCGTTCACGGCAGATTGGCATTTGCGCGGCAGACTCCGCTGCAGACAGGTAGAACGGCCCGGACGAGTCATTAAGCGAGCCAATAACAAACTCGTGATCCACATAACCCTTCGTTATGTCCGCGGCCGCTATTACCCTATGCGAGGCGGCAATCATAGCTGCGCTAGGTATGGCGGGAACGTTTCGTAATGCTAGGACTTTGCGGCCGCCATCTCGTTATTTTCTTTCCTTTCTTCCCACGGCGATCTCGGAGATTTATTCTCTTTCTCTCCTCTTTCGTCCGGTCTTTTTTCTCTCCTCGCCATTTTTTTCTTCTCGCCAGTACATCGCCGTCACGACTTTACGTAACATGTTCGACGCCGTTTCCCCATCGATGATTTCGACCTGCCATCTTGGCGCACACCTGCGTACGCTGCACATAATGGCGTAATCAAATGCATCGTTCTTTGTACGGCATTCTTGCTTGAATTGAACTTTAAACAGTCCTAGATAAACGATGAGACTCGTTAAATATTGACTTGAAGGTTCGAGGCCCTTCACGGGGTACGTCGAGACGCATTGACTGACTGGATATCTCGATGCATGCTCTTTGGTATTGATCTTTCTGTAGAAAGACTATCTTTTATATTTTTTGGATACAAGTTACGTTTGACGTTGTGATTCAATGTCCAAAAGCGAATTTTAGATTAGAGAATGTTGAGAGTTATGTAAATTCTAGTGATTTGTTGAAGTGTTCGAAGTTTGAATTGTAAAAAATTTTAAATATTTCAATATTATTATTGTGAATTATTTTGCACAGTAGTAAGTGCCAGTATAATAGTATTTACCAAGCAGAAATGCTTATTATGGTAAGAAAACAAAATGTTTTAAATTTTATAGAGAATGGGTTGTAATGATTTCGACAAAAAGGATACAAAAGAATCTGAGTCGAGAATCCGAAAGATACACAAAAATAGTTGAAAACATTTAAATTTCGAAAACTTGAAGAACACTTTAACCCGTCAACTTTTGAATTTAATTTCATTATTTGAAATCAAATAATGAAGTGTATATTCATCTAATGCAAGCCAAATGCACCTATATATATATATATATATATATTCTAACAAAAAGCTAAAGCAAAACGAAGAACTACATGTTTATTTGAAAAAATAAATAATTTATCGTTAAAAGAATTAGTATCTCTTTGATTTTAAGATGACGTGTATACTCGTCGAACGCAGTTAACTGGTTAACCCTCACTTAATTCGAATCTTATTTACAGTGTTAGCAAACTCTTGTCTCTATTAGCAGTCCGGAATTCGTTTGAAGGGTTGAATAATGTCTTCCATTACCGCGAACAAAGTTGTCTATCACGGAACACGAGATATCCCGTCGCCGTCGACCGAGGAGCTACACGAGAAAATAATGAATATTATTATCCTCGGGGCCATTCGCTCCGCTGTCGTGTATTTGTCAAATTGGTTAAAATGATTCTGTTGATCCCGAGCACGTCCGTGTGACGTGGTTACGCTACTGTCGGTGCACTTGCGCGCGTGAGCCCGCGCGCCCATGTGTTCACCAGTCCCGACAGGATTTACGATCGTTCCACGTTACTTATAGCTGGCGGCTTTATTAGCATGATCGGTCGCGGGGAGGATAGATTATCCCGTGAAACCGGATCATCCTTCGGCCGGCAATCCGATCGTCCGGCAGCTATGTGGCTCAGGAGGACCAGTTCCGAGTCGTGCACGACAGTAGTCCTCTTCCGTCAGGACTCGACGATGCCATTTGTAATTTGCTACGAGGGTGCCTTGTTACGACCGGTTCTGAATTCCTTCGATTCTCTTGCTGTCCGAATACCGATACGTTTGCTTCTCCGATACAAAGCAACGCTCTTGCAGTAGTTCAGCTTTCGGGGGTGAGTCCGAACGCTTATGGCAGCAAATTTGTGCGGGTTCTTAACCCATTGCCCCATGATTTATTTCTCAACTGTGATCGATACAGTACCTTTGTCGTTAATAATGCATTGAAAAAAAGAGAAAAATTCGATGCATATTCTAATTAAAAATAATATTTTATTTAAATTCACACGAATTGAGTAATATTCACATTTGTTAAATTCTGTTTAAAATCTTCACCATGAGTCGCACACGTTATTGTACGGCAAGAGGTTAAAACAAAATATAAACATAGAGAACGTTTTCATAAAATTATTTTATCTTATTTGATATCAACGGCACAAATATAACTTGCTGCTAATACTAACTTTATTCATTACGCTAGTGAAATACTAACTGAAATCGGGTCTCAATTCATTGCTAACAAGAAAACCGCACGAACTGTTTCTGGTACATAATATAGCGCGATAAATGAATTCTTGGATCAAGATTGAAGAAAAATTTCTTTTTTTCTAAGGTACCTGTCATTTTAACTACTGACATTTACTACATTACATCTTCCTAAACGCCCACGTTCAGTTTGATAGTCTTTAATAGGTGCATCAAGGAAAGTATCGGAGGTGTTCCCTTCCAGTTTTAATATATCGCAAATTATTAGGTGTAGTTATTTATTAATTTTGTTCGTGTAAGTAAGGAAAGACGTACGTCGAGTGTGAAATACATTAAACGTGATTAATCGGTGATGCTAATTATGGGCGATAAACATGATAAACAATACAAAATGACGTTGAAAATAGTAGAATTAGTGGAATGAAATTTAATAACGAACATGATTAGTGCCACCTTTTCATAGCATCATCCACAAAAAATGGATGAAATTGATAATGTGATACTTGACTTCTCAAATGAAGCATAAGAAGTCAGTGCTCTATTTATCTACGTTATAATAATTGCAGTACTGATTTGTCGTATCAAATGTATTTCGACCTATTCATACAATTAAATTTACCTGTATCCCTAAATTTACTTACAACAATGCCTACTATTTTGTAAACGGTAACACAGTAGACAGTAAATCCTTTTGCCATTCGATAAAACTTGCATTTGATCTACCGCAAGCTGCATGTAGAACATTGGTAGTCTTCCAAGAATCTGCATCAAGTAAAATCCAGATCGTTTTACAATGTTCCGTGCGAAGGAAAGGGCAGAAACAGCTACGGCACCAGGGAGAATCGTAAATCGCTTTTCTCGTGACCCGAGTTTCAACGCATCGACAGCGTACGGTCGGTCGGTCGGTCGGTCGGGAACGATATATATTTGCTCGGACGATTAATAGCGCGGCGAGGAAAGTTAATTAAGGAACGGGCGAAACAAGATTCATTCCCGGTCTCGTCAGCCATTTAATAATCTCGAAAATTCTGACGATTAGGAGAAGGTGTGCATACACGTCCACTGGTGCGTGTCTACGTGTGCACGTACACACGGTGAGGAGTTATCCCGTCTATCCGGCGCGATTCCCCGAGTGCCCTGCACTCAGTTCCTCTAATAACAATAATAATAAGAAGGGATGGAGGCCCGTTTTAATCAGAGGGTCTGCCTGCCTGACGTGATTAACTCGAAGAGCCCAGGGAAGACGAGAGCTGGAGAACGCGAGGGGTGGAAGAAGGGAGAAAGACACGAGGGTTGGATGCTGCTGTCATTTTCGGTGTTTATCATATCAACGGACTGGGGAGGGGCCTTCATTTCGTCGCCTCTACTAGGTGGAGGGATGGGGTTGAATCTTGGATTTCACGGCCGATTTGTACCTTACCCTCTCCTTTCACCGTCTCTTTTTTCCCTACCTAATGGCTAGCGACTTCACCCTTTGTTATTTTAGTTTAAAAAAGAATACTGCGATACGATGCAGGATTATATGCTTGATTCTGCGATTTTTAAATGTTTTAACGCGTTCAATATTATCATTTGTTTCGACAATACTCGTAGCAATAATAGGATTTTCTTTATGAAATATTTTGAAAATATAATGAAGAAGGGTTATTAACATTCTTGGTCTCAGTTCATGTATTATAATTTTTAATGAAAATCTGTATAAAATTAATATTACTTTCTTTATGCAAGATGCGGTGTTGTATTGTGGCAAGTATGTAAAACTGATACTGAGTGTCTCAATAACATGAAAGAGGTATTATATTTGTTCTTTTTTTTTTTTGAGATCATGTCCATAATAGAGTGTTGAAATTACCTACAACTCTTTGATACAGGTAGCCATTATTTTAAGAATGTATCTACTTTAACTACTACTCTAAATATTTAAGTCGTTTCGAATATCATCGTGGTAGTGCAGATTGCATTATATACGTGCATTATATTTAATTTATTATACATAGTGCTTATTTAGGAATCACTTACCCATACATTGAGTAGGATTATCCTATGGTGGAAATATAATATTATAAATCGTTAAACATACATTTCGTCTATATGTCCACTACTATTTTGTTTTATATTTTCCCAGACCGTTTTCCTTTTATTATTTTTCTTAGATTTTGGGTGAGCTTGTTAAGTTAAAATTATATAAAAACCGAATTGGGTATGCACCATGAAAAACAAGAAAAAACATTTTAAATGTAGGAAAATATGCAGAAATAAAATACGACGAAATAAAAGCTAAATAATGTATTTTTTTATCCTTTTCTATATTTAAAATGTTCTTTTTTTTCATGAACTACAGTCTATTAAATTTTTTCACGTACTTTTTCTTCTGTGAAACAAATTGAATGAAAGAACAAACATAAGTTAAGAAACAAAGTTATTACTTCAATATTTCACATATTTATAGATTACGTGAAGCTTAATATTTTATGGATGACTTTAGAATTTTGGTATATCAAATTAAATGGCGACCGAGAGTCACCTATCGAGTGCAAAGGATTAATACTATCACTCAATCCCTAAGAAAAAAGTTTCTTCGCAAATTCAATATGCGAAGCTATTTTTCCGTAGGTACAGTATATCTTTTTACAAAGATTTCTTTACGCATCAATTCTGCAAAAAACAGAATTGAGCGTATCTCTATTAAATTTTCTTAAAAAATTCTGCAAACTGTTCCTTCTTTTATTCGAAGCATTTTGTTCTCGTTTCCTATATTCGATAAGTACTTGGTTCACGCGTGAAGGGTCCGTCGTTAAATAAATTAATCTTACTATTATCGAAGGAAACGCTCGCAGCCTCTCCTTTCAGTGCTCACTGCGCCCGTTTTCCGGCGGAGAGATAGTGCAACTATTACGCTATGTTAATGCACGACCGTAGGTTTTATCGGCATGGTCGTAAATCGACAGCGCGCGAGGACGGCTAGATTAATAAGGAAAAAAGCGGATAATTAACTCCTGTCCGACGGGTAAATTATTTCCCGAGACGTTCGATACATACGCCGGGTACGCGGCGCGTTCGATATGCAAATACGTACATACACGTGCACATTTGTACTGCGCGTCCGCGGTTAAAAATACTTTTCATCCCGCGAGGATATGTTCTCGCGCCGTAGATTGTGCAAGATCTGATCCGCGTCGGTAATATAATAACCGTACAGCGTTGCCTATTGTTCGCGATTTTACCGTCGACAATTTTTTTCAAAAGAAGACCTAAAGATGAATGCCATTATGTGTGCTATTCAAAACGACGTCGACAACGACGTCGACAACGACGTCGACGAGGACGAGAACGACGAAGACGGCAACGACGACGACGACGACGACGACGACGAGAGAGGCCTCCTCTCGATGGGTTGGAGAGAGGGGAGGGATTTTCCCTCGAAGACGTCGCTCTTCTTCCCGGAATTAAAGTCATGTCTATGGGGTCTCGGCATTGAGAACGTCTCTGCTATTTCTCTTCTCCGAGCCCGCTGCCGCCTTATGTCTCGCGCTTTACTTTGGAAGTCTAATTAACAAGGTTTTCCTGAGGGTTTTCAAGGCGTCTTGCTACCGACAAGCAACTTACGAAGCAGTAAATACTGTCGCGCGGCAATCGGGAGTCGTTCGCCGGCTCGCTCACTAGTGATGCTCGCCGTTTCTCCAGCGCCGAACCAGAATTTTTCGATAGAACACCTTTCGATATTTCTCCTCTTACGACTCCGCGGAGGGAGGCCGGGCATGAACTTTGATGGCGCGGAAGAAACTGGTTTCTTCCCAGTCGAAAGAATCCGCCGAGTCACCCCGCGGAGAAATTACACCGGCGCACGATGACTTCTTAAGTAGTATCGCGCGTCGTTGCCCTTACCGTTTCCAACCAGTCACCGGGATCGCTTCGTAACGTTCAACGAAATCAGTGGATATACTCTAGGTCTTCCCCCGTGGTACTTCCTTTTCTCGCGGTCTATTTAACGATGAAACATTCATGAAGCATCGATAGCCCCGGTCGGCAGGTGCCGTTAATGGCCTTAAACGCTCTTCGTCCCTGTCGGAATCGTACTCGGCGAATCATCTTGGCCAAGAGTAAGATTAACTTGTATCGATCGTGAAGTTGAATATTACAGGAGCGAACGTAGAGACGCGTCGGGGGACAGATAAGCGAGGAAGGATTGGACGTCGGTTTAATATTCCGCTTTGTTCGGTTCATTAGCGTGGCACAAAAGTGGCTTAAAATAATTGAGTCTACGCCGAGTATAATACCTATTCTGGTGTTCCATTGTCGGCCACCTCGGATTCTTGATTCGCGGCCGCGTTGTCAATGGCTGCTTATTTCCTTCATTGTGATCGCGCGCGGGTCTCTTTGTTTTTGTTTAATTTTTCAAACCCCTCGGAATATCTTTTCGACCATCGAGACGGTCGTATACGAACACCTCCGTAAACCTTGCTCCTTCCCTCTGTTTCGTCAGCATTCACCCGCATCGCCGGGCCCGACGAAAAATTCTGATTTATTATCGGGGGTTGCGTGCCTCGAGCTTTTTCACCGTTGAACATTCTTCCGAAGGATCGAGCGTCGAACCGGTCATCTGTCACGGACAATGCCTTAATCGCTCGGCTCGTTACACGCGGCCCATAACGGACCCCGTTTCAATTAGCAAAAAAGCGGAACACTTTGTCCGCCACCAAGCGGAAACTCCTATCGTAATCGTTAACGGCGCGACGGGGAATGCTAACTGTCGGCGGTCGTAACAGTCGGAAGGATATCGTCGCGAGGATTAAAAAGGTCACTAGACCCTTTTCTAAAGCGACGGGACGCGATTCGCGAATTCGTTGCTGTTCTTACGAGATAAAGGAAAGAAACGCTGCTCAGTTCTGGAGTCTGATGCAAGAAGGGAACACGCCATCAAATCCTTGACGCGGTCGTTCATTCGATAATAAGGAGAGAGCTGCGTCTTTGTTAACACTTAAGCAGCCGCCTAAAAAGAACCGTAATCTTTTTCATGAACTTTAATTGAACTTATTTAACTGATTTTGGTAAAAAATTTTTTGTTTTATAAAAGAAAGAAAGGTATTTAGCGAATTGCAAATAATCCCAAATCGAGACTTACTAAATGGTAAAAGAAAAATTCAACAAAATAAAAGGCAACGAGTTGTTAGAGGAAAAATGGGAGACTTCCCCATTTGGTTGGCTAAGTCTTAAGAAATTGATTGATATGTCACTTGAACTGGAATGACACAATATTCTGTATAGGTTTGAAAATTCATTTTTTCAGTGGCATATATAACGAACCGAATTTTATTTCATCTATGATATGCAAGACAAATTTTGACTTTTCGGTTTCTATTTCATTAAAAAGATTGTTTCGGTTGTATGAGACTTTGATTAGTGCTCGTTCGATAAGCCACATGCTAACCGTAAGTACATGAATACTCGAAGAGTGACTTTCAATCACCATTTGTTTTAATGCAGCAAAATTATAAAGTTTGATACTGCATACTAAATTTAGTGTAACGTATTAATAAATGAAATATTAAAATAAAATAATTCTGTTCCTTTTATGTACCTGTAATTTCTTTCCATATGTAGCCTTTCCATAAATGTGTATCCTAATTGTCTACTTTTAAACTCTAATTTTTTAAATCTAAATGTACGAATATCAATTTTTCTAAGAACGATAGAACAAAGTATATAGTAAATGTCCGTAAATTTAGTGTTAAAATGTTACGTAATTCACGTCGCGACAGCGCGCCGCCTTACCGAATCAAGAGGCACCGGCTGCTGTGGAAACCCGGATTCCGAATCCCAAATTAAATAAAGCATTCATAAATTCCCGACGGGCGGTAACGGAGGGTGGGCCGCGGCGTGCGGGTTTACGCTTTCCCGCCTGAAAAGAAAGTACACGAGGCGGCGCTTTAATTCTGTTGTTCGAGCCCCGTGCGCCAACCCCTCCGCATCTTTGGCCTACCGCTTTTTCATCCGCCAAACGTTTCTCCCTTTTTTCCTCCTTGTCCAATATTCTTATCCACTGGCGCGATACCAAGGCAAGCATTTCTCGCGCTTCTTCTGGTAATATCCGGCTACTTTCCCTCCATAAACCTCTAAGTTTATGGTAAATTGGCCAGCGATCCTTGTACCTTTTTCGACTATGTTTCTCCTCTCCCCGATGTTCGCCTCCTTCTTCTTCACTGCGTTTCACCCCCACCCGCGAGCGCCGCTTTGTTTCGACCGCATTTATCGTGCAACGGGCTCGCGTTTTAGGATCTTGGAAGGGCATTGTTCTTTTCTTTTTCCTGTCTCTCGTGTATTCGAACGATCGCGTCAATGCTCACTTTGAAGATATACGCTTAGCGTTTGAAGACACGTTGCTCTTCGATTCGTTTGAGCTGTATATTGAAAGATTTTATAGTGGTTTCTTATAAATGGTATATCTTTATTACGTATGCAACTTGTAATTATTTCCTAAAATTTACTCATTGTTTTTTTCTCTGCATTGAAATTGTGATATAAATGAAGAATAAATTATTGTTATAAATGAAAAGTGAATTAAAATGAGATTGAAACGCGGAGAGGAGAAGATGAAATAGAGTTTCATTTTGTATCTGTTTGAGAATTTCGTTAGCAAGGCAGCCACCCGGAACTAGAGTATTCGTTTAAACAAATTAAGTTTCTGTTATAACAATTACTCATTAACTGGACGCAAAAGTATTACAAAATATGTAATTGCACAAATTATAAAATACACGACAAGAAATATGTATGAACGAAAACAAAAGAAAACTATTACTGGAGAACATAAATTTCTCATTAATTTCTTTCAACAGCAGAAATCTGTAAGAAAAGTTGGTAATATTTTTAAAAAATCACCCTAGTGTACGGACATTTATACCAGCCACTACAAATCTAGATGTTAGATAGAGTAGTAGAAGGCGAGTATTACATGAAATGTCTGGTGGCGAATGCAGGAAGTGCCGCCACCGTAAAAGTTTCAACACGCTAGGAATAGTAAAATGATGGTACCTAATCACGACTCCTATTTAGAATTCCTTTTTTATTCGCGGCAGCTCGACGTACGAAATAGCGGGTGCGCTTGAGAAATAACCCCCACCTGCCTGAAAAATGATAGACCAGTCCAGCGGACCATTTACCAAGACCGCGGCCTCGTAAATCCGCGCTAGATTGCACGAGATTCGTGTCGGGGTTGTTTTGATGGGTGTATGCGGCCCGGGCTGATTCCCGTTGACAGGCCTCGAGTTTTCGAGTAATTAATAACGAGAAGTCGTGTACACGGCTCGGGGTGGCAACTTAACCCCTACCGCACTTCTCCGCAATGTCGAGGAACATGGGGGCGCAAGCGAAACTTGCCGAGTCTCTTCGAGTGTCTCGAACGCCGCGAGGATTCTCGTTAATATACCTTCGTCCCGCGAAGCTTCTTTTTTCCCGTTAAAGTTGTCGTTAACTCGATGTTTGGATACACGAATTCTACATTAACGGGCAGCATTAAGGCTCAAGATTCATAGATTCGAAAGAAAAGAAACCACCCGATGAAACTGGTGGTCTCTAGCCCTGGAGAAAAGTTTGCACTTTTCTCGGCACTTCGGTAACGTTTCAAGGAAATGGGGAAACGTTTGTCCCTGTGTCTATCTCCACTTACGTTTAATACATGGCAGTATTCTAGATTGTTTTTCTTATATCTAACATAAATACTTCGGAATGTTTAAGGAAGCGAATGTTTCAGTGATTCAATACCGATGAAAGAATGCGGTTTAAAAGCGAAAGTAAACGCAACGCAGTTTTCGTAGCGCAGACTAACTTGCAAATATTATCGGTCGATTTTCTAACTATGCATACATACGACTTATCTCTTGGAAAATCATGCTGTAAAAACTATGCGGCTCGATAGTACCCCGAGACACTCGAAAATCAATCGGTTCACGGAGAGCGGCGGGTGTGCAGATGTCGTAAACGTAGTCGCGGCATAATTTTATGGATAGCGTTGCGCACGTATAGATGGCCACAATGTATACGTTCTCGAGAATGTAAGTCTCCCAGTATAAGGGGTAATATCGTGAAACGAGGGATGCCCTGCGCAAATCCCCCTGATCCCCCTTCAATGCACAGCCTGACGTCTTAAGGTTATGATAGCTTCTCGGGGCCCCGCGACACCCTCGGTTTAATATTTATAAACCAGATATATGTATACAGTCCGGGTCGCGTACCTTCGACTATAAACGAAGTGTTACGTTCCGAGCAACGTAAGCTTACGTTGCTAGCAACTGACCCGACAACGTCGTCGACGTAACAACGAAGGCCAGTTTATAAAAGACGGTACCCTCTTCACCAATTGTACTTTCTATTATGAAGATCGCTTCGTCTGCCCTCGAACTAGAGCTTTCTTCGTCGATCGTCTGTCGTTGAGGGCACTCGGCCAACCTGGCAATCGATTCCACGATTTTTTATTTCAACCCCCCGAAATTAACGTCGCCCATTCGTTCACGCGGATACAAGGGAACAACGATGGGGCGGCTTCAATCTCGAAGGAACGAATTTCCGTTCGCGACTCCTGCGACGTCGAAGGTGGCGGGCGCTGGTTGCACCCCCGAAGAGACTCGGGTCATTTGGCAAAGTGCTACTTTGTGTCACATAAAAAAAGCGACGCCGTCCCTCACCAACGCCGGTTATTTCGCAGTCAGCGTTTTCTGCTTCTCCGAGACCCTTTTCCCTCCCGCTCCGCTGCCTTCGGCGACTTGGCCATCGAGCCGCGTCCCGATTCACGGCGTTTGAGCATGGAGGACGCAATCTTTTGCGGATCTTCGATTGAATAGTTCGAAAAAGCGGGTGGTGGAGCAGAGGTTGTTAACGAGTTTGCAGGCGTCAGGTATTTTTTATATCGGAGTTGGGGTGGAAGGACTTGTCCGAGATCTGAACAGTTTAATTAGCTGCTGACGGATCGAGAGTCTTGACCTATAAAAATTACAAGGGTGCTGAGGACCGCCTGTAACAGTCCCGTATTTCTTAATATTGAAACTGACCTAGATGAGAGGTTCGGTACTTGGAAGGACTGTGTTGTACCTTTTGTTCCTCGGTACTTGATAGTTTTCTATTGTGAATTATGGTAAATGACCTCATTAATAACTGAATAATTATAATATATTATAATAATATATTGTTTTAATAAAATAATTATAATTATTCCATTTTACTGAAAATAGTACTTAAAATTTCGCATTTATCAAAACGTTAGGACATTATAATTAAAAAAATATTTTACTTGTCAATTTTATTAGCAAACTTACATAACATATAGCACCTTGAAAGTATTAATACAAAAACAAAGCCGGAACCACAGTAAAGTAAGCAGATATAATATTTAGTACGATCTTTTGTAAACTTTCACATCGAACCTAAACAAGAGACCAATGATCAGAATAATCGGTACATTGTTTAAGTATTTTTAGATGATAAAAAGCAAACGTCTTTTCGAATACAATTATACCTTTATAGATCCGGTATTAAGGTCACTTGAAGTACTTACTTATCTAAAAAGTAAAAGCGATATCTTCGACTAATCAAACTCAAACAAATCGATTAAACGATCGTTCCAACCACTGCATTGAAGAAACAGAATTCAATACCCAGCTTATCGAATCGAACGGATTGTTCCTCGCCTCTTAAGAAACTGTTGTTCGAGGATATCGAGAAAGGAAAGCCAAGCGGCTGGCTCCTATATCCTAGCCCCGCGCACAGTAAACATATCATCGATGTCGTTGGCGCGTGGATATTGCTGGAAACGGCACTAAAAGATAAGAAGACGGTCGCCCGAACGAAGTTGCAATAGATCGTAAAAGATTAACTTTCACATTCACGATTTGCATAGCGGATTCTTAGCAAGGCTCGCAGATACGTATCCGTTTCGCCTGTACGGGTGCCGTCTTACGTAAAACGTTCGATCACGGCAGCCAAGAAGCCCGATAATGAAATGCGTCTCAGGACTCCTGGACCAAGGGTAGGAAGCAGCTTCACGAAATTTTTCGTTGTTCGAACTGCATTATTATTGCGAGATCGTAATTACACGACGAAAGAGGATAAAGATGAATTCGTTATCCGCCCTCCTTCTCCCCCATTCATCCACTGCGATCCCTTCATCCACCGTTGAAAACTCTTGTGAGAGTTTTCCGAAGTTTCGTTCGAGCGTAGTAAGCCAACGAAGGTGGGGGGGGGGGGGGGGGGCTAGGAAAAAAGTCGGGTAACAGCTTAATCGCTTCGGAAATGCATAGTGCGTAGTCTGGGCAATAAGTTATCCGTGGCAAGAGAAAAGATTGTCAGAGGGTTGGAGAAGTTGGAGTATATATCGAGCCGGTGGAGTCAGGGATAAGAGGAGGGAAAACGGGGAGGACGAAGCCGAAAGCTGAAGAGAGAGGAGGTTGGCAAGGGGCAGCCCGTCGAGCGTCGTTAATTTATGGACTTATTTTTCCCGGCGTGCGGTCGCAATTAATCCTGCGCCTTTAATTGCTTCGTAACGCGACCCACGGAAAGATCTTTCGATTTGATTAATCGAATTCGACGGATGTCGTCGTGCGGCTCCGTCGAAAGGGATGAATCATTATATACCGTCCCCGGAAAGAAAGAGACCTTTCCGGACGTGTTTTTTTCTGGGCGGCGACATTTGTCGGAGCGAGCTGCCGAGCCGATTAGCAACCCAGCGATTCAGCAGCGTTACGGTGTATCGAAACCTGTATGTTCCGCGATTACGGTTTTTTAATCGCTGGTAAATGCGCCATGGAAACGGTCCGGGCCAGATGAAAAACAGATCCGCCGATATTCGATGGCCGGTGAATGGCGCGACCTTTCGAGAAAAAATAATCCAAATATTTAGAGGGCCGGGAACGCCGGCTTTATGAAATTCCATCAAATTCCTGACACATCAAACCCCATGAAAACCGGCTGTAAATTAATCTATGGACGCTTGAATGTGTCCGCGGACGCCGCGACGTATCGAACATTTAAATCGTTGAAATACCAGCCAGAGACAATGCCGGGACTAGGTTTTATGGCGTATAGGAATTGGTATACTATCAAAAATTAAAGTCCCTGGGATTTTATACTTTTATTGACAGAACCGGTGGCGCGCGAAGGCTTTCCCTCTTTCATTCGGACCGAAAATAATTACTCTGTCCCGGTTGCCCGGGAAATTTCCCACTCTCGCGAGATATTCTTTGCCATGCAGCGACCAGCCTCTCTTGTTTCCTCGTTTTTTTGCCCTCTGTGCCGGATCGGTGACACGGTGTGCAAAAATTCCGTGAAATAGTTCGTTCCACGAGACATTTATCGTAATCGCTGCCGGCGTGGTGTAAAAACATGATATCGTTTGATACGACTTCATAAAAGGGAAAAAATGTACTCCATTTGAATTTATTTGAAATAGAACTGAATGTACATTAAAAGTCACTGTACATCATACATTAATGCTAGAAATATTAATAATTTGAACGTTTTTTAAAATTACTCAGTAAAATTATTAGTTATTAAAAATGGCATCTGTCTAATTATAGGTAATTGCTGATGGCAAAAATAAGTTTCATTGGCATTTTAACGTGCGATAATCTTCTGATACTTGAATCGCGAATTTGTTTGTTTAAATATTTCCTACTTTACAACTAATTTTTCATTTTTTACTATTTTTACTCTTCAGTGGTAATTTTATTAATTGTATTTTTTAACTGACGTAGTTCTCATTTTATTTGATATACAGTGACATTCTTTGTTTAGCATAATAATTCAATTTATAATAATTTGATGACTTTGGCTATTTTGGTTTGTTACTTTCAAACCTATTAATTTATCTTTACTAATATAATTTTCAGTTTAGAGTTGTTATATAATAAATAAGTATATATTAATAATTTATTGTCTATATTGAACAAAAATTCCTCAGCAATTTATGTATAAATATCAACAATCTTTGTGAACCGTTATTTCGTAGAGAAGGTTTCTGAATAAAAATTTTGCGATAATTAACGTATATAATTTTAAGTGACACTCGCTGTACATTATGAGCTTGATATTCGTTAATATTTTTAAAACGGAATATTTAAAATTTGTAAAATAGTTTTCCTTTCGTTACTATCGTTTACGAATTACTAAATTCGGACTGAAAACAGGAAGTTCACTAGTAGTAGTCCCTGTGACCTTTATCTTCACGGCGAGTAGGTCGTTCCGACTGCAATACAGCATTCTTGTTGAAGAAGTAACAGCGTCCTAATGCACTTAACGATCTCTGCACGGCATCGTTTGCCGTTTCATGGTTATTTCTCCCGACCCTGAAATTAGTGGGGCGGAAAGATACGCGATTCTTGGATATTCCTGGTAAGTGGTGGCCAACAGCCTAAATACTCACGCGGCACTGAAACAGAAGCAGTTCGAGTTACACCGCGGGTGAAGGAGAGGATTTACGGCCACTTTATTTCTCATCAGACGGTGAAAAAGAAAGCGCACATAGGGAGAGGGTGAAGATTGCGAGACGAGTTTGGTTCCGCGACTGTCTGCGTTCTCCAAAAATTTATCGTCTGATTTATTCGTCCCGATTTGAAAATTTCAAATCAATTTTCGTTTCCATATTTTACTGCCGTCTTAGAGCAGGAAAAGAGCTCGGAAATCTTTGCTGAATTGCAATGGGACATTAAGTACTGAACATTTAACCGTAACTACTAGGGTAATCTATTACAATACTATAAGTATTCTACAATTATTCCCTTTTCAACCATCTTTTATATTAAATTCTAGCTATCGAAATATGTTAAACATTATCCAATATCCAACTTAATGTAAATATTGTATATGAATATTAAAATACGTTATCCTTTGCGACACACTCAGAAATTATGTTTGCGATAAATGAATATTATACAGTATCCATGATTTCCATTCCATCGATCTACAAACAGGTGAAGTAATCAACATGACATCGTAAATTGAAATTTCGAAATTTGTTTGTGATAATTATTATTTATTTATAACGTTTGACGAATGAGAATCATTTATGTGACAAGTGTATCCGGAAAGAAGGGAGTAAATCTCCCTCGGATTTTGTGGCCCGATATTCTGACGTTCCGCGAACGGCAAGAACTCTCGTTTCCCCGTGAGGTCACCTCCCTCTTCTTATAAATCATACTTCTGTTTGGTTGGTTAACCTGGCAGCCCCATAGCCTTTTGCGGACCCTCTTTCCACGCCTCGTGGTTGTGTTTATGTGCCATTTGCCGGGAAAGTAAAATAATCGTCCTCCTCGCTGTAGTCGTTGTCGTCAACGTCGTCGTAGCCGTTGTCGTGGACGAGGTTATCGTCGATCAGACGCAGATTCTTCTATCGGTGTGCACAGAAGGGACACAAAGAAAGGGAGGAGGGATAATCGCTGACAATTCGCGTAGAATTCGATGAAACGAAATCCATTAGCAACATTCGAAACAGATATGCTGTATCGTGGACGTTTAAATATATTTCTGAATTAGTATATCTAATTTCCAGTTCATACCACAATTTGTCAATACATATCTTCGAGTCGTACACCTGAAATATTTGTTTATTCGAATATGAAATAATATAAAAGGTATTCATACCAACATTATTCTTTCCAGACGTTCCAAGGTAAACGACTACATTATTGCTGATGACTACAGGTTTTTTGTACAACTAAAATAGAGTTGTAAACTCAAAATGCATTGAGATTGCAGGGTGCAATAACGATAGAAGAAAGCCTCCAACAGTAAAAAAGAGTTAAAAACAAGTGGAAACGAATTATGGAAACTACGAAGAAAATGATCCCGGACGAAAAATATCCTTATTCGTCCTTTATTACCATATAAATTGCATATGAAATATTTTGTTTGCCACCACAACCAAAGAAAACATCTGGCCGGATTAATTTCAATCATGAACCCTTATGCTCTGGACTCTCTACTCTGCTTGTCTTTTTCAATTTTGTAATAACGATCGCGGGTCTAATAAAAAGCTTTTATTACCCTTATATTACGTATTAATCGCGATGATCGTCCACGCGTTGACGAAATTCCTCGGTTCGCCGGCGAATCGTTAAACGTGGCCGTTAACGAGGCCCGGAAGCCGTTCTATATACGACATGCAACGCGTTAATATAAAAGTGTTAATATCGATAGCTGCGATATTAAAGCCGAAACGGCGTATTGGAATTCGTTACGGGCCGTCGGGAACGCGAGCGCGACTATCGACAAAACTTTCTCGTCGGTTCCGGGACGGCCGAGAGAGCGCGCAGGGTCCTCGGACACGATATATTGTGGTCGGATCGACGTATGCTCGTCGGATTTCCATGCTCAGGAATTCCGCAGGAATCCGTCGGCTGTCTCATTTGCCGCGATTTCAGCGAACTGCGCCCCCTTTTTTCCGATACCTCCGATAACGGCCGTTTTCTTCTATTCCCCGCAGCGTACGTATAAACAGAAGCAACCGCTTTCTCCTTTTTCGGCCGTCTCTGTATCAGCGTTGATCGATTCGGTTTACCCCGGCCCGAGACTTATCCGAGGCGCGACGCCCACGCACAACTCCGCGCGACGAGTGTCGAGTCGACCGGGATTCGGGGGATGAAACCGATATCCTGCCACGACGAAGCGGAATACAAGGGTGTGCGAATAATTTCCAACTGGCGGAACGCCGGGAATCGATCGGCAAAATTGAATATTCTCGTTAAGAAAATATTTCCACAGGCTCGGCTGCGCGGATTAAGCCGGCTTTGAGTCTCAACGCTTTTCCAACCAACCCCTCCGACCAGCCGCGTCGCTTTTCAAGCCACAGATCCGCAGGTTCGTGCAATGGGGCACGCGCTTTCGAAATATTTGGAACTCTGGTTGAAAAGTCGATCTTAAAATTATTTTTCTGAAAGAAAATTGACGGTAATGAGTTTGGCATTTGCTAGGAAATCTGTTGAATTTGTACAGATCGGTTTTGAGGAAATTAATGTGGATCAGTCATCTGCGGAATATTTTTAATGTATCCGGAAATGTGGGTAATAAAATGGTTTATATGATATTTAAAGAAATTGGAATGTAATACATGTAAATTTCATTAAAAGTGGTGTATACAGGTTCCATATGTTTTCTTGTTAGATTAGAGTTAATAATTAATCTAACCGCTGTCCACAGTTGTTTCAGCGTAGTACTTAAATTGTGACTGAATTTTTAACATCAAATTCAGTGAATTATCATTATTTTTAGTGTTTTCTTAGCTTTTTGTTTTATTTTTGTAGTACATCACTAAATAAATTTCTTTTCAAACGCTTTTCATTTACTCATTATTTTAACAATGTACTGAAATTGCAGGAAAGATGTTGAATATTTAATTAGCGGAAAATATCTTTTATTGTAATCTACAATTGTAACATGTTCGCTGCCAATGTATTATATTTAGGAACTCAATGATTCATTTTAGTTTCTTTTTTTCAATATTTTAGATTTGTTGGATTGAATAAAATATTATATTTGAGAAGATCGTCATCTAAACGGGCGTTGATAGCGAATATGTTAATGAGATGAGTTTAAGTTAAGTTAAGTTTGGCAATTGAAAGGGTGTCACATTCAAGTGTAATATTCTATCCTCTAAGCACTTAGTATTATTCGAATAGTTATGAAGGTTAGTATAGCATTATAATCACATACTGTAGATGTAAAAATACGAAAAATGATTTAGAAGCGATCAAATAAAATTAGTCAGGTTCCTTAATCGTCAGAAGAATAATCGAAGCATAAGGAGCGTTTCAAAACAAAATTATGGTTCGGTTCATCCCCGAAATGGTACACACATGTTATCGCGAAGCTTGTGTACAGGAATGCCAAAGCGATTCGTCGAGGGTACTTGTGGCCTGCAGCGCTCCACCCTTCGCGACCGCGGACTTGACGGCTGATTGAAAAGTTAGTGCGCCCCCAATCTGGAAGATGAGTCCCCGAAATTAAATCACTGCTTTCGACGGGGTGGGTTCGTTGGGGATCGTGCAGCAGTAACGCTAGACCTAGCAGGATTCGTTCGGGCATTTGTTTCGCGGACCATTAGGTTGAATTAGGGTTTCGTTTCTCCAAAAATGTGAATCTTTCGGTTCTTACAGCAAGAATGATATATAACTATAAATCGGCCATTAATGATCTTTAAGCTACTCGTTCGATGTATTATTTATTTCTTTTAATCTCTTCAATTTTTTGTTGAACATTTCCAGTTGTTAATACAGAATATCAACAAACCATTACATAAGATTTTTACGTCAAATTATTTGCAGGCAATACATCATTTTTGTAATCAATGTAATACCATTACCAATGATGACAAATCTATAATAATCCTATAAATTCACACTACGGATGGACCCACAAACTGAATTTTTTCGAAGTGTACGTCACTTATAAATTCAACTAAGATCATTTCTTTTAAAAAAATTGGCGATTCATTGTATTCAAATTATTATTAATGTAAAATTATTATCTCATGTAGCCACAATATTACGATTCATTATAACAATTTCATATATAATCTTCATAAAGTCTGTAACAGTTCGTTAAGTAACTCATCAGTAGAAAAAGAGTTGTAACAATCTTAGTAACTAACAATCCAACATCGGTAATGATGTTTTTTCTGCAAATTTCACGATGCACATCACAATATCGCAATATCGCCAAATAAGAAAATCATTTCAATCCTAAATTTACCACCATCGAAAAGATCGACAATCGACTTTCCAACCGACGACACAAAAAGAATCCAGAACGATGATATAGGCAGCGCATGCGTGTCACAGCGCAATTTGTCTGAAACAGTTTCGAATCGCATCGTAGGGGACCACCCGGGTCGATCGCATTAACGACATTTTTACGTGATAGTACGGAGGGCACGCGAATGGTCCCGTTCCCCGAAAAAAGGAGCCTGGCCCACCGAAGGAGAGAGAAAAAAAGAACACGGAAGTCCCAGCGATGCATTTAGATAATCAGATTAAAGCTGTAATTAGCGGATTCAGAAATTGGAGTGCGACTGACGTCGACGTCGATGTCGAGCGTATCGATAGTCGACGCCAACGTGAAATCTCGGGTACGGCACGGCCGGGGTAATTAATGATCGCAATTCGTTAATTATACACATTAACGAGGGCCGTGGTTCTGATAGATCCATGGATCGCGTGGGCACCGAGGCATGCCGATAATTAATTGTCGCGGCCACGAAGAAAAAACACGGATACTTGCCGCCGCCATTGCGTCGCGATTCTCCTTCCGGGGGAAGCCTCTACGGGATGCCGGCGAAAGGAACAGTAATAAACAAAGAGGGAGATCCTCCCTTTTTTGTTCGAGGCAATCGTTCGTCTTTCCTGCTGGCCTACGCGTGTGCCATTCATCTCTGTTGTAAGCTGATTCCGCAATCGTGGAAAGGATTTTCCTAGGGAAAAGTTTCTTTGAGCGAATGCCTCAGCAACGTCTGCAGCCCTTCTCGCGGTGTTTTCTCGACGATCTCGAACCTGTCCACGGACGTAAAGAGTCCGGACGATCGCTAGCGGAAGGGGCTCGGTGGAACCCGCTTCTTTTCGTAATTAAAATCCGCTCGGCCTCTTCCCCTGGTCTCCGTCACGCAGGAACGGGTCCAAGGAGAACACGCGAGGAGAGCAGCTCGTTACAAGAGTTTGTCCGCGCGACGCCGCGCCGTCCCGCTCGAGAACCGTAGGATATTCGGTTCCATTATGCCGGGGTCACGCGTGTTAGGCCAACATAATATGTGACGGAGTGCCCGCGTTTCTTTAACGCGGCGAGGCGGCGCTGTGTCTTCTTTCTCGAAAGGAAACCGTCGTTGCGATGTGAGCTCGCAAATGAAAAGCTGTGCCTTTAGACGCGGCTAGATCGCCACGAAAGGGCTCCCACGAAAACGAGAACAGAGGAAAGAAAAGATGGACGCACATCTCAGCACACTACAATCACGGAGGAGTTATGCTCGAGGGTTGTTACGTAAAGTAACCGACGACCTCGTTATTTTCTCTCCTCGGCCGGGCTCGCGGAACGCGGGAAACGTTGATGCAGAAATCTACGCCGCGGCTAGGGTTGCCCGGTGATTTTTCAACCGGTCAAGAATGCCGGTGATGAAAGTGGGGCGTTTTCAAAGTTCCGTGAAGACGCGGGAGAAGTATCTGATTCGGAGGAGTGGCCCGCCGCTTCTTTTTCCGTTCCGCTAACATTTGGGTTAACCCCTCGGCTTTTGCTTCTTCGCTAATGTACCGGCCAACTTTGAAGTTTCCTCCGCGCCAGTCGCGCGCCCGTTTCCGCCGAAAGGATACCTCCAGATGCATGCTGCTTCGCGTCGCGCGTCGTTACGATGCGATTCTTAATTAAGATTTACGAGCGGCCGCCTGGTCGATACGATTTTCACCCTCAAGCGAAAGCAATCGGAAGCAATCTCATCCGGCGGGGTGCGTAAGACATAAACCATTCCGGTGCGTCCCAAGAAATCGTACGCGTTTCGCGGGTAGTGCGAGTAGATGACCGCAGAAGGGACGCAGAAACGCCGAACGGAAACTGCGAGTGGACCGTTCCATCCGTAGCGCGCTTTAATCAATGCTAACGATCCGTTTATTATTCGAAGGGTCGCCTGGCCGAAACCAGGGGACCCGGATGACCTTACGTGGACTTGCGAGGGTCAGTTCCCTCCCGCTTTTGCCGATGAAATTGCATTATCGCTGCCGGGCGTCGCCAAACCGACTGCCGGACCAACACTCGACCAACCCCCGGTTGACAGGGTTCAAAGGGACACGGGGGTGCCGATTGAAATCACTTCCAGCGGAAGTTTCCCTGGTCGAGGACGATAAGTTCCCTATATTTTATGTGCCGTTCGCCGGAGTCACTTGTTTAAGGGGAGAAAAAATTTAATGACTTGGCAAGTTCGCGTAAAATTACCCCTACGGAATGCCGAGGAGGCAGCTACTGGATTTCGGGCCGCGTTCGGTCGGCTTATTCGAACGAGTTCATTCGGAAGTTAGTCTTCAGGGACGTCTATAGTCGGTCTGCGAGGAAATTGGAACGGGGCCACTCTGCCAAATGCAATTAAAATTCCAGTGCAGCTACCGCTGATTTATGGATCGTAAAGAAGATTCGTTACTCGTTTCGATAGTTCCATTCGTTTTAAATACAGCGCCCGCGATGCTAGTTGGCGCTTTACCTTCTTTTTCACCATATAACTTTCCTCTTCGCCGCCTTTCTTCCTGTTCCCGTTCATTGTTATTTAATGAAGAACAGAGCTTACTCTGTGCCAATTGGCGTTTTGTATTAAATACCGTATACAAATAAAAAATTATCCCCTCTAGAAGGTGAAATAAAAACTGGTGGCATATAATCGCTGAACGAATGAGTTTTATAAATACATGCATATTAAAAACATAAAATAGTATTAACAGAAAAAGTATATTTATTAATAGTAAGATTTACAAGAATGCAAAATTAACAATTTTAACTCCTTGTTTTACCACTTTTCTGACATCACACATCCACGAAAATTCCTATATTTTTATAATTTCGAAATAAAAAACAGATTTTACGTCCACAAAGAGGATATTAGTTTAACAATACCTATATTTATTAAAAAAGAGTTTAAAACCTTCGCAAACAGGTTAAACTGACATTCTATCCAAAAGGGTTAGACTTCACAGTCAACAAAAATAAAAGTATTAAAATATAATAGCATAAATTAAATTCTACATAAAAACGATGACCATATTTATTACGGATTCATGCCGTAATAGTCATAGATATTATTGCCCGCGATAAAAAGGAACCAACTAGGCGTTTCTGTGACTAAGAGGATGCGCGATGCGCGTCGTTCGAGTGTACTCAGCATGCGTGCACTTTTCACGGCCGCAAAGACGCCGCGGTTTTAATTACAATGCAATTTTCTTTGCGGCGCCCGTCCCTTTGAAATGCTGTTAGACTTCCACTCGAATACACGAAGCAATCACGCGCCCGGCGCGCGGTCGGTCGTCTCGTGGCGACGCGATGCGCCGCACCACGGCGTTTTGATCCGCGAAGATTAAAGGGGGAACCGCCCTTTTCTCTCCCCCGTGCCACGTATCGCATCGTTCCGCAAGCCCCTGCGAGTTCGCTGCAACTACCGCAAGTGCGCAAATATCCCGAAGACCCGCGGACTATTCTGTGCGATCGTCTTCCCGAGCCGAGAGCCGCACCACACCGCCCCGATTGTTCGCTCGAGATTTCTCTCTTTGAACCCTTCCGACGCGTGGCTTGCATTGTCATTCGAAATCAATTTAAAACTTATCCTGCGGACGCTGGATTGTCTCGAGCTATCTGCGATCATTAGACTGCGGTTCTTTACGCGAATTCTTTAAGAAGTCTTTAAGAAGATATTTGGAAAAATTGAATTACCATGGAAAAGTTTTTTTTTCTAAGAAATATTATAAAAAGCACTATGTGTTGGATATTTTATATATTTTTTCGTATTGCGTGCATTCTGTGCAATGTTGCAGTTTTAAATTTCATTTGATCATCGTGCTTTTTTGAATGGGATAAAAGAATTATTACATTTGTTACTTATCAATAGAATTCACGTAAAACAGTATTATATTTATTGAATTTTTATTTTGTTCTAAAACAGAACGAGTAAAGAATAAAAGGGGTTGAGAATGAAGGTAAAAGAAATTCCTTGAATAAGAAGAAAAAAGATATGATTAGGTAATGCATTAAGTATTTTGTGCAAAGAATATTAAAGAATTTTTCGTAATTGCCTGTTAAGATTATAGCACTAAAGTTGAATCTCCCAGAAAAGCCATGAGTTTTTTATGAATAAATTGCAGTCGTTTATGACATTCAAGTATTTGCTTCGTACCAACGTTTTCTAAAAAATAGGAAACGTTGTGAGATTTCTAGTTCAATAAAATTCAATTCCATCGTAAATGTTGTTCAATTAAACTACTCACTCTATTGTATTTAGTATATTCAATATTGATATAAATACACAAACATTCACCGTCTACTTATGGAGAATTAATGTTTTGCTAGATGTAGGAGTGTCTGAAAGGATACGATCAAACAGCGTGACCATCTGAATTCTCCTCAGCTATCATTCTCTCGTCTCGTTTCATCCGTTAAATGACTCGATTCGATACCACATTATTTTCCCGCCTACAGCAGTGCTTTATCACACGGTCATCGCTTCGACGCTTGTCAACTTTCCGTATTCGCCCCTCCGCCGCCAATGGAAATTCCGTATAAATCCCATTTGCGATCCAATCCGGTCTGATGAATTCCAGAAAACGCACGAGTCACCAACGGAATGGGTATCTAGCGTAGGGAGGATGCAAGAACTATAATGGATTATCGAGGGCGGCTGATCGGTAATCGAATATCAGTCGGGGTTAAAATCCATCAAGACTTCCTGCGCCGTTGACGCGACAAGTTACTCACGCTCTTCTATCAACCGTCTTCGATTTTCCTGCTTCCCTGGCAGACGAATCGTGCTTTCGCTCTTATCGTACGATTGCTGCTGTGTGCGGTCGAATGTTACATTGTGCGTGTTTAACACTAGAACTATCAAAAGTTTAACCATTTACCTATGCTTGACGAGTATACACGTCATCTTAAAGCTTAAAATAATACCAATTCTTTCAACGATGAATTCTTTATTTTTTCAGATAAACATGTAACTCTCTTTTGGGTTGCTTTGTTTTTTCATTAAAATATACCCTACGTGTATTCGTCCTGTGTTTGACCAGTACACACTTCATTTTTTATTGCATGCAAAACGAGAGATTTTTTAAACTAAATTCACTAAAAAATGTACTAAGTGGTTAGTGATACCATCCATGTATCCTTAACCTTTTCAATCCTGCTTCTGGAACTACAATATTTGTAACATATTGAAATTTATGCCTTATTAATATTGTTTGTGATACATGATGGTGTAATTATTAACTACAAAATTGTTCTCATTCATGAAAATTTTGGAATTTTGGGTTTATGTAGAATTCAGTGTAACATATTTCATTTATATTTTTTCAGATATGATAGGCATATAAAATTCGAATAAAATACATATATTTTCTTATTGAAGAAAACAAAACGTGTATTTCTAAATGTATATATGTGATAAAAGTTTCAAGTGTGAATAACTAAGAAATATTTGTTACACGTTAGTCGTAGTTGCCTTTACTGGATTACAATTGTTTTATATAATAAAATATAAGAAAAAGTCTATATTCACAAACTTTATTGATATCTCAACTTTGTTTTTGCCATAATGAACTAATCGACAAAGTAAATGTTTTCTTTCTTCTAGCTTTTATAAAACGCTCTATAAGACTAAACATATCCACTTTATCCATTAAAAGTAACAAGTATAAATTGAGTGACGTCCCTTATTATATCATTTATAACTAACTAATATGCCGGTCACACATAGACAGATTCGTTCTTCCGTTGGTTCCTCTAGGGCAAAATTTCACTTAACATTTGACTTGATATTTCGTAACACCTAAAATAGCCAGTGAGTAACCAATCTTCGTTTAGATTCTGGACACAGAACAAGTTACCGAACTCCAAGTAATTTCTTCGTCTTCTAAACGGCAACATTCCCACCAAATATAAATCAAGGAACCACCTCTTAAGAGCAGTGTGATTCAGCGCGAAGCTCTTTTGTCGCATCCAAGTGGTCCATCCTCTCAATTTTCACCCCCGGTGCTTTATAACCCCGGCGGTGTAGACCTTCGAAATCGAATCTCTCGTGGCTGCAAGCGACGCTCGTATTTGAAATCACCGTCAACCTGACTCGAGACACTACTTCTCGTTCTGTTTGTGGTCAATCTAACATCTTCTCCAGTATTCGGCACTTCTCTTCTGCTCGTGTGCCGATTACCACGGGATGATCGATGACGGCGGAAGGTTTCGCGTGGCGAAAGAGTGGCGGAAGTGGACAGTATGTTGCGGGAATGAAACATTCGTAACGTTATTGTTTGGAGGCCTGCGAAGCTCGCCACTGCGAAGGCTGACGTCCCCATCCGTCATGATGTCGTCGGGCACATCCAGCGGCCTTTCAACCCCCACAGAGGCGCCATCGCCGGAACCACATGTGCGCATGGTGCGAGCGTAATCGTGCACCAGGTGCTTCGCTAACGTCTCTTAACGAAGGACACAACCCCTGCCGTGCTTTTCGTTCTCTACCATTCACCTGCCCCCGGCCCAACCTTCCTTCTTTTTTCTTGTTCACGGCTGGAGAAAGAGGCACGACGCGAGAGGGGAGAAAGAGAGAGAGAGAGAGAAAGGTAAAGCATCTCTTAACAAGCGTCGAGCGACTCGGGCTCGGTACTCGGGACGTAAAAGGGACTTTTTGCTTGTTAGATTGTTTGCTCTTGTCGAACGAGAGAGGGCAGACGATTTGGTTTTTCATCGGAGAATAGCGGGTACGTCTCCTTCGAGACAGTGGCACCGGTTACCAGGGAACGGGCGGCTGGGTCGTTTTTTCGGAAGACGATCTTCGACCCGTTGAGATCGTTGATGATCGTGAGACCTTTTGTCAGCTTCGTGACATTGGATATTTTCATCCGTACGGTAAAACACCAATATGGAACAACTTAAATGCAAGAAGCGATATTGGATAATATTTATTCGAGACGTTTTTGAGGATTCTTTTTTTAGTTTTGTTCGAAGATATATCGTTCCCCACATGATGTGCAGGGGTTGTCAGAATGGAAACATTTCGTAAGATTAACATTTCATAGAACTGAACTTCCTTGAGAATGGAATCTTACAAATCCTGAATAACGTTCAATGAGGTATTATAGTATTATTTATACAAAAACTCTACAAGTGTTGAATGTTTTTCTTTTTTGTTGTTTCGTTAATGGAAATATCGTTTCCATTATTTTGTTCAACGTCTGTACAAGATCGTCTATTATATTCTTCTGATCTCTAGGAAGATTCTCCAATTTCCCCCGGAAATTCAAATCAGCGACACTGTTTTATTCTGTCGATATCTTTTACAAGCGGGCGTAAGTATCCGGCGCGGATATCCCGGCAGATTTTACAAATCCGTTGGCCAAACAAGTGGCGAGGATCTGGCAGGTGCCATTTGCCATTGAAATCCTGCTGCCATTAGAGACGTCCGATCTAAATCCCGGTGGCATTTGCGCACCGGATTGTCGTCTTATTCTCCCATCTCTGTCTCCTCGGGCGTCCTCCTCTCGCCCGTTTCTTCAACGAACCCAGCGCCCTTCTTCCGTCCTCCTCGCTTTCGCGTTCACCCTCGCGCATTTCGGTCTTGTTATTTCACTACTACGGTCCCTTCGGTGGTTGGCTGCCGACCGACCGGCCGGTTACTCGCCAATGTAGAATTTCCCGTGGACCGTTTCTGGCAGCGAACGTTATCCTGTTAAGATCCGCAAAGCAAACACCCACCCGGAGATAAGAGTGTCCTTGGGGAGTCCGCTAAGGATAACAGAGAGCTTTAAAAGGTTCGTGACGTCCTTTCCGGCGTTTCCGTGCGGGCGTTTTTCAAATTCGATTTCCTATTCTTCCCTACACCATTTGTGTTATACCACCATCCCTAGTATTCGCTAATGTTTCGATGTACGTGTATACACATTTATTTGCTCAATAGTTTGTCGCGTTCATTTGCCAAAGTCGTTGTCAGATCTGTTTGGGATCTTGTACACAATCATGAAACGCAGAGTATAATAATGAAATATATTTAATTAAACGTCGTCGAACAAATTATATGACTGAATTGACGAGTGTGAACCGTTTCTAAATACATAATACATTATTCTTTTTTGTAGTTCCTAACCGTAATAATTAAACTTCTAATTGATCATTTTATCCGCCGCTAGCGATAACACATTTTGTTAGTGATTAATCCATTTGCGATGCCAATGAATAGATAATAAACATTATCATATTATTATGTTATTATTATTTAATATATTGTTATGATTCTACATTATGATCTATATATTTATCTTCATACTTGAATCATTCAAATATAATAAATATAATAAATATGGAATATTCTTCATTCTATTTTATAGTTGAAATAAACTAACGTTAATAATTAAATTATTTATTAAATTATTCATTAATATTTATCCATAAATAGAAATTGAAGTCATTGAACGAAAAATCTATCAAAATAGTACACTCTAACATCATTTTTGCAAACATTGCTCATTCTTACGATCTGTAATTAAACATATAAAAACATGTCCCGATGTGAATGTGTTAAGTGGATTAACTCTGCAACACGACGTGTAGTAAGATTTGACTGAGTTATAAAGAGCTAAGCAAGTGTTATAGTATTAAAAGTTGAAAAAATTCGAGAAGTGGAATTAGTCACTTTGACCAGTGAACAACCCATATAGCACATGTTTAGTGATATAATTTTACATATTAATGGTAAAGATTTCAGAGCGTAAATTATAGTGTAATGTACTATGTTTGTAAGTAATTTTGCTTCACAGTGAACGCTTTGCGAATTTACAGTCATTTATTGTGGTGAATAATTAACTGTTGACAGGAAAGCAATGAAAAAAAAATAAAAAGAAATACAACTTTCGCGTATATACCCATATGATTTTCCGGAAATTGCACAGTAAATCGATTTTGATCGATGGATGGTACTGCCAATTGTCTCGCGTTGAATATACTATCCATCGAACGTTTCACGGTACGTGAACTTTTCATTCAAACTGAAAATATTTTAACACTTTAATAATCGCCGTGTTCCTAAAATTGTTCAGGCGTGTCGTGTACCAAAAATAACTTTTTTATATTCTAACATTTTAATTTCGAACATTTTAATTTCATCTCCCTTTAAAGCGTTTAAATCTGTTTTTAATGATATCTTCCATCAATAGCGGTACAAACTTTTCATTCATACAACACATTTCAACCATCCTTTAGTAACACCATTACCATTTCAAAAACTGCTAAAAAAATTCCTTATCATAATAAAAGCCAAAAACATTGTTTAAAGATGAAAATAAAATAGTTTATAACAAGAACAATCGTAAAAGATTCAAAGTTGAGGAAATTGTATCATTTGGATGTTGCGAAAAGTAAAGCAAAGTATTTAACAGTATTGAAGAAATAATTAACTTCAGTTAGTCGTTCCACTAGTTCCGACAGTCTACAGTTTTGTCAAGAAAATTCGTCTGAATAATTTCAGCAGACAAGAACTGGCGCGAAACAAGCTAGGTATTAGACGAAGCCGGTAAGCTTTCATATGTCGCGACTGCAAAGGCCAACCAGCTATTTCAGTTTTTCTATTGCCTGCGAATTTTTACACAGGTTCCCCGTGTAAACAGTCAATACGCGGGAAACAGATGCACGCACGATTTACTCGCCATTCAGTCGCGCAAGCCCCGTGTTCATTCAATTTCCAAGTCTGGCGAACGAACGGACGAACGCGCGGATCTCTTTGGCGTCGGCTGCCGTCCCATTGGCGACTCCGCTTTTCAATCCGGCTTCTTGTTACGTATTCAATTAGTCCGTGAACCTTGCGCATTTCGGCGAATCGGATATGTCCCGAGATGTATTTCGGAGTCTGAAAAAGTCGGGAATAAGAGAGCGCCAAGTTGGAGAAATATGAGAGTAATTTGAATTTTGATCAGTACTGTAACTGATTTAGTCGTGAAGCAGTGCTTCTGTATGCATATAAATGTGTATGTATAAAATAACAATATTGGTATAATGTATTTCATTGCACTTATTTTTATATGAAATAATAGTTAAATAATTTACAATGGTTTTATTTATTTCTGTATAAATAATTAAAAGGAAGAGATACATTATTGCCATTTGTAATATCTATGTAAATAAAGGATTATGTTTATTTAGAATAATACAAATTTTCGACTTTTGGATTTAGAAATTTTCTTAAAATATGACATATATAAAGTATTTTTTGAAAGTTTCAAGTCAATGTTAATGAGGAGTATAAAATATACTTTCGCAAAGTGAATACTGATCATAGGAATATTGAATTTTCGAGGTAAACGAGAAACTAACTTATCGGAAAAAGATAGCTCCCTCGTGGAAACTGGTCTAAACGAATTCGTTTTCCTGCATCACGATTCAACGATGTATTCCGTGGACAGAAACATCAAGACGAGGGTGGAGCATTCTCGCTTAATGAAAGAAAAATAACCCATGCCGTTGACGGTGGAAGCTTCCTCGAAGGGTATAATACGCAAGATCATCACCCTAATCTGTTAATTGCGTGATTTCCCGCCGACGGATTAGGCATCGATTAGGCGCGTGATAGCAACACGCTGGTGGATGATAAAAGTTAGCTTAAGGAAGATTTACGACTCTTGCACAGGATGTTTAAATATTATCCTACAGATAGCGACGAAGTGAAGTTTATTGTATAGTCATATTTATCTTGACAGTCCTTTAAAATTAACATTCTCATTTTAATTGACAATTAAATAAAATATAAAATATTTCTGAACGCATGTTCAGAAACTTCTAATAGAGAAATTAATTAATTTTTCATTTAATAAAAAAGATCGACTCTTTATGTTCAATATTAAAAAACTTTATATGTAAAAATATTTTCAATTTCTTCCTATCTCTATCCGTTTCCGGATTAATATTTCAAAACCATCCCTTGAACTTGAATTATCATAGCTAAACACATTGATTATTTTCCACTGCTCTATCAACTTAGAAAATTGCATCTAAATTAGAGATAAATCTTTTGCCAATTTTTTTTTACACACAATAGTAGCTTTATAAAAATCAACACCAACTTCCCGCTGATTTACGAAGTATCTGTTTTTGTATTTTCTCAGCTCATCGAGTAAAAAACTATCGAATACATTCGTCATGTACTGAAAATGCACCGTTGTTCCTCGACACGTGTCCTTCGTCCCATTTCCCGATCTCCGTTTTGACTTCACTAATTTTCGTAGATGCAATGACGCGAGTGCTCTCTGGGTGTCCCACGATGATTATTCAGAGTGATCGGGGGAGATTCCCCGCGCGGGACAAACTCGACTGTAAGAGATTGCTCGGTCTCCGCGTCTTCTCGCTCGCTTTTCTAACCTCGCCCGTTATCCTCAAGTTTTCCCTTTGTCTGGTCCTTTTCCCGTTTCCCCTTTACCGCATCGTGTCAGTCAGTCAATCAACCGAATTCAAAGTTCTATGCCCCCTTCCGAAGCCACCACTGGCGTCGATATTAAAAGACACTCCTTATTCTGTTCTTATTTTCTATTTCGAGTTCTCCAAAAGATCTGAAGTCCATACGCTTGCGTAATCCGACGGTAGCAATGAAAATATGAAAATTGAGAAGAAAAGGAAGAAAGATGAAAAGGAAAGAGGAAAAGGAACGTTTCGTCGTCTTAGACTTTCTAGCAGAACCTGCTTCAGATTTCAAAGCGGATTACATGATTCTACCGCATTACATTACTGGTGATCTGCTTGTTTTATGATGACATATTCATTGATACTAATTGTATGTTACTAAGGGGACATAAAATTTAATAATTATTTTTATGTTATTTTACTTTTTGTCAAGAACTGTCGTACGAAGTAGCTGTAGTTAATGGCCATTTTTAAAACGAAGCAGGATGGTACCGTATGGATGGCATTAAGAGCCTCGAAAATCGGTTTACTGAATATATTTAGATGAAAGGAGGCCATGTCGAGAAGTGAACGCGAAATTTCCCGAGCAAATTTTATTTTTCATTCTTTCTTTGCTCATGAATATGCGCCGATATGCTCGTGCACGGAAAATCAGTCAACCGAGATGCGAATGATTGGAACGAAATACAACGACGGTTGCACGTATCGTTCACGACGTTAACGAATTAACTATTCACGTGACACTCTTATCTGAGAAATCTTTATCATCGCAGGAGATGAACGAACAGCGAAAAGGTCCGGTATCGCGGCGATCTGGCCGCGTGTCGAGTCGACTCTGCCCCTTCGCCGTGACGGATCGGCTTATTTGGAAACAAAGCGCGCAACAAAACGAGCGATGATTCTCATTCGACCAGTCAACCGGCCGTTCCTAATTTGATTGTTGGCACGACCGAGGGAGAGGCGGCATTGAGACGGGTCGGCTCGCCGTGAAAATCGGATATACCTACGCCGTTGCCGATCTACCCCCGGGGAAACGGGAAATCCAGTTACGATTTCGTGCGAGCGGTTATTCGTTTTTGTGTTTTTAGCTCCCGGTGGCCGCGAGTCGCCGCGCTCGTTACTCGCTCGTGAATGTAGCTGTACGCTCGAGAAATCGATTAGCAACGCGAACAATGAACGAACAATAAATTAGGTTGCAGAACAATCACGGGTTGTAACGATTTTGTTATGCGGCTGCCCCCGTTATTGGAGCCGGCGGTTTCGTCGACATATCCATTCGCGGCGCGCCCGCTTTACTCTAAATCACGTTTGTATTCAAGCTATCCCCTATTCCGATTCCCGATGTGTCAGTGGTTTTTTCTTTCCTTTCGCGATTCCTGTCGGGAGTCCTCTGTACACCGGAATCGGTTCGTTCCAATTTCTCCTCCGAGAGGAAAAATATCGAAACGGTAAGTGCTTTTATCCCGGTAATATTTGTCACGAGCCCTACGGGCGGAATGAACTTCATTATTCGCCTTTATTCCGTGTTTAGATGCAAAACTTTGTTCGTGACGCGTTTACGCGGTAACCAAGAGTTCGGTGGCGAGACCAGACGACCGTTGAGCCAACTCCATCCACCTTAGCCTTCCACCACCTTTCTCTCTGTGTCTCTCTCTCTCTCGGTTTCTACCTACTTCCTTTCTCCATCGCTCTGTTTCTCTCTCTCCCCCTCACTCTGTCTCTCTTGCTTATCCTTTTGTCTTCCTTCTCCGCCAAGTTCCATATCCATCCTTTCTCCTGCCGTGGCTCCGGGGAAAATATTAGCCGCGGGCGCAGCAGCGTTAAGGGAGGACGGTTAAATTAATAATTCGCAAATTGCCAAGAGAAATGCTGCTTGTGCTTCAACTCTCCCTCCTCCAGGGCCGCGTTGCGCTTTCTGGGGTTTGCAGTGCTCCGATGGCCTACGGAGGGGTGGAACGGTTCCCGTGGACCGCTCTGTCTACCTTAACCTCTCCCCACTGTCGAGAACTACTGTCAATTAAATAGCCAATTAGTCGGACGATTTCGTGAAGAAGATTCGTTAGCATTCTTGACTACGTCGTACCGTCGCTCAATTATACCGTGCTCGAGTTTTGTCAATTCCTGTTTATTTATTTCTTTGCGGATATGTCAAAATTGTTGAAAACTACGCGTAGCGTTTGAGGAAATGGATCTCTCTTAGTGGACATTTGTCGATAACCACGAAATTGAATATTATATTTAAAAAGAATTTTGTTAAATAGAATTTTTTGTGTTCTGTAATGAAATAATAATTCCAATTGTTATAGTTACATGCACTTGTCAAAATAATGTTATATCAGCAATATGGAAGAGATACTAAAGTTCTTCAAAAGACGTAAAGAAAAGGATTTTAATTAATCGATAGTATGGAATAAAATATTTTGAAAAGGAATACTGGAAAATTGAGTCTTATTTTAGAGTACGAAATAACGAAATTATTTTGATAACTCAGTTAATTACATGACTAATTACTAATTATTTAAATTATTCCAACATTAAGCACTTATAATATTATATAGGATTGATAATCAACGTATCGAATGTTCAATAATAAAATACAATTATAAAATTATTCTTTTATTGTCCAATAGGATACTGTCATTTGACATTAGATCGCATCCAATTTTTTTACCACTGCCACATATTATAGAGTGACGAAATAACACATCGAAAATCTTCAAGTAATTTTCGGTGCATACGTGATAATGCGTTGCCCATCGTGATCGAGATTAATTGTGCCCGCTACGGGTAGCATTATACCGCGGCGTGATTTCCCCTTCGTCGATCAAATTAATCCTTATGTTGCATACGCTGCAATCAATATTTTTTTACGGGGCTTTCTCACCGCGCAGATTCGTCTCCGATAAACGGTGTCCTATCATGTGCGCTATCGATGGGACGAGCAAACAGGGAGGCGCGATCCAGAGAATTTCGCCTAGCGTCGCTAATAATACTAATCGGTGGCGCGGCTGTGAATAAGGTGCTCGTTTTCTCTCGAGACACCCCATGTATCGCGAGGAACCGATTGCCCAGGATAATTTTAGTGGCAGCCATAATTACGGGGCCCCGTTCGCAGACCCGGTATGGGCTTCTCCTGCTGGCCCGTAACCAAACTTATTATTGCCAACGCAAACAACGTTATTATCGTCTTCCGGAATGGAACTCTCAGAAAGAATATTTATTGATACGCATTGCCAAAGAACCTGCGTCCTCTGTTCCACTTACGGTTGCTGCCTTTCCCATTTTTTTCTGTTAATTTTTCACATTGTGAAAAAGTGTATTTTATGCTAATGGCTGCATCGCGATGATCGTACGTTATTGAATTCACCTCGATAATCAGATAACTGTGCGGAATTTTGGAACGTTTGATCTTAATTTTATTAACTCCTCGCATTACCATTGCGCCGGACAAAATCTGGGTCATAATTATAGCCGCCAATATCTCGCTCGGGTTTTAACCGCGTGTCTCACTCATGACATTCATGTTTAATCCGAAATTGTGATCACGAGCGAGATTTGTCAAAGTAGTGCAAGGGGTTAATTATACTTTCTTTTTAAGTCAATTTAGAGAATTAATTATTTGATTTAGAAAAGGTATTTACTGTTTCGAGAGTATCTGAGGAAGTAGCGTTACATTCTTCAAGCTTAATTTTTCGAATTATATTTTTAAAATGTCTTTTAAAGCGAAAATTTTATAAAAGCACGCTTGTGACATGGATGCAGTGATTTCAAGCTGGTGATTTA
Source organism: Nomia melanderi (assembly GCF_051020985.1). Taxonomy (NCBI): domain Eukaryota; kingdom Metazoa; phylum Arthropoda; class Insecta; order Hymenoptera; family Halictidae; genus Nomia; species Nomia melanderi. The sequence continues at coordinate 3,455,449 of NC_135007.1, read as the reverse complement.
TTTTACTGCTTTACCTGTGGATTCATTTCCTGTAATGCTTATAGAAGGTGGAATTTTACTGTGATATAGTATTGGAAACATTTACTGTATTACATAGCAAGCACAATTCGAGTAACGTTGAGATTGGTGAAATAAATTATATTTAACTTTCAATATTGAATATATTCATTGCGTCACTCGAATTTTAAACTCGTATAATGAATATTCCACAATTAATTGTGGCAAATATTTATCGTGGAAGAGTATTTTGACTAAATACGTTTGATGTATATCATTTTCTCAATTATATTGTTATGTAAATACCATATACTGTGTTATTTTAAAATCTCTTTTTTAATTAATTTTAGGACATTAACAAAACTAGAAGTACAAATGATAAATATCTTTAACATTTGAATGATACATTAAACGTATCCAATACTGTAATTACTAAACTGCAGATTATATATGCACTTTTGGCATCTTTCATCTCGTAAAGCTCAATATAATGTAATATCTAAAAAGGTTTCATGATATTTTTATATCCTTTAGAATACAATAAAATCCCTAATAGGATAAAGAGATTACTTTCAATACTGATTCCAATAAATTAAACAATACAAATGTATATGCATAAAAATCTGAAATCTAATAATTACCTTTCATCGATCCATTACATCACGACTCATATCAAGAATATTCAAGTTTTTTAATTTCATTTTTAATAGTCTTCCAAATTACACATTTCAATCACATGCATTTGCCATTACGAACCACTGTCCAAACCCATCGAAATCGTTACAAAATCTTAATAAACTCCTAATTGTCTCCATCAAGGACAGTTTCTGCTTCCGAAGCTCACCTGCGGATGAGAAATGAGCTCGGCGAGCATTACATAAGTACGGTACCGCGTCAACAATAGGAAGCCCCGATTTGCACCGAAAAGAGATTACGCGGAGTCGTCGGAACCCGTGGAGGAAACCATTAATTTCGACAGACGCAGCGTAGCGAAGTCATAAATAATATCAAGAAATATACAAGTAGACTATAAGAAAATTCCTCGAGCGGCGGCGCGGTTGTCCTGCGCCTTGTTCCTCGAAAACGAAAAAGACCTTTCCGCGGAGTCAATATAATATCCGCCTTACATAGGACAGCCCGCGGAATGCGTTCGCGGGACTATTACTCTCTCCTCCCGTTCCCAGCGTCATGTACTTTAGAAAACACGGGGCGGCGCGTTGTTTTATTTCGCCGAGGCGCGAGAAACGCGGCCGATCGAGCACGTGTACACGGGAAATTGAAGGATGAAGATAAATGAGAATTCTGACGCGACGGACTATCAATATCGCGCGTACCGCGTTGGCGTAGCTCGGCGCCGGATCCTAATCGCGGGGCTCGCTCTCGTTTACAAGAAACTTACGCCGTGTCGCCGCGGCGAGTTTTCACCTTGTCCATTCCGGCAGGCGGTCTTCGATTCCAGGCGGAGATTAATTCGCGGAATTATCCCGGGCGCCGTGTAAACGTAATTGATACAAAATCGAGTCGCACCACTAGTTCCTGACAACCTTTCTCTTTAATTATATTTAATAGTGGCAGCCGGCGCTATGTCTTACTGGGAAAAGTCGAGTCGAACGAGCGCGAGTCGCGCCCGCGACGAAAAATGTATCCGCGCTCGATCTCTTTTCGCGATAAGTCCTCCCGGTGCAATCTTCGAGCCTGAACCGGACCGCGAAAGCCTCGTCCACTTTTTTCGTCCCCTCCCCGCTCGTCACTCGCCGCCTTTACCGTCCCGGTCGAACGATAATTTCGGCAGACACGTAGTTAGGGGATAAGAACAGAGGGATTTTGGGTTAAGCATCCCAGACACGGTTTAACGAGGCCTACGGTAACAAGACTGAACGCGGGCCCACGACCCCTTTCTTTGTCAGCGGTGGGGGACGACCGGAGTCGGAGTCAGCGATACGAACACCTCGGGCGTGTTTTCAACACGTTAATTGTATATTTGAGGCGAGGTGATAAACAAGGCAGCGTCGGTAGCTTGCTGCCGTTGGAGTCTTCATTACAGCCGGTAATATATAACCGCGGACCCCGAGGGGGACTCTTGATGCTCTGGAAGAAATTATAAAGTCCCATATACCCGGTGACTGGACCGACGTGAGCCTTGCTTCAAGGATCAGTTGCAGCCAGCGGAATTTATGCGTCGAGAAAGACACGTTGGCTTTGTGATCGAGCGCGGAGGAAACGATTAAGAGTATTGGCCTCCGTTAACCGTTTCATCGAATCTTTACACCCTTCTCCCGGCTCAACGCTTTAGTACAGAACGGCGATCGAACGGAAATTATTCTGGAACGGTTCCGCGCGAGTATGCAGTCCCGATGGGATCGAACGCCTTTTTCCGAGGTTCGCGAGTCGTCTAATCGCGGTCACGCATCTACCAGAGCATGTTGTGCCTCGCAGCGTGTTCTGGATAAGGGCTTGAACGGCAGGAAACGAAACAGGAGCACGCGGGATCTCGGGTGCACCGTGAAAGCAGCTCACGGGCACGCATACACAGGCAATCGATTGGCCTTCGGGCCCGTCGGCGGAGGTGCGAACCGGTTCCTTTTCGAGAGCGGTTCGATTTTCGACGTGGAATTCGGTGCCGTGTCCAGCCACGCGGCTTCTCTCGCCGCTAGCAACCCCTCTACAGCGAACAGTGCAGGTCCTAAACGGGGTTCATTTGCGGCCCGGTTTTCTGCCAGGCCGGGCGGAAGAACCGGCGCCTTTATTCGCGAAACAGAGGTAGACAGAGAGGCGACCGTCTCACGCCCCCTCGGTGTCAGATTTTATTTATCGCGTCGCGGCTTTTTGTTTCACGGTAAATACCCAGGGCATTTAAGAGTAAGACGTTCCCCGATTTATGGTCGCCCGCCTCGCTTCGAGTTCCTCTTCTTATTCCTTTCAACGTGGAGAGCCACCCTTGACTCGTTTTCTCCTCTCCACTGGAAACGTAACCCTCGGGGGGATCCTTCTACTGCCGCGGACCGTTCCCCGGCGAGGCCTGTCTTTCGACGACCGCTTTCGTTTTCGTCGCGGTGTTCCGCTCTGCTGCATCAGTCGATTAAACGTAGTGCATTTATAGAAGCACTACTGTTTGACCGTTTTGAGAAATTCATTTTTTCTTAATATCCTTGTAGATTGATATTTTGGTGAGATTGTGAAGAATGTACGGTGTAGAAGCTTGGACGATTGACGTATCATTTAAACAGTGAATCTTTTTACAATATGGGTAGTTTTGTAACGAGAGTTATAGAATATTATTATGAAAGTTTGTTGATGAATCTGTAGTTTAATATCGGACAATCATTACAAACATGCAAAGCAAAAGCAACATGCAAAGTTGTTATGGACGGATATTTAGTGTTCAAGGCTAGATGCGAAAGTTAAAAAGAAATTAAATGCATGAAAACCTCCTTTATCGAATGAACTTACTGAATTATTGCACCCTATTTATGAAAAATTACATAGCAGAGATTTACTGGGAAATGAGTCGGGCTACTTCATGCTAAGCTGCAACTGGAATTAGAACGGTATTTTGGAAAATTACACTTTAAGCTAGCTTTAATGCTGCAAAATATTTGAAAAACCATGCTTATGAATATTCTATTATTCAATAATGAATACAAAAGTTTTGAAGATACACGAAACATAAAAAACGTAAAAATTAAACTGAATAACTACGGAATGCGTTGGTATATATTACAGACTAATATTAAAGGCAATAAGCCAATAAAAAAGTCAAAATTGTTAAGCATTTTACTTATTAAAAGGTCGAGGTTAAAACTTTAGACGCGTTTCTCTTATAATTACTTTTCTCTTTACGATGGGCGTAAAAACTCGAGCTACGTTCAACCAATTAACTTAAAATTCTTCATGCGGGTTCCTAATGAAATCAGCATCTGATAACGGAGCCTACTTTTAATCCGAATATCCATTTCTTAATCATGAGAAAGTATATTTTTTTTTAAAAAGGAAATGCATCTCTCGTTTAAGATGTTTAATAGAAATATATTTTAGGAACCCCACAAATATATTCCTAACTTTCAAAAAAAAATTACTTCACAATACCATATTAATATAGCCGAACAAGAAATATTTTTATTACGCTTCTATATTGTAAAGTTGCAGACATACTAACAAGTAATTCGCGACATTTTTTTCATATAAATTTACGGGAGTGTTTATAGTTCTGTTTTACTTTGCTTTATTATTATTACAACTGAATTGAACTTGCCGCCAGCAATATCACAAAACAGTCTCCATTACAAAAAATCTCGGCAGTCTTTTGCTGGTACATCTGCACTTTAACATTCGCTAACAGCGCCACGTACTTGTAACGACCAATATTTAATATTTTGTGCAAAGAAGAATAAATTACTTGTACGTGTATTTATATTTAATGTCGTAATGCATGGCACAGGAAGTCGAGGAGATTCTTCTTCTTAGGTATTATTTGTATTTTGTAAAGATGATATATTTTATTTAATAAAATACTGTCACCATTGAAGCTGCAATTCAAATAAATGCTGGTAGCGAATGCGTTAAGAAAGAATGCTAAAATATATTTTCTAAACATTCAAACAGTTTTATTTTTTTCTTAAGAAAATCTTTTCATTTCTTCATTTTCAGATTAACATGGAGGCGGTGACATCGACGGACTATGACTCGTCGAATCTCAGCAGGAACTTCAACCAGGTGGGCTTCAATACGTACAATTACTCGCAGTTCGAGGAGAAGTATAAGCCGCGACAGGTTTTCAAGTATGGAGACGAGTATTTGGAGTACGGTCGAAATTCGGTGCGGCTCGGGTCGAACGAGAGGTTCGCGAGATTATCGTCGAGGCATCAGGACGGTGTCGGGAAGCCCGATCAGAGGTACGCGCGTAGTCACTCTCAGCCGGAGAAACAGCATCATTCGTCTCACGAGGCGCGATCCAAGTCGCAGGATTCGCGCGAATTAACCTTCTATCAGATCGATCCACCGGTGAAACCGGAGAACGTTCAACACGTGCATTCCAAGGTGCATCGTTTGGCCGCGGAAAAGGGCCAGGGCAAAAAGGAGCTGACCTTCTACGAGATCGATGGGCCGGCCGCGCAAGAAAAGGGAAAGGACGCGAAGTTCGAGAGCTGTAAAGAGAGAGGTGAGAAACGGGACAAGTGTCATGTTGCCCAAGAAAAACAGAATCCGCAGAAGCACGGTAAACAGAACCATCAGGAACAGAAGGCAACCGCGCCGCCCAACTATCAGTTGAACAGGTCACAGTCCGATCTGACCGAGTGCCAGCTGCCCAACTATTACAGACATCAGAACAACCCTTACATCGATCCCCCCAAATACAGGCAATTCGACAGGCCGCCGAGGTATCAAGAAACGCCACCTAAATCGGAGCCACCGCCTAAGTATTCGGAAGTGGCCAAGCGGCAGGACGATTGCAAACGAATTCAGGTGAGCAATGTATTTTGAAACGATGTTATGTTACTGTAGAGTTTCGGTAGCTTGCATATGAGTTTTACTGGTTGCATTTCGTTAATATATGGTATTGATGATGTTAATATAAGCTCGAGTATTCGAAGATGTTAGATTCAATTCTTTTGAACAATACAATTATTTTAAACTCTTTTATTTTAATTTCATGTTACCATACTTCAGATTTATTTTATAAATAAATAATTTCTTAGACGTGTAGAAGACTGAACTGTTTGCAGATCGAAATTGTCGATCGAGTCTGTTTCTTTTTGTAATCAAATTATTTGATTTTGTAAATGATTATTCTCTTGGATCTTGTGTATACTACATTGACAAAATGTGTACTATTATTTCGTATCAAGATGAAAAGAACTAACTTTCTATTAAATAATTAAATTCGTTGATAATATGTATTTCATAATAATTACATATTTCTCGTTTTTATAGCTATTCGAAAATGTTTAAGAGATACTGCATACCTTTACAAGAACTTTCTCTATCATTTTTGTATGTTGCGTCCACTTCAGTAGCATTTTCCACATAGTACAGCACGTTGTGTTCAGTATTGGAATGTAGAATTTAATACATAACTGTTATAGTAAACAAAAAACTACCGACGTTCTATTACGGGCATAACTTTACAAATTTTTCTAAGAAATCAAATATTTTATGTTGTCCAGGAAGTTTTTGTCGTTTCGTGTATAGAGTGTTCATTATCTTTTTCCTGAATAAATAAAATCTTGTTTGAATCTACGAGCACATTCTAACTCTAAATTAGATATCATTCATCTATTATATGTAAAAAGTATATAACGAGCGATAAGACCAATAAGCATTTTACTTGAAACTATAAACTTCATCTTCAAACAAGCTTTTTTCGAATAACCTAGAAACATTTGAAGAACGCACTCCTCGAGAACGAAGAAATCAAACCCGAATACATCAACGGACTTTTCCAATAAAAGCATACACTTCTTGAAATTCTTCAAAAATTATACAAAATTCCAAAAATAAATGAAAGCTATACTCTTTAATACAAGATCCTATATCACAAATCGAAACGGCACAATCTGAATAAACAACCCGACACAAAATACAATGCAGAACATTCTCCCCATTACCCGTGAATCAACATCGACAAGTAACCTCCAAACTCTTCCGCTTCGAGAGCTTCCCTCCGAGGCACGCGTTTCCGGTTTCGGCTCGGCCACTCCAGCCGCGGGAATCCACGATGATTAGCGGTAACACGTAATGTTATCAAATTGACAGGAGGAGAAGGGCAAACGACAAGGAACCGTAGTAGGAGGTGGCGTTGGAGTTAGCGGAGGAGTCGGAGGAGGAGGCAGCGCAGGAGGGGGAGGTAGCGTGGTTATCGGCGGCGGTGGTAGCAGTGGCGGTGGCTGTAGCAGCGGTGGTGGTAACTCCAGCAGGGGGACCGGTGGCACTCATGGCGCCGAGACGCCCTCTAATCTGGCCAGTATCACGCCAACCGCGCGAGAAGCAGCACGTGGTTGTTCGTCGCGGTCGCGTCTCCCGTACAAGCCGTGCGACACGCGATATTCCAATAATAACAACAACAACAACACCAATAATAATAACAACAACGTGATTAAAGAGGACCTGTACCAGGAAGTAAACGAGGAGCCGGAAGTGATATCAAGGTGTCACGTGGACGGATCAAAGTCCCATCATCATACGGGCCGATCGTGCGCGATTGGCAGCAGCGGTGGTAGTTGTGGTACGGTTTCCGGGAATGTCTGTCACGGTGGTTCCGGTGTGCCGTGCGAGCCCTCGACATGTGACAAATACAAAGGTGCCGTGGATTCTTTGCTAAAGGCCAGCGAGGCTGTGCAGGGTCGTTTGTGCGAGAGATCGGTGCTGAAGATCGAGAAGCCCTCCGGTAAAGGGATTCTCCACGGGATCGAGTCGATCGGTAAGTGCGGTGATAAGATGAAATCGGGCCAAGAGATCGGATACGGTAAACACGAAGCGAGCAAATCAAAGGGGCAGCATGATGTTGGTCACGGGTTCAAGGTCGAGAACATCAAGTACTACGGCGAACTAAAGGGTTACGATTTCAAGTCGTACGGGACCATCGACAAGCCGGTGGTTTCGGCACACGAGAAGGCCCACCTGCACGGGCCGGAGAAAAACGGCCACGAGAAGTGTCACTTGAAAACATCCTCCTCAGCCACGATGCAAAACTACGGCCTGTCCAAGGTCACCGCCGGTGAACGTCCACCAGAGAAGAATCTGTATGCGGAGCATTATTATCACCGATCCTCGCACTCGAAGCCGCAAAGCCCATATCAGGTGTACCAAGAAACTAAGTACTCGTACAACGTGAGCGGGGTGCCAGGGACGCCGGCGCAGGCCAGCGCAGCCGCAGCTTTCTTCGCAAGGTCAGTTACTCAATCTACTATACTACTCGCGATCACGCGCGTCCACCTGTTTCCGCCTAGATTTACGGCCGGCGCGCCGGCCCCTCTCCACCTTTCTTTCCCCTCCGCGCGCATTGTCCCGGCCGTACCATCTGTAATTGTCCCTCGTGGCTACTGTTTGTTTACGTGACGCGTCCCCCGACCCGACGTTCAACTCGCCTAGTTAGGATGACTTTATCGTTTCCCCGTTCCACCGGTCGCATGCGACTGTTAACTTCTCCGTGTACGTACAAAGTAACTCCCGACCGAAGTTTGCGACTTATTTCCCTACCCCGGTGGTCTTCTATGGCGATAAAGTTAGATTTTGTTCTGGCAATTTTTGTACTATTCGGTGCGAGCTGCTTTACTTGTGGTAACTTGCTGTTTATTTAAATTTTTTATTCATATTCATCTTTTTGTTATAATCTTGAATTAAAAAATGCCACTAAAATACATTTTAAAGTTTTTAGTGCTTCAGCATGCAGGCGAACAACCTATGAAGGAGTATTGATAATACATAGATGTATCATGCACAAGCACTACAAACAGAATGAAAATCTCGTGGTCGTAAAAGCATTTGCATATTTCTGATCGGTATAGTAACTGTATATTTAACTCTGATATAGTATAAGTAACAAAAAATTCGTTAAAGTGAAAGCAGAAGGAATATTTTATACTTTTCCGGTATGTATAATAGGACGACCAGATAAAAAACATTTATTAATGATAGAAAGGCAAAAAAATGCTTGGGGTATGAGAAAGGAAATTTACATAAGCTTATAGGCTCTTAGAAAAATGTTCCGGTAGAGAGTAATTTACTTCTTACAGTTTCGCATTAACATTCTCTCTAAATAATGGCGCAATATCCGTAGATATATCCTTGGCACTTACAAATGAAGTTTTTGTTACTCTTCGTATAACATGTTGCTGCTATATATACGTTTAATATACGAATCAGAAGTAAGTATTTCTATTTATTTTTTTATGAATTATCAACATTTTTAAACGAGAACATTGAGTCCTGAAATCTACGTCGTATTAATGCGGTATTTCTTTGCTACGAAAAACATTAGTATACAAATACGTTTTTAACCTGTTGTATTTTAGAATTTTCAGTGCTCTTGAATTCTGTGTCACTTTTTATTTACTTATTACTTTACTTTTTAGGTCGTGTTTACCTAAGATATAAGTGCCTTATTATGTACCACTTCTGTATGTAATATTCTAATTTAATTATTATTGATATAAAAAGTTTTTATATTCGACTTTATATTATAATATACAACTTAATATAACTGAATATAAAAGTTTATTGTTAAGTTAGTCCTTACAAAATTCTCACAACTAACAAACTTATATTTATGTAATCCTCCGCTGGCAATATGGACCATTAAACGTTTACCGAGAATCTCCTTTCTTCGTCAGCATCACGATCTTTCATTGTTATTGCAAAATAATATGAAGATTTGTCTAAAGTATCACTTGCAACATTATAAACTTTGGTATTTACCATTATCCTCTGTATGCTACATCGATACATGAAATATTGAAAGAAAATAGCTTTAGTTCCCTAATTCATATCTGATTTCATAATAAATTCATTTCAAAGTATCGCGTCTGCATCTAATTAGAACGTGTTGCATATTACAAGTGAGAATCTCTCAAGTGCAAAGGGTTAAGTTAAGAGCTATAACAAGTATTTTAGAATTTTCTCAGATTTCTCTAAAACTCACAACAATGAAAAGTCAAGTCTGACCATAAAATGTTCGTATTTCCAGTTACATTGGTGAAACCCCACATTGCTGGCGGAAAGTTAATACAATAACATTTTAATTAAGATACGCGATCAGAATAACTTTTTGCCTCTGTGACTGTAGACAAACGTAGAACCGGGACGGTAAATGTACTTCGCAGGCTGGGGGCAGACGTACAACCGCAAGGGGTTAAAATTACCGGGCGCAACTCCACCGATCACTTTCGCCGATCGATAACATTTAAAGGTTTAACCATTTCGTCGATTCGATCAGCGTACAAAGAGTCATTGAACCCTTTCTTGGACCGACCATTGTTCCCGCTGCTCCAGGGGGAAAAGCAATCTGTCTCGAAGAATCCGCGGCAATTCGCAATCACCGTTCTTCCAGCCGTTTCTTTCATTCTCGCGCGGTGTTCGTTGGGAACGAATGGGGTTCGCGCGCGCGCGCGTCATCACGGATTCACGGGGAACAATTCGGAAGGTGGTCGCCGGGATGCAAGTCGCATTTTCCTTAAGACATCGGCTTTGATCTCCGGCAAGCGTTTTCGGCAGTCGACCACGGGAATGAAAAGCATTGGGACCCAGTCGCTTGAAAGCGTTCGGTCGAGCATAAATCGCGAGCGATTTGCGTAGCGGGATAAAGTTCCTCTTGAAGATCCTGAAACCTACCCTTAACCCTAACGTGTGGAGCTTACTCGGTCGTTTAATAAACCTGAGTCACAGCTGGTGAATGTTGCAATAGCACAATGGCATTCTCCGTGGAATTGCTTGATCGTCGACGTCTTGTTCACGAATTATTAGCTACTGGCAGTTACCAGGCGCATGATTAACACGGGGTGACGGACCGTCGAGCGAGTCCGCAACTTGGTGCCTGCGTGATTTCATTTTATTCCTGTAGATTGTAATGGGAATTGTATAAGGTAATTTTGGCGATAGCCAACATTTTCTTTGAAACGTATTTAAATAGAAAGTACAAAAATTAGAATAGCATATTTGATTTTTAAACGAACTTTGATTAGTTTCTTAGAAATTAATTGACAAGAATTAGAATTTCAAATGAAATAACATGAATTGTAATAATTATTGTACGAATTATTTATATGAGAGAATTAAAGCAGCCATCTCCCTGGAATTATTCAAGATGATAATATGGTAAAGCTATGATGATTTTTACTTTTGTATAGGATTTATAAAACGTTTGTTGTTTTGAATATATTCTGCATATATAGTTTTCATAATTATTTCATGTTTGACTTTATAGTTATTGCTATTATTGATATTTAAAAATTCGATTTTCTTTCTCGATTTATTGTGGCTGATTATTTTCGGAACTTGCAGACTGAATTGCATACACTGTTTCCACACTTATTAATTCAGGTTCGCTCTTCCTGTTTGCATTGTCTTTTTCGTTTCCCTACGATATTTCTCACTGTTTCCAATTCACCTTTAAAAATTGCAACAATAGAATGAATTTGTATCGCACAGTGTCCATACTTTTAGCTCGTACATTCTCAATGTATTCAGTATGTAGATTTCGAAAACGCATTCTTTTCTACGCGCGACCAATTCTCGTCCAGTGTAACTGAGTTTGACATTGAGTAATTGTCTCTACAAGTCGATGTAAAAATATCGGTGATAGTTCCGGTAGGTGGTAATTTATCTGCGGATTTCAGTTCTTCCCTTGCGCGCTTAAATCATCAAATTTGATGAATCGTAGCATATCTTTCAATCTGTCGCGAGATATCGATGCGATGTAAATTTGTTCAGAGAAAGTTGAATTTTTCCGTCATAAGTCATACTTGCTTTCCCGTGACACTCGTAAGTGTCTAATTAGTTATAATAAATCAAGATATATATTTATTTATAATATCCGTTGACTTCCACGATTTGTTTAATTTTTATGGCTTCTAATTCGTAAAAGCTAATATGACATCAATGATGATACATTCGGTGAAAATACGATGGATAGTATAAATCAACATGTCTCCGAATGAACGTGAATATTTCTTCATGATGTCAGGAAGCGAAAAATATGTAACATCATTCCACGTTCAAGGAAAAGCTCAAAAAAATTGGAACAGTGATGCGATGTTGTCATCGTTTTTTAGAACACACCATTCAAATATTGAAACAGTGATGCTACGTTTCAGTATTTCGGGATTTCTCTGCTAGCACAGATCGATCGCAGGAATATTGTTCATGTTCGTTCAGGAACAACTCAGTTATTATCCATTGTATAATATATTCGGAGAACTTTGCAACATGGAAACAATTTTATATAATACTATACAACTCACGTTCTTTGTTAAATGAAACTCCATCATAAAGCAACAATAAGAATCGAATGCATCCTTTTCATCTAAAATAAGCTTTAATAAGATTTCATTAACAATGCGAAACTGCGAATGCAGGAATAAACCATTTTCATAGCAAGTTATTTTTCTCGAAAGAAAAAGAACATTCCTATGTAATATCCACTACAATTCACTCGCTAATTAAAAGTAAATCCTTGATGTCGAATTGAAATCGCTGATCGTACAGCAAGAGCAATCACTTCACCCTTGATAAAAATTCTCGAATACGTGTTCCCAAGACGACGATTATCACAATCGGGTTCCTCGTTGCAGTCGGTTTGAAATCGTCGAATAACTAATGTATCGTTTAATGGGTAGCAGTGTATGGTGGTCCCCAAACGATCGTGTCCCGCGTATGAATGATTTCAATGGACTCGTGTCGGTGGTGAGTGGCGCCTCGTTTCGTTTCTCCGCGCGCCCCGCTCTCTATTGCTTGTTCGGGATTCTTTGGAATCGGCGTGTTCACAGCCTCGTAGGAAGTAGTCGTGCGACAAGAATTGAAATTAATCGCGCCTCGACGAGCTCCGAGACGTATACCTGGTTCTCCTTTGTACGACTACTGGTTTCACGCCTGGACAAGAAGCATTCTGGCCTTTCGCGGTCTCTCGGACGACACTATGCGCGCACGGGCGCACACGAATGCACACACACACACACAATCTGAGATAAAAACTTCTTTCACGAGTATGATCGTTATTTTAGTGTTAACAATTTGTGGGAAGGCAGTGAAACTTTCTGCTTTTTATAAGTAGAGTTGAAGATACTTTAAAAATAAAATACTGATAACTTGAGACTGTTTTACTTTGACCCATGTGCAATGAATAATATCAACACTAGATTTATGGAATGAGTCAATTTGACTCATACTCAGTTTTATGAACATTATTTGGCAAATGTTTGGGTTGATTTTGATAGATGCAATTACGCGAATATGTACCCTAATTGTCTACTTTTAAATCTCTGTTTTGTAAGATCTAATTGAACGAATATCAGTTTTTCTAAGAACGATAGAACAAACTTTAGAGTAAATGTCTGTAAGTTTAGTAGTAATTTGTTGGAAATTGAAAAGTAGTCCACGATGAATCTCGTTTGTCATTGTACAACAGAATCTTAAGCCTAAACTACTACAGTACATCTATGAGACTGCTTCAAATTTTCATTTACTCCTATTTGTTTTTCTGCGTGGTTAATGGTCATGGTTTACTTATCATTTTAATTGGAGTTAAATAGTAAATTACTAAAATGAATAACCGCAATAAATATTGATCTGTAAAATCTTCTATAGTAGGCTATAGTAGTTGCCTATGTTTGATTCTCTACAATAATGAACGGATAATAAGAAGATTGCATGCAATTTTTCGTTGAAATATTTCACGACGCTCGTGGCCCGCGTGCACCGAGTCTCCTCCCGCGGCAGGGATCGTTTACTTTTTGCGACGGGATCCCGTCCCGAAGTTCCCGGAATACGAGTATCGTCCCGTTACTTACGAACTTCATGAATATTCTCGAAACCCCTCCCGTCCAGTGGCAAATAAAGCGAGAAGTAGCCGAAGTTTGCATACACTACCGCTCAAAAGTCTGGAATCATTTATCACTATAGTTTTCCGAGATCATGTAATTACGTTTTTTCTTCGATCTACCAAGACTTCGTTCACTGCGTTTCGGGTATCGAGGTTAAGAAAATTTGCAATAGAAAGAAGCTTTTTCAATTTCGAGCAGCATCCTTCGAACTTTTTCAGAGAAATTCTGCTTAAACATCGCACCCTATATACTATCAGGTTTGATTTCACAGAGCTTTAGAGGTTGCTCTAGAGTTTGCGCTTTCATAATAAGTGTAACCATAATTGTAGTTGTAGATTGCTAGCCAATTTTGAGAAAAGCACGGGAAAGTTTGGAGTAAACTGTGAAGTAAAGTGTACTTGCGCAATAATATTTTTTAAGCATAATGCTATCAAACTTTATAATCATGGAAATATATATATGAAGAATTAAAATTTTGCATATTTTCAGACAAAGTAATATCATGTATATATATCCCGTTTGAACTTGCTTAAAAATCATGTGAATTATTCATGTAAGTACAGCTGTTCTTCTATATAATAAAATTGCATTGCCAAGCTTATACTTTCTGTTTCGTTGAGAATGTATTTTATTAACAACTAAAAAATGTATTATTAGAATCATGTATTTTCGATTATAATTACTATATTTGACATAGTTGTTTCCTTGAGAAAACAATTTTCAAAGCTGATCGAAGGATAAACTAATCGAAATAAGTATATTACATAGTTTTCCAAATCAGTACAATACCTTTCGTAAAATCGACTTTTCAACTGTACCAAATTTCCAATTACAATTATCATCAATACAAACGCACCACTTTACCAAATTTGATTAAAGTCAGACAGGACAACTTGTAAAGGAACTTTTGTCAGTCAAGAAGTTCTGGACTTTTGATCGGCACTGTAGCTACATATATTACTCGAGCGCGGTGCTTTTCCGAGTTCTTCCATCCGCGGTATCTTGGCCGCGTCTATTTCCCGATGGGTTTGCCGGGGCCAGCCCGGAAGAAGTTAGAATTTCAGAAGTTCCGTGGCCGCGGTCTTGCGAACCGTCGCGTCGCGACAAATAAAATTGACCCAAGACTTTCGCGTCCTTCTCTCATCCACGTAGGATGGAAAGGGAGTAGGATGAAGTGAAGGCGAGAGGATATAAGACGGTGGGCCAAGTATGCCCGTATTGTTAGCCGTCGTGATTTTATTGCCCTTTTATATTGCTTTCACGCGCCACCTTCTCTGCTCCTCGGCCGTTACATCTTCGCTTCGTCCCTTTTCGTGCGGCTGGTTCTTTATTTCACCCGCGCTCTGTGTCTCTGAGCGGTGAACGGTGCTCCGGTTGGCTTGCGAGAACGATTTTTACGAGGCGATTCCCCGGATCCACTGAAAGTTGCAACAACAACGCGAATGTGCTCTGATCGCCCGTGCCCGAACCTCGAAAAATAATTTCCTTCGTAAAGATCGGCTTACACTACACCTTGTACTTGTGCTCCCGGGGCGATTGTTCGTAAATAGCTTAGCGAATTATAGACACTACAAAATGGTATTGTTTGAAAGGATTTTAATGTGTAACTGAGATTTTTTTTTGGTAATCCTGAATAGATTATACATTTTTTAAAAATATAACTTCCTTTGTAAAGATTGGTTTACATCGCACCGTGTACTTTTGGTCTCAGGGTGATTGATCGTAAATAGTTTAACGAACTATAGAAACTTAAATGGTATTGTTTGAAAGGATCCTGACGTGTAGATGAGATTTCTTCTTTGGCGATCGTGAGTGGTTTGTGAGTTTTTTGGAAATGTATATCTGTTTCGTTTATTACAATTTTTATTACTACGGTAACGTGTAAAAAATAATAAATGTGTAAAATCCGCAATCGAATGATAAATATTGTTTTCTTGTTCATCATAAACTTTAATTACTTTGCATTATTTAACTTCGTAATTGTTTTTGTGAAATGAAAACTAATAATAACGGTACAGAAAGAAAACAAAAATAGAAGGTGCAGAGTGGAAGTTAATAAACCAATCATTTTTTCATACCCTTTTTAATCTTATCCCTTAGCTACTTTCTTAATTACTGTAATTACTATCTTTCGGTACACTTTGCATTTACAGATTCCATTTTAATTATCCTTAATGTAATTATCATTATTGTTCCTATTCATCTAAAAATTAAACGAACCGAAACACGAACACTTTAATTGCAAGTGTGCCCATTGTATTTGAGTTTTCATAAAGTACTAATAATTTTAGTAAAGTTTAAACCTACCAGCTCCATGAAGCTCTAATTAGAATATCGACGAAAGTATCGGTAGAAACATATGAAGCACGTTCCCCATTGACTATAGTTTGACGCTCTCTCGACTTTCTTCGTTCGAGTGCAGTCGGTTTTTCTTCAACGGCTCGTTCATTGACTACCCAGCGTAGCTCCAAGCGGCCGTGTGCCTTGGATATTGAAATGCAACGTTTGCCCACGATACTCAGCTTAACTACGCCGAGTACGGTCTCCGATGAGCGCATAATCTAGCAGGCATTCGTGACTCCGCGATGAGACGGGACGCTGAAAGAGAATCGGGGAAAAGGAAGGAAACATCCGGGATCCGCTGGCTTGAATGACACGCGTTATCCTATACATATTTATGCTTACAAGGACTTTGTCTTTGTTTCGTAGAATGGAGTCGTACGAGTCGCCTGGGATCGTGCCCGGAGATCCCATCGCCGTCGATACGAAAGTGGTCCTTAATTGGATAGGTGACATTTCCTCCTCAGTTTTCTCGCATAAGTCCACCGCGACGGCCCCTGTACACGGGTCTATTCTTCTGCCACGGAGATGTAGCTTTCAGAAATTTCTCGGGGGATGTCGAAGACATACTTTCGTTAACTCGCGGAACATTGACAAATCCCCGGAATTGGAAGTTCGATATTCTTGTTACCAAGTTCTTAAATATTTCAGCAGCTTCTTGAATGTCACATGCGTCCTTAGCAAATCTTCCGCAGTATTTTCATAAAATCTTTACGCGGAAGGCCAATTTACTTCGAAAGTTTCTATTGAATTATCAATTGTTCCACATACAAAAATTAACGTTTTAAGAAAAATGTTGGCGATACAAAATGGTTTAAACAATTTTGAATTTTGTGAACTATGAGCCACAGAGATAATGAAAATAGTAATGACCTTTAATATTCTCTCCAAAATTCACAGGTGAGTCATGTACATTTTTTGCATCGATAGTATAAAATCTATAATTTTTTAATTGCGAATCATTATGGATTATACAACATTGCACGTTGTAAATGTTGCTATAATTTTGTACGAAAGTAAAACAATGTCGGCTGTGGGATATGCAACAGCAATTGGATCGTCCGAGAATATCTAGAGCTAGCAGAATTGTGGAGTTTGTTCGTCAGTCTGTTGCATAGAATCCACAAATTAGTGTTCCATGGTACACCGAATTCTTAAAAAAGTACAAATTAAAGTAAAATGTACTTCTTTCACATTATATTCAACGCGTAAAAAATTATATTATTTTAATTGGAAGAACTGCAAGAGTGGAACTACGGAATCAGAGTTCTCATTACAATAATTAATGAAACTTTTCATTAATGAAATTAACTTCCACGAACAAACGGAAACCACAGTTATTCATATCATAAAGCAGAAATATTAACCAGTACCGTAATAATTCTGCATAATGAAATGGCACGAATTTTTCGAATAACTTATATTATATAGAAGATAGATACATAACGTGAACATTACATTTTCAAAAATTCAAAAACTCCTTGTACTATTCACTTTAAAGTAACAATACAATTTTACTTCGAAAGTCCCCTCGCTCCGAAGTAACTCAATACGACTTACACCGCAGACCTCGGCTTAACGATTTAAATTGAGAGATGTCCACCGATGACCTTAACGTCCACCTGATTCTCGTGGGGGAGTTCCGCCGGTCCAGACCGACCGAATATATCCCGTAGGTCAGCGCGGGTTTGAACTCTCCGTTCAACAGGTAGCGCTCTCGTAGCCCGGGTTTGCCAACAACCCGGCCCTCTCCATTATATTCATATCATGTAAATGCGCTCTGCCGCTCCAACTGCCTCCCATTTTCCACCCCTGCGGCAGTCCAGACGCGAAGCTGCTCGGAACCGACAGAGAACGGGACCACTAGACCGAGGGAGAGGCATGAAGAGTAAGAAAGAAATAGACAGTTACGGAGAAGTAGAGACGAGAACGAACGATGAGAAAATCGTTTGTGGAAAACGAAGGGAGAGGGAAGAAGAGATGGAGGAAACAGACGGTTGGGTACACGGGGAGATGGTAGAGACCCGGCTCTACTTTACATTTATTCTAATGGGATAATACTCGGTGTTCTGGCACCCGAACGTGGCACCTCGTTTAGTATAATAATTCCCGGGAATACCTCCACTCCGTGGTACCTTCGATTATCGTCGCCAAGGACGATTTATATTTCCCTTTTTCACCCGGTCCAGGGCGACGACGAACAGGTATACACATGCGGGTCGCTAAGCGTGCACGCGTGCTAGGCGCCGAGCATGTCCCCGCGTGGGCGACGACGACCCGCACGTAGGCCTGTCCATCTTCTTTTATAACGCCGGGCCGTGTTAACGCATCGGCTATTAACTTAAGCGACGACCGTATGTCACTGTAATACCTACACGACTCGGCCGGCAATAAAGGATCACCGAAATCACGCTAAAAGGTTCCCAGGAATTAATCTTCTATTCAAACGAGCCTCGTCCTCGCCGTTTCCCGGGCCCCTCCGAAGATTTAAGGGGAGGGCCGAATTCCTGCGGCCGAAAGCGCGACGGCGCTTCGTAACGAGTCATTTGTCCCCGTTGACGCCACTGATAAGTTAGCACTTCGGGTCATGTCCCGTTCGATTTGTTTGAACACGACAGTAACGTTTTCAGCTACGGCCTCTCTTGCCAGCCGCCGTTAAACGGATTGTTGTTCCGGTTCCTCGATGTCTATCGATTGAGACCTCGATTTTGCCAATTAGAAGAGAAATGCGCAGCATATTATGTCGGTTAACTGACGTAATCTTAATGAGTTTCACAAACGATTATTAAAAGACGATAGCATCTTCTGTCGTGGTCGTAGCCGCTGCTGCTTTTGCCGATGAAAACGGGGAGAGGGACGTAGTTTATAATTATCATGCCGGACGTATTCCCGCGCTGCTACACGAGCGAACGAGATCGGCCAATTATGTCACACTTCGGTACCGATATTACTTTTCAATTTCATACCGCGGAAGCGATCGCTTCGTCGACGTTTCGTGCCTCCGCGCACGGTGCTCTTGTTCTTTTATTTTTGCTTCTTCTTCTGCTTCTGTTGCCTCCGCCTCCGGTTTCCTCGACGTTTCGCTTTTTTTTTCCGTTCGCTCGATTTGCCCGCACGTTCGATCCTGTTCATCATTCACCCTTCGTGTCGCCAATTAACGGGCACCGGCTCGCCACGCGCATACCTATGATTAGCTGGTTAAAGCGGCGCGATGCGGATATTGAAATCGCAGGTTTCACGTAATCACGAAAAAGGACCAGCAGCTCGCAGGACGGACTTGGCCTAAATTGCCGACGCTAGACTGAGCCGCGAGCCGCTAGTCGTGTTCATTATTTATGTAATAATAACGGCAGAAGTGATTCGCCGTCCCGGCTAACACCGGCGACCGTTTAGGTGCCTTGGAAGATGAGTGGGTTGGCGCGATGGACTTGTTGTTACCGACGCTACTTAATTGTCTCTATTACGATGATCGTTCTAACGTGATACATCCTACGCGATTCTTTCGTAATCGGCATCGTTCGTATCATTAGCGTGGAAATTACAGGTTGTGAAAATTTTTGGTAATCCGACTTGGCTTGATCAAGAGGTTAAAAAGTGGACTTACAATTTACGTATCGATTAACGTTTACCCAACGTATCATTATGATTTAATTGTCCTGAGATAATTATAGAGGACGACGCGTACGACTGGGATTCTTGAATGAATTCTAAATTATACGTCGGACGAAAAATTGTTCTATGTAGAAGCTGTATGCTTTTCCTTTGCATAGTAAACTTCCTTCGCAGGCGGAAGTCTTGGAAATTAATTTTGTTTTTCTTGTTT
Source organism: Nomia melanderi (assembly GCF_051020985.1). NCBI lineage: Eukaryota > Metazoa > Arthropoda > Insecta > Hymenoptera > Halictidae > Nomia > Nomia melanderi. The sequence goes on along the minus strand of NC_135007.1, from coordinate 3,435,757 downwards.
TAAATGGAATGTTTTTGTTGTTGTGGCGGAGTTCTAGAGATTATGGAATTTTTAATGAAGTTGTATTATTCTACTGATTTATCGAAACTTTTCTTTCCGCTGTTTTGCCAAATTTTAATAACGCAATTTTATTTCCCTCGTAATATTTGTCAATTTGAGTAGACGATTATTTGATCAACTATCGTAAAGTAATTGTTAATCTTTAATTGATACTTCATTTGTGATGTTTTTAAAGATTTTCTATGTTTCAGTATGTTTATCATTAAAACCATACTCGCCATATGAAAACTGTGTTAATACATTATACGATGTCCTTAGTTTTTAAATATAGTTCGGTTCTCGATAAGAAAATGATTAGATGATGAATAAGCTAAGGTATAATAAATAATCTCTATTCCATCGTCACTAGCCACAGGTACATTACTTCTGACTATGCTAGCCAACGTAATAAATAAAATAATAAGTTAGTAATTACTTTGAACATACGTTTCAGACATAGTGGCGAAAACTTGCGCAACATTTTAACCGGTTTTAACTATTCTATTACAGATATTTGCGGCTAGTAATCAATTTAGTACCAATAATTACAAAATTCAGATTTAGAATTCCACATCTTTCCAAACTGTTACAAAGTTCTAACGTTTCATTAAAAACTTGAAATCAATTTAGAAATTTCCTGAACTTTTTCATGTATTATATAACGAAAATAGTGTAGGTTATGAAATCCTATCATCGAAGACGTCCCGTACATTTCCGCGCAAACTTTTCCAATGCATTTTACGACTAAGATTGATACTGAAGTATCAAATAACAAGAATAAATCGTGGACGATTTTTAACAAAGTTAAAAATATAAAGCGTGACGAGAATTCCGCGTCTACTTTCGTATTTCGAGCACTTACCTCCTCTTATCCAAACCTAATCGACCTTCGTACATAGCATTCGATAGATCTCTCGATGAAACTGCTTTGTACCAAGTTCTAAACGCCTACCCCTACTATTAGGATAGTTACGGAGTGGAATGCTATACACAGTTTATACTTGATATTTTATGTTCTGTACCATAAAAGATTATTTAAAAAATCATAGTTATTCTGGGTGTGTATGTGCATTTCTAGGAATTTTTTTTCAAAATTTTAGGCTGCAAAATCGAATTTTAAAAAATTCGAGAGGATTATAAATACTGATTTTTTATTTAAATTATCAGAGTACCATTTTTATATTTTCAGGAATCTACTGCCTTATTACGACTATGAATATTCTATTTTTCCATATTTTTCGGATTGGAGGAACACAGTTAGGAAAAATAAAAACCGATATTTTTCTACATTATCGGTCAAATTATGCGTATTCCACCCTGCAATTACCCTAATAGTAGGGGTAAGGACTTAAAACTTGGTACAAAGGAGTTTCAGCTCCTTATTCGGATATGCTCTTAATAGCAGACTAAATGTTTTCATCACTTTATTTAATTTCGTCTCGAGTAATTCGCGATTACCATAATCAATTTATCTCAGACACATAGTTCTAATTGCATTAAAAGGAAGACTATTGTCGTATTCTTTTCATTTCATATTTATAACTTTTTAATCAATCATTCGTCAACAGTCTCCTCATTGAATATACGACAAATCAGCAAAGTTTTTACCGTGTTCTATGAAACATCCTGTAGAACAGTCGAGTATCTAATTCTATACGGTGAAAATGAGGTGAAGAAGTGAGAATAGGAATCAGAAGACAAAATTTCAACAGAAATTTATTACTGCCGCAACGAGTCACGTAATCTAAAATCCCGATTGAAACGCAATTTAAACGACTCACGACATTACCGTATCGGGAGATTGGTGCATTCTACGTGCTTGAGAGGACCTCTCGTACCTGTCGTGATATCGGGGGCGCGTGAGAGTCATTAGTTATCCAGCATTATGGCCCAGGAACGATTCGAATCAATTTGGGAGGTTCATGGTCCCGGCTACGTGGGGTTCGCAGTTGCTCCATATATCACCGGACAGTGGTCGAACTTGTACAGCCCAGCAAGCACGGCGAAAGGGGGACCGAAATTTTCTTCGAAAGCCGAGATTTCTGTCTTTAATGGTTACGATGTTTCTCTGTCCATTAAGCTCAAGGAGGGTCCGGCGTTTTCGCTTGCGATTAAACTTTGAACGGTTCTTTTTTCTGCTATTTTTTCTCTCCCACCCCTGGAATAGATCCCTCGAATTTTCATTACACGACCTGGCGTTCATATCGAAATAAATTACATCCCGCGCTCGCATGAAAAGAACGCGAAACAAAAAGCTATTAAACAGTGACGCGGGCGAGCGTGCTGCGAAATTTGTATGCATCGAAGGTCCATGAATTTTGCATCGTCGCCGTTATAATTATCAATTATTTCCAGCTGTTGTTTCCGCCGCGTTAATTTAATCCAGCCTTTCGCGCAACGCTGCGCCGCGCCGCCGTAAATGACTTTTCTCGCTGGATTTTCGCGACGC